>NC_057862.1:501946594-502261594 GCF_019393635.1 Dromiciops gliroides
TAAAACAAAAAAACAAGGGGTTTCTTACAGAAAGGGGATTAAATGTGTTATACTTAACACTTGTAAGCAAACATTCAAGCAAGTTGTGGATTGTAAGCAGAAACATTTAGTCTTAATGTGAAGAAAAACTTCAAAAAGTTAGGGCTGTCCTGAAGTTAGATGGGCTACATAGGTATTAATTTCCCAATCAGAGATAATCTTCATGAAGAGTCTGACTGACCCCTTGTTGGGAATCATAGGATTATATATCTAGAACTGCAAGGAAACTTGGAAACCATCCATCAACTTCCTCATTTTACAGATGCAGAAACTGAGACCCAGGTGTCATACTGTGAATTACTTTTGAATAGATGGCACTTATCAAATGTATGTTAAGTTCCTGTTCAGGTACAGGTTGGATTAAAAGCCCTCTAAGGTCTTTTCCAACTCTCAAGTTCTATGACTCTAAAAAATTTGTATTTTCAAGATTTCCAGTCATTCTCAATTTCTAAACAGATATTGGTTAAAAAAAAAAAGGATTTTTTTCTTTGAAATGTTATCTTCAAGTCATTTCCCATTGTACCCATCATGGAATAGACACGTTGATCTCAGATTATACCTGAGAAGGATCTTCAGACAACCTGAGAAATTGCATATGCAGCAGTCTATGTCTGTACTGGATATATTATTCATAGCTGCATGTTTCATGGAGTGTAGCAATTTAGACTCTTTCAGATAATACTGTCTGCAGCAAGGATAGAACCATATTCTTTTGTGCACCAGGGAGGGGGTGAATTATTTTTCCCTTTTTTAAGCTAGGGGTCGCACAGGAGAATTCATACTGATGAACTTGACAGAGAAAGAGATTAGACTAAAGGTATAATTGAACCAATTGTGAAGAAGTTCCCAAATCATTCAATCTAGATTGCTCTAATTAAAAAAAAAAAGAATTGATAGCATTTACTTAATAAAAATAAATGAAATACAGGGAGGAAGAGGAGATGGAAATGAATAAGCATTTATATAGTGCCTTCTATGTGCCAGATTCTTATGCTAAGTGCTAATTATAAGGTGCTTAACACAGTGACTGGCACAAATAAACACTGTATAAATGTTAGCTATTATTATTAGTATTATTAAAATTATAGTAGGGACAGCTAGGTGGTACCATGGAGATAGTACTCAGCCTGGAGTCAGGAATGCCTGAGTTCAAATCATCCTCCCACACTTACTAGCTATGTGATCTGGGCAAGTCATTTAGCCTCTGTTTGCCTTTGTTGTCTTATGTGTAAAATGAGAATAATAGCATCACCCTCCCAGGGTTGTTGTGAGGATCAAATGAGATAATATTTATAAAGCAATTAGTATAGCCTGGTATGGAGAAAGCACTTAGAAAATGTTAGTTATTATTATTATGATCCTTATAACAACCGTGCCATTTAGGTGCTATCATTGTCCCCATTTTACAGCAAGGAAACCGAGGCAGAAATTAAGTGACTTGCCCAGAGTCACATAGCTAGTAAGTGTCTAAGGCTGAATTTCAACTCGTCTGCCTAATTCTATGCCCAGAATTCTATCCACAGGAGCCACATAGTTACCTCAATAATGATTTTAAGTTTGCAAAGCACTTAAATGCAATATCTCATTTGAGGGATTCAGTGTGGCACAATGTTGGCCCTGAAGTTTTAATCAGTCTACCTTTTACTACTGGTGAGACCTTGAACAGGTCATTTTACTTCTTTTTAATTAAATGATGTTGTTGGACTAGGTCACCTCTTGAGTCCCTCCCAACTGTAAATCTATGACCCTGATAATAATTTTGTGAGTTGAGTTCCATTATTATATCTATTTTTATAGATGAGAAAGTTGAATGTCACAAAGATTAACTAACCTGACAAAAGTCACACAGCTACTAATTATCTAAGAGAGACTGGAACTCAAGTTTTCTTGATTCCAAGTCCAAAGTTCTATCCATATTAATTCACTATTTATCTAATAGATCATATACTATTATAGTAGAAAGAGCACAGACATTTGAGTCAAAGAATATACATTCAAATCCTATTGTCCCTGTTCCTGTGTTAATTTCGGCAAGTCACTTACCTTCTCTGGGCCTCAGTTTACTTTCCTGTAAAATAAGAGCTGGACTAAATGTTCTCTAAGATTTCTTCTAGCTCTAAGTTCTATATTATGTGAACTGTGCACTTTTTCAGAAAAATGTGGTTGAGGTAAAAAATTAAAAGAGTAAAGGACAGTGGAACACACTCCAGTAAAAGTAAAATACTAAGTGGTAAAAATGACTGAGAACAGAGAAAAGGAAGTGGCATGTGTTTCTCAAAGCTAGTATTCAAGTAAAAGGGTTGACATAAAAATTAATTTGTGAGAGGGAAGGCTTTATTACTCACTCCCAGGCCCCAATATAATGGGTGAAATCTACAGAGAAATTATCCCAGGAGGGATGGGAAATTCAAGAATGAAATTCTAAAGCTACAAAGGGAAAACAATTACTATGAGGAAGAAGAATGAGAACACACGTGCCTGAATTTCTCCTTTCTTCTTGCCATGCCAAATTCTCATTTGTATTCCCCAAAAGCTCAGATGCAGGAACAAAAACTATTAGAGCCTTCCAAATAGGGGCAGCGTATTGTGCATGTAGCTGGCATTATAGATCCTAGTCCCCTTGGACTCACCACTATAGATATTGTCAGCCTGCTCCTTCTCATCTAATGGGACCCCCTCCTTCTTTATTAGTCAGGGTCTGGTGGAGGCACTAGGGATAAAACCTCTACATTTGGCTGGTTTTCCCAGAACTTTCTTCTCTGTGTTCCTGTTGTCCTGAGACAAGGTCACACATTTTCATTCTCAGCAAGGAAGACCCAACACTTTCTTGAGATTCTCATTATGCCCACCCATGTGATTACAAATCACAATCCCCTTCAGAATTAAATAGGAACCAGAAAGCCCTGGATGAATGAGCTGATTGTAATCTAACCACAGAGAATAAAAGTGATAATAGTCGGATGCCTCCATGTGGCCCAGGCCACATCAAATCATTTATAATGGCTGTCTGCCTGTGCAGTGGTTTGGGGCTAACTGCAACTAGGCCACCTGGGACAACAACTTATAGTGTCATTTTTGCAACAAACTACTGCATTACTTCTAGTCTCCTTATACCGCGCCTAGGGAGAAAATAATGATACCCTTAAAGAAACCTTGTACAAATCTTTAATAAAAAAAATACAAAAAACTCAAGCAAGCCCATGATAACATTTCTATTACATATTATTTTGATGACTAATGGTAGCCATTTAAACTGTAGCTAGTTACATATATATGTACATATACACATATGTATGTAGGATAGATAGCTAGACATTAGTTTAATATTTGAAGGGACTGTGATTTTATCAGGGCACAAATTCTCTCCACCTATAAAAAACCTCTCTTAGTTGTGACCAAAAAAAATATTTCTAGTGATTAAACTATTGGTGGCACACTCTGAACCTTGATAGACTGGGTCTTGAATGAAGGATGTAATCAATAATGAGGCTTAAAGGTGAAGATTTTATATCTTTCTGGAGAACCTTAGACCCAGGGCTAGACTTCAGGTAGTGCAGTGGATAGAGTGTCAGGCCTAGAGTTAAGAAGACTCATTTACCTGCATTCCAATCTAGCCTCAGACATTTACTATCTGTGTGATACTGGGCCAGTCACTTAATCCTGTTTGCCTCAGTTTCCTCATTTGTAAAATGAGCTGGAAGGAAATAACAGTAGCTCCACTATCTTTGCCAAGAAAACCCCAAATGGAGTTATGAAGAGTTGGACATAACTGGAATGATTGAATATAAGGTCAACTCCATGTAATGATGAATAGCATATAGAGAAATAGGTAAAGAACTTAAGGAAAAGACAGTGACCATAAGGAGTATGGGAATTGGTCCATGGCATATGATGATATTGCCAAGCAGTTCCAAAGAGTCCTGGAATAGTACTTCTTTAAAAGAATATTTCGCTTCTGGGATAGGAACTCAGTATTTGACAAAAACTGCTGGGAAAACTGGAAGATAGTATGGCAGAAATTAGGCTTAGACCAACATCTTACACCTTATACTAAAATAAGGTCAAAATGGATACATGATTTAGACATAAGAGGTGATACCATAGGTAAATTAGGAGAGAAAGGAATAGTGTACCTATCAGATCTTTGGAAAGGAGAACAGTTTTTGACCAAACATGAGATAGAGTATATTATAAAATGCAAAGTGGATGATTTTGATTATATTAAATTAAAAAATTTTTGTACAAACAGAAGCAATGCATCCAAAATTAGAAGGGAGGCAGAAAGCTGGGAAACAATTTTTGAGGCCAGTGCTTCTGATAAAGGCCTCATCTCTAAAATATATAGGGAATTAAATCAAATTTATAAGAATCCAAGTCATTACCCAATTGAGAAATGGTCAAAGGATATGAACAGGCAGTTTTCTGATGAAGAAACCAAAGCTATCTATTCCCATATGAAAAAATGCTCTAAATCTCTAATGATTAGAGAGATGCAAATTAAAACAACTCTGAGGTACCACCTGACACCTATCAGATTGGCTAAAATGACAAAAAAGGAAGATAATAAATGTTGGAGAGGCTGTGGGAAAATTGGAACACTAATGCATTGTTGGTGGAGCTGTGAGCTGATCCAACCATTCTGGAGAGCAATTTGGAATTATGCCCAAAGGGCGATAAAGCTGTGCATACCCTTTGACCCAGCAATCCCACTTTTAGGTCTTTTGCCCAAAGAAATCATGGAAGGGGGAAAGGGACCCACATGTACAAAAATATTTATAGCTGCTCTTTACGTGGTAGCAAGGAATTGGAAGTTGAGGGGGTGCCCATCAATTGGGGAATGGCTGGACAAGTTGTGGTATATGAATACAATGGAATACTATTGTGCTGTAAGAAATGATGAGCAGGAAGAGTTCAGAGAAACCTGGAGGGTCTTACGTGAGCTGATGATGAGTGAGATGAGCAGAACCAGAAGAACATTGTACACAGTATCATCAACATTGAGTGTTGACCTACTGTGATGGACTATATTCTTCTCACCAATGCAATGGTACAGAAGAGTTCCAGGGAACTCATGATAGAAGAGGATCTCCAAATCCAAGAAAAAAAAAAGAAAGAAAGAACTGTGGAGTATAGATGCTGATTGAACCATATTATTTCTTTTGTTTTGGGTGCTGTTTTTTTTTTTTTTCTATTTTGAGGTTTTGCATCACTGCTCTGATTCTTTCTCTTGTAACAGGATTAATGCAGAAATAGGATTAATGTTATTATGTGTATATATATATGTGTGTGTATATATATATCTATATGTATATGTATAGATATATATAGATATAACCTATATCAGATTACCTGCTGTCTAGGGGAGGGGGGGAGGGAGGGGAGGGAGGGAGGGAGAAAAATCTGAAATTGTAAAGCATGTATAAACAAAAGTTGAGAACTATCTTTACATGTAACGGAAAAAATAAAATATCTAAAAAAAAAAAAAAAAAAAAAAAAGAATATTTCAAGATCATGGGACTAGCCAAAGAGTGTACAAGCCACTCTCTGAGCACCTCTTTTTCAAATCTTTAACAGCAAAACAAAGGATAGAAATAAAATAATTACAGCTGATTTTTAAAAATGAATTTAGAATCCCCCTACAAAACACATACACACATGTACCCATACCTACACTATGAATTAATACTGGACTCCTCAGCCACTTGACTCCACACTAAATATAGCAGTGAACATAAGCAAAATTTGAGATTGTCATTGTGAACTGTCTTAAGCTAAGGACCTCTTTAACTGCAGTGACCCCGCCCAAAACATCTTATTCCACCCAACACTAAGTAGCCGATGTTGATTTTGATCAGCCAAAGTAAGGAAAATGAAGGAATGGGAAAGAAAAATCAGGCAGATTGAAAATGTGCTGAGAGAAAGGAGACTTGTAAACCACCAAAACCAAGTTCTATTCTCCAAGAGATTGCTCAGAGCATAGACTTGAACCACATCCCCATATTAACTTTAAGGCCAAGGAAGTAATCAGACCAGGTTTCTGACTATGTCCAATATTGGAAGAGGAATGACAGTGATGGGGAATTTAAGATAAAAAATGTAATACCAAAATTAGGTAGAGAAAAAATCTCAAGAAAAGTCCATATAAAAAACATATAAGCAGATAAGTCAACAGGTATACACAAAGAAGAAGGGAGGACGACTTGGACCTCAAAGAGAAATCAGAGTATACTGAGAAAATATAATATGAAGTGAACCAATTGTATCTGTACAATTCAAAAGAGAATCAATTCATTAAGTAAGAAATCTGGGTTACTGTAGTCAGAAATTAGCATTCTAAATGTAGAAAATAGAGTTTTCAATATAGAACTAAACACAAATAGGAGAAGAGTATTAAAAAAATGAATTCATGATGAAGAATGTCTCAGTTCAACAACTACTATGATGGCAAGATCAAGGTTATGGCTATCTATGTAGCTGAGGTAGATTTGAATAGTAAGCAATGGAGATTGAATAGAATGTGGAATGGAGAAGTTAGAATATTTCAGAGAACATCAACATGCATGTTGAGATTCCCTAGAATGAAGGAAAAAATTCAGGGTGAAATGGAAAGATGGTTATTGTGCCATCTAAGATTCCTGTTGGACTCCTAGATTGCTATACATAACATTCTTGTTATTCTTCAGTGGCTATATTGTCAAAATTTATGACAATGTAATTATAACCCATGGAAATAAATTAACTATTTTCAATGATTGAAGTCAATCCTTGTATCAATACTGTATCCACTTTTCCCCAAGGGGAGGATTGGCTAACAGGAAAATGGTTTTGCCCAGTAGTAAAGATGAGAAACAGATTGTCCAAGGCCATCAAAGCCACAAATCTAGTCATGTGTGGTCTGGGGTTTCTCTATTGATATACCTTCCACCTAGGTTTCTTTAAGTATGTATTTACCTACTATCCTCTTGAAACTCAGAGAGAATGACTCAGATTTATGGGTGGACCATGATGTTTTGATTATTTCTACTTTTGTATACAACTGAGTAAATATGATGATTTTTCTTACTTTTGCTTGATTATTTATTAAATGTTCATATTTTACAAAGGGGAATATTGTGAACCAAACACTGAATTTTCTTGGGGGGTTGGTACATAAGAGCTATTCGTCTGAATTTGGTGATAAATTAAAGTTGTACATTTATTCACTAAAGTGTTAGATTATTATTAAGTCTTGGATTTTTAGTTTTAGCAATAATGATAGATTTTATGGAGAGCTCCAAAGAATGCTGCTATTTCCATAAGAATTATTAAGAGATATTACTGAGGGGCAGCTAGGTGGCATATTGGATAAAGCACTGACCCTTGATTCAGGAAGACCTGAGTTCAAATCCAGCCTCAGACACTTGATACTTACCAGCTATGTGACCCTGGACAAGTCACTTAACCCTCATTGCCCCACAAAAAACAAATCAAAACAAAACAAAACAAAAAAAGAGATATTACCAACATGGTATTTTGTATGTATTCCAACTACTTATGGAGTGAGAAGACCTAGGTTTGAATCCCAGTTCTTCTACTGTGTTAACTTGGGAAGGTTTCTTACCCTCTCTGGGACTAGCTATCCCATGATACAGTGGAAAGAGTAATAGATTTAGAGCAACAGTATGTGAGTCAAAATCCTGGATTTGCTACTTACTATTCATGTGACAATGAAGAAGTGCCTCTTTTTCCTTCTCTGTAAAAATAAATACATACATTCACAAATGAATTAAGGAGTTAGATCTTGAATAGCCCTGGCTACTCTAAATCTATGATAATTAATAAAACTCATGGCCTCAGATATCTTAAATATTAAGTATGAGAAAAGCAGAGTGAACAAGATATCCTAATGTAAAGAGGCAAATTTGTCTACCTAGGCACTCTAGGGCCTTGTAAAATGAGATTTGTGCTTGTAATATCACTTTAGAAAGGTATATCTTTTTCTAAAGGAACAAAATAGATAAAGACTAGGTGAGGGGAGAAGAAAGTCACCTTATATATTAAGCATGGTTCACAGGCTCCCAAGGTATGGGCTCTAATCTTTGAAGATACCCTAATATATCAAATTTCTTTAGTTCTTCAAGCACATAATTAGAATTTACTATAGATATCTCTGAAAAAGTTTATATATGTATAGCTTAAATTTAAGTTTCATTGTTTGTGGGGAGCAAGGTTGCCAACACTTACACAAGGACTCAAAATAATATATAGTATATAGGACAATCCTTTCTACCCCCAAAGAAAATTTAGAATATGCAAGTGATGCAAGGATCCCATAAAAATGAAGGAACTCATAAAAAAGATTCACAATAGTCCATAAACAATTAATATAATTCTCCTCCCTCTCTAGTGAGACACACTTCCCAAAGGGTCCTATTAAACAACCTCGCCCTGCTGCTTGTAGACTAGTATGTGCTAAAAAGTAGGTTAGATTTATACACACACACACAGACACACACACACAAAAGGAAACACACTTTGGACATGCTGATGATATTAGCTAGCATTCACATAGTACTTTGAGGTTTGCAAAGTACTTTCATATGTTATCTCATTTGATCCTTTAAACAACCTTATGAGGTAGGCACTAGTATTATTCCCATTTTACAGATGATAAAAATGAGACAGAGAGGTTTGTAGTCCAAGGTTATAATGAGTATATGAGACAGTGCTAGGGAGGCAGTCTCCTTCCCACCATACCTACATTGTCAAAATAACATAGCTAGCAGAAGGCAAAGCCTTCAACTACCTAATATTGTAACTTTATTTTCCTGCTTTTCTAGTCATAGTGGTCACAAAGGGAATCTTCTTCCCTTTCCAAGTGTTAAGGCTAAAATTCTAGCTAGTCTGTCTAAAATATCTAATGAGTGGTCGCCAATAAATTATAAGCTTTAGCAAGAGTTAGACTTTTAAGCATTTATTAAGGAGAATAAGAATTTGGTAAAGAGAGAGAAAGGCCTAGATTCCTATCTATTAAAGGGAGAGCACATTTCTAGCTCCGCTCTCCACCCGAGTCCAGAGGAAAAGACCGGGACTGAGCATAGTCTCTTCCTTCCTCCTCCCACTAGCCCGCGTCACTTCCTGATGCCAAAGAAAAGACTCCTGGTCTTGCCCTCAAAGACCTTCGCTTCATGGGCAGAACTCTTCTACAGTAAGTATCCAGCAGGTGGCGTTATTCCAATCGTTACAGTCCCCCCTGTTGTTCCTCAAGAAACAAAATGTTTCCTTGACGGAACAGTAAAAAGAATATAATAACTATTGCTAACTAATAATATGTGAACAACAATATAGAAAAGGAAGAGAGGAAAGTTTTGTCCAGAGGGGCGATTTTTTTTGTCCTCATGAACCGACGCTTTGACATTAGTCTTGCAAAGGGAGGGCCTCTGCAGAGAATACATGTTACAGATGGTGTATATTATAACAGAGAAAAAAACAACAAAAACAACAAATCAAAACTGTTCATTTAAAGTCTCTGAAAGTCTTTTCTTAGATGTCCTCTAGGTGTAGTCGTGGAATGGAAGTCTTTTCAGGGGTTGAGGTGTAGATGCTGGTAATCAGCCAGGAAAACTTCCTACAAAATTGAGCTTAACACAACTTTAAAATAGCTTTGTCAATAATCAAATCAAACAATGAAAGTTCTCAAAAACATGTCTAAGGGAATACAGAATCTTAGTTGTTAACACGTGAAACATATAATAAAACAAAAATTGAACCATTCTTTAAAATTATATTATTATTATAGTCCCCCCTTATGGAGAGTAATTGAGAAGACAATTGCTGCGATATTAATTTTTAAAAATAATTTTTATCTTTGTTTCATCACTTTTTGCATCATCTGCCTAATTATCCTCATGCCATTATGAGAAATTAGAAAATCTAATATAATTGGTAACAGGTGTCAAGGCCAAATTCAACACTGTTATTTATCATGACACCTGAGATAATTATGGGGGTTACCATAAAAGAACAGAGAAATGATGGGATATGAGCATTCCCACACTTGAGCAATATGTACTGTCCATGCAGTATGCCAGGCTTAAAATATGTGGTAAAATATGAAAGTTTTTAACAGTCGGCTAGGATAACTGAAAGACGCCAGTTTTTCAAGGACCACCCTTTTGGGGAGGAGATGAACAGTCCGCCTGCTGCGCATGTCAGACTGCCTGCCGGGTACAGTCCGCCTGCTGCGCATGTCAGACTGCCTGCCGGGTACAGTCCGCCTGCTGCGCATGTCAGACTGCCTGCCGGGTTTTTTGACTTCTGGGGTGGAGAGAAGGGGAGTAGCCTTTTTTGCCGGCTTGGCGGGACTCCTGGCGGCGCGGCACAGACGGTCTAACTCACTCCAAAGGTGGCCTAAATCGGTTTGGTGAGTTTTTATAAGGAATATAGACTAAGCCTAGATTTAAGACGATTTGTACTGTATTTCTATTTTCCTATCCTTCTAATCAACAACACCTTATATACAATAAAGGCTCTATCTAGAAAACCAGAAGCTTCTTCCATTTACTAGTCTGGGAGATAAATTAAGGGAAGGGTTAAGTAGGGGAGATTTATGATCTAATATCCAATTTTAAATCTCACAAATAGGTGGATGGAATATATGTCCAGGCCACTGAACATATTGGAGGAAACTGAGTCAGACTTAATCAGATGCATGGGATTGAGATGTCCATGGCATCAGGCATATAGGAGGGAGCATAGAAGCCAGGTGTAGAAGTGACATGGGTGGGATGAATACTTCCAGCCATCTGTACAATATTGTGGGGAAAAATAAAATAAAATATTAAACCAAGAGAATCCAACCTCAACATTAGTCAAAAGCCGTTCCCTCGGCCATACCTTGACTTCATGCAAGTCTCCCCTCATGTGACAGTTCAGTGTCTGCTCTTGCATGTATTCCTCTTGTGATTGGATGGCATCTTGGCCAACTGGCATCTGATAACTCAGAATAAAGGCAATTAATGTCTTAAATGATAAGTTCCCATAATCCAAGTCTCATATGGATTTAAAATTGAGGATAATAAATGATTGCAAAAAATGTGAATACATCTTGACTCAGAACACAATATATAATTATGCAACAATTTCAAATAATACCCCCTTTTTTTTTTTACTTAGTATACTATTACTTTTGTGAAAAATCTGAACATATTTAAATACAAGTTAAAGCACAACACAATCTCAAAGAACTTTTACAAATGTTCCCCTCTTTTTTTTTTCTTTTTGGAATATGCTTATCAAAAATAGTCCTTCTTTACACTTGCCATGGCAACCAATTCGCCAGGGAAATGCTTTAAAGAGTTCGATCAAATAATCAGTTGAGAAAAAAAAATAACAAAAACAAATAACTCAGAATATGGGAGCACAATACTCCTAGAATTAACATTGTATTATGAAATCAAAACCATGTTTCAAAATTAGATAGATGAATGAATAGAAGAAAATACACGTGGAATAATAAAAGACAATGAAATTCAAACTAGGGAAATCTAAATGAATATGAACTTAATATTAATAAGAGTATTACAAAATATAAACTTGATCACATGACTATAAAAAGCTTTTACAAATATTCTCCTTGTTTTAGAAACTAAGTATAAGACATAATCTCAAAAGCATTAAAATCTCTATGAAAATAAACCTATACCATTAATTCCAAAATGTATATGTAATAGCATAGAAATCCTATGTAACCTCTGAACTGACATTAATAATCTGAGTGAATTCAGAACACTCTTGATTCTGATATCTAAAATCCCCAATACTCATATCAATACCTTGCTGCTTACTTCTACATTTCTGTAAAATATATACCCTTCCATGGCAAAAGAAGCAGAGTCTTGAACTATGTTGATTGTCTTTCTTATTCAGCTTAAGTTTTTCTTCTTTAACTCCTCTATATTGTCTGTCAGGCTTTTCAACATACAAATGCTTTATAAGATTACTAATTAAAGACAAAAGCAGGTTAGCAAAATTATGAACAAAACGAGCATATCTGGAATTTAAAGAGTTTTCTAAGATTGTCACAGAAGCACAGCCAGGCTGGGGAAGGGCTGACCCAGAAGCTGCAAATGTAGTTAGAGAAAGTTGAGCATGCGCATCAGTTCTCTGGACTTCCCAGGCCTGGGAAGCAATGGGCTTGGCCATGGGAGGAGTAGAGGGTGGGGTCTGGAGAGGAGGGGAGGGACCAGTGCAATTTGAATCAGACTTGATTTTGAACTCAGGCCTGGATTCCTCTTCCCCCACTTTGCCTCCAGGTGCTAGGGGATTAAAAGCTTCTAGAGGGTGGGTCATTGCCTCCAGGCATGCAAAATTAGAGCAACAATTAGTGTTAGAACTGGGAAAAGCTGCAGGAATCTCTTCAGGTTTCTCTGAAAAAGCATGGTTGGGAGAGGGAGAGATATTTCTTTGTGGGAGTACATTGCTGGCTCTTCTAACAAAAATAAAAAGAAAAATAGAAAATCCACAAAAACAAAGCATTAACATGATCTTAACTCCCATTTGTCTGGTTAAACAGACTAAAATCAAAAATAGGGTAATTAGGGAGTTTAAAAGGTCCATTCAAAAAAATTTAAAGGGAAAACACAGCCAGTGCACCAGTACTTAGCAGTTTAAAGGGTAGGGGAAATTTCTTACCCAACCAGAAGATCAGAAGACTGAGGTTTAGCTTATCCCTTCGTGGTTGCCATCTGTTAAGGCTAAAATTCTAGCTAGTCTGTCTAAAATATCTAATGAGTGGTCGCCAATAAATTATAAGCTTTAGCAAGAGTTAGACTTTTAAGCATTTATTAAGGAGAATAAGAATTTGGTAAAGAGAGAGAAAGGCCTAGATTCCTATCTATTAAAGGGAGAGCACATTTCTAGCTCCGCTCTCCACCCGAGTCCAGAGGAAAAGACCGGGACTGAGCACAGTCTCTTCCTTCCTCCTCCCACTAGCCCGCGTCACTTCCTGATGCCAAAGAAAAGACTCCTGGTCTTGCCGTCAAAGACCTTCGCTTCATGGGCAGAACTCTTCTACAGTAAGTATCCAGCAGGTGGCGTTATTCCAATCGTTACACAAGAGAAATGCCACTCAAGAAATTATCCTCCTCTTTTGATAAAGCCATACCTCTGAACTCTAAAAATGAGAGTTTATCATGAGAAAACCCCTAACTTTTTGCCTGAGACAGAATAATGAGCAGAAAAGTAGCAGCAGTAAAAATTTACTTTGGTATTACTAAGAATACAGACACCAACACCCCTATAATCAATCTAGACATTGACCTTTTTACCCTGGGAGGCCTTGAGTCAAATAGCCTTTGGGAATTTTGTTCTGTTTTCTATACTCTGTATTATCCCAAAATTAGTATCCTAAAAAACTCAGTTTTTCCCAGAATTCAGAGGTTCAGAACATTCCTGTATATTAGCTAAAGGTAGCCTGGATCAATAAAAATCTGTCACAAAGGTGATGTTCTGTTATTATTTATACATGTTATTATATATTCTATTATTATATATTATTCTATTATACCATACCATATCATCACATCACACTATATCATGTCATATAATATATTATTAATGTTATATATTATATATGACATTATGTATATGTATATGTCATTATATATATTCATTTAACAAACTCTCTGCAAAAATATAAAATACTAAATACAATTTTTTTTTTGTTTTTTTAGTGAGGCAATTGGGGTTAAGTGACTTGCCCAGGGTCACACAGCTAGTAAGTGTCAAGTGTCTGAGGCCGGATTTGAACTCAGATCCTCCTGACTCCAGGGCTGGTGCTCTATCCACTGCGCCACCTAGCTGCCCCTAAATACAATATTTAAACATGTTTGAGGAAAGGAAAAACATTTATTTAGTGCCTACCATGTAACAGGTATCATGCTAAGTGCTTTACAGGTATTATCTCATTTCATCTTCACAAAATCTGTGAGGTAGGTGTTTTTATAATCTCTATTTCACAATTGAGGAAATTGAGGCAAATAAGTTAAATGACTGTCCTACGGTCATACAACTAGTAATTGTCTGAGGCTGGATTTGAATTTAAGTGCCCTATCCACTCCACCATCCATGAAGGTTGACTCCATTCTGCCAAAGTCTTGTGTCTTAGTTTCATTGAAATATATAGCCATTTCAAATGATCAAGAGTTAATTCATATTGGGCAAATAACTACTGTCCAAACCACTTAAACTAACAAGGTGAAGATAAAAAGCCAGAAAGTTATCTACTCTTTGTGAACCATAGAGAGATTGACACTTCCCCAAGAATTTTCTTAGAACCAGGCAGGACACAGTATCATCAATATAAACTAGAGACTTCTCAGAAGCTGGTCATTTTTTCCTGGTGAATAGGATCAGGTATGGCTAAGCAATGCCACCCTGGCTAAATGTGTGGGCTATTCCGGAATTGATTTTTTTAAAAGTGTGGACTTTTTTCTTATCAAAGCTATTGAAGAAAACCTTCTATAGGTATTGGAACGTTGCAAATTTCCCTGGAAAGTTAATTGGAGGGGGGGTGGGTAATCATTTTTGAAATGATTTCCTCCCTCTTTTTTCCTCCAGGGGATCCTTTTCTGAACTGAACTCCAGTTTTTCATTTTCCCTTGAATTTATGTTAACATCCTATTTTTTATGCTACACTTATTTAGTTTTCCTACGAATTTTCATTGTTTCAGTGCACCTTGAATTTATGTTAATGCCTTAATCTTATGCTACGAATATAGTTTGCTCATTAGTTTGCATCATTGCATGGTACCCTGAATTTATGCTCATGAGAAAGATCTAATGCTTTTATTTTACATTACAACTATGTAGGTGCTTATTGTTTGCTAAGGTATTGCTATTTGCTTCATTGTTGTGTACATTGAGAGTATGGTTTTAAACTAAAATGAGCAGTAGGAATGTTATTACTTCACAGTGTTTATTTGGATTCTTGGTGTGAGGCTTTTGAATTGAATTTCCATCAACGACTTTTGCTACTGCACTACTTAATGGTGATGAAGACAAAGCTAAGGAGAATATTTGAATGGAGTTGAGAATGATTTGGGTGAACCAGATAGGAAGTTGCTACATGCATTAGTGGAATATTCTAGAGTCACCTAAGAGATGAAAGGGGAAGAAGACCAAGAAACTAACCACTACAACAACCCACTGACTAAATAGTTAGAGATATATCCAATTTTGATAACTCTCTGATGCTTGAAGAATTAAAGGATGAATTTAGGAAGAATCTCAAAATGAGAACCTATGCTCACTTCTGTGGAGATGGAATCAGTCATGACAGAGGCTCTACAAAACTATTGGTTTTCATGTGAGATATGGGATGTGCTGGAGGAAATATGTACATTATTCTTCAAAAATGCCTCCCATTTTCAAGGGCAGTCCAAAATATTGTTCTTTCATAGATGAATTAGCCTACACACTGTTTGAAAATAATTTTAGTCAATTGCATAATCATAGAATTGCATTGTCCATATATATAACCATACTAGTGTAATAGGAGAAAGGAAAGATTTGAATATGTGTAGACCACCTCACTGATAGTGACTAAGAGAACTAAAATAGTGTTAAATACCACCACATCATAGTTTAAGATCTCTTAGTTTGTTTGGTAGGCAAACAGTGATTCCCTGTAACACATACATAGATGCATATATATATATATATATATATATTTATATATACATACACACATGTACATATGTGTTTATCTATCTATAGGATATTATTAAATCTTCATGGCAAAGGAAGACAAAGAAAAAAACAACTTTTAACTGCCCACTCTTTCACCTTTAATCTATGCCCAATAATTTTAGGCATATGTGCTACTTTTTGAAGACTTGGGGAAGAAGTTGTGGGGGATCTGAATTACTTGGAAGTGCTGATGTACCAAGATGATTTCATTATCTATATGAAGACTTTAAAGAAACAAAAGAAAAGATGAATAAAGTATTGGGTCAGTTAGAAGAAAATATAAACTAATAAGCAATAGTTTTGTAGAGCCTCTGTCATGACTGATGCCATCTCCACAGAAGTGGGCATGTATCAAGAGAATATAGAAGCTCTTACTAACTGGTCACACCCAAAGAATTGTCACATACTAAATATTTTTTTTCTAGGATCTGGTAGCTATTATAGAATATTTGTGAAGATTCCAGTTGTCAATGCTAAAACTCTCAATCTCTCTTGTGGATATGTGATTGGAGAATGCTAAAAGAAGATGGACAAGAAGGAGAAAATCTGTTCTGACCTTCTCAGAACTGTTCAGAGATTGTTGTGATGAAATATGTAAAAGGTGGTGTTTTTTTTTTAAATAATTGTTTAACTGCTTTACACATACATTAAGGTTGGCTTTTGCCAATCTAAGCAAACTCTGTACTCCAAATTGACCTTAGCCTAGATTTTTTTTTTTTTGGTGAGGCAATTGGGGTTAACTGACTTGCCTGGGGTCACACAGCTAGTAAGTGTTAAGTGTCTGAGACCAGATTTGAACTCAGGTCCTTCTGAATCCAGGGCCAGTGCTGTATCCACTGCACCACCTAGCTGCCCCTAGCCTAGATTTCTTAAGAGTCATCTTGTACCAAGAAAATATTGGCCACCAAGACAAAAGAAACAGATCATCTTTTTTGGCAGTACAGGATTTATAGACAATGAGGCTCATTATCCCATAACTAATTTCATATTTTTGCTTTGAAAGTGACTTGTAACTAAGAAGTTCCAAGATTACATATGTGAAGCTCAGTTTCAAGTATGGACTGATGATTTACTGTCTTACATTTTGATGAGTACACTAAGCTACATGCTGACTCTCATAGATAGATGAGTAGCTGCACAAGTCAAGAACAAGTTCAAAATTCATTCAATATTAACAGTGCAGATTAATAATGATTCAGATATCCTTTCTCATAGACTACATGAGTCCAATGTGAGGGTGCTACTCATAAAAGAATGAAAATAATTGATGACAATATAAAGATGAACCTTTGCTATATGAAAGGACAACTATCATTCTGAGACTTTCATCAGAGAGTGAGCAGTCGGTATTGATGAGTTTTGTTCTACAGAATCAGTTCTTTTATCTTAGCTGTCCTTGGATTGACTAATTCTAAAACTAACTGCACAATGAGGGGACAAGAAATGTTGCACACCAAGAAATGGGCACTCAGGTATATTTCCTAGAGGGCACTTTGCTATTGAGGTAAGAGCAGACATTAAAAGTATGCAATAGAATGATCTAACAAATTCATTGATCTCAATCATTCTATCAAGAAGCAGTACTAACCAATGCATTTTGCTATAAGGATATGAAAGAACTATAGGATGACTTCATATACATAGGTCAACAGAAGACCTTTGAATTAGTAAGAAAAAAAATATTAACCGCAAATGGCAATATACTATATGAAATATGACTTGTGCTTAATATATTCAAAAGATTTGTCTAGTCATGTGGCATACTTAGAGACTATAAATACTAATAACTTTTGGAATTTGAATTTTCAATAGTCTCAAAGATAATAACAATGTTCTGGAAGTAAGAAATTATCAATTCTCCTGTTATGGACAGAGGCGGTACAATGGATAGATTCCTGGGCTTGGAATCAGGAATATCTAAATTCAAATCTGGCCTCAGAGTCTCACTGGGTATATGACCCAGGGCAAGTCACTTAACCTTAGTTTGACTCTGTTTTTTCATCTATAAAATGGAGATAAAACACCTTCCTTTTAGAGTTATTGTAAGGATAAAATGGAATATTATTCATAAAACATTTAACACAGGGTCTGGAATGTGGTAGGTGCTATGTAAATGTTGTTGTTGTTGTTGTTACTTATAAGCACATTGAGACAAGAATCTGAAAGCTCTTACAGTTCTTAAGACCATTCTCTCAAGATGGGAAAATTATTTTTTTTCTGTATATAACTTACTTGCCAAAGTTCACTCTGACGAAATTAGACTTAGAAAGCAAGAAATAAGTGTGGGCCTAGGTTGGAATTGAGAAATCTGTCAAAGTACCATAACATAGCTCCTGGAGCTGAAGACAAGCTGAATAATTCAACAACACAGAGCTGAACATGTTGGTGACCCTTAGGCCTGAGCTGGATCAACATGTAGTATTTCTAGTGTAGGCATAAAATTCTAGCAGGAATGACCAAAAAAAAAAAAATCAACAAGCATTTGTGAAGCATCTACTATATGGTAGGCAGTTCTTCCTCTGACACATACTGGTTACGTGAACCTAGGCAAGTCACTTAATTTCTTAATGCCCTTGGCAAGTCTCCAAGAATATATGTTATAGAGAAGTTGCTAGTCTACATTAGTAAAGAAATTTCCTTATTCTAAACTTCTTACAGCAATGAAATCATGTGTCTGGTAATATGATAATAATATTGGCTACTCACTGTGCTAGGTACACTAGGGAAACTAAGAAAAACTCAAAATAGACCCTGCCTTCAAGGAGTTCATAGTCTAATTGGAGACTGATTCCACAGACTTGACATTATATTTGTTCATGTTTGGGTATTATTGTCCATTGATTTATGATTTGTATTCTCAGAAGTTTTGCAAGAAGTTCACAATCAGTATGTATCTCAGCTGAGAAATAAATAAAAGGGATGACTATTAGCCAGATATAGCTTTGGTTTAGAAAATACGTGATGGAAGTAAGCAAGAATATAATGTTAAAGACAAGATCTTCAGTGAGCTGATAGAGATGTGCTAAAGAATTAAGAATGTGAGGGGGCAGCTAGGTGGTGCAGTGGATAAAGCACCAGTCCTGGATTCAGATATAGCCTCAGACACTTGACACTTACTAGCTGTGTGACCCTGGGCAAAACACAACCCTCATTGCCCAGCAAAAAGAAAGAATTAAGAATGTGAGTGGAAGGCACAAAATTGCTGATTGGTGGAAAACCATCTTGTAATAGCTCAGATTTCTCCCACCTAGATGAAGAAAACTCTCAGTGTCGTTTTTTGTGGTTAGAAAAATCAATAAACCCATTTTGCAACTGGAAGTCTATTTTCAAATGTGTAGGGGGTGAATGCAGAGGCTATCCTTGTCCAACTGAATCCTCTATTTGTGAGTACATCCAGGATATAGAGAGGAAACCTAGGAAACTGAAAGATAGCAGGTGACCCTAGCCCTGGATAAGCACAAGACTGAGACTGCAGACCACTAGGGCTATGGATACTGCAACTTGATATTGCAGTAGGTAGAGCTCCATGCCTTTAGTCAAGAAGACTTAAGTTCAAATCTGGTCTCAGACACATAGTGACTGTGTGACCTTGGCCAAGTAACTTCTGGTGGTATCAATTTCTTCATCTATAAAATAGAAATAATAATAGCACCTACCTCTCAGAGTTGTGAGGATCAAATGAGATAATGTTTGTCAAGCACTTTGCATGTGGCCTATCACATAGCATGCATGAAATAAATGCTAATTGTCATCATCTTTATTATTAATTATTGTAGCCCTTAACACAGTACCTGCCACATCATAAGTATGCTCTGTCTCTCAATTATTAATAGCTATCACTATTATTATTACTGATAGTCAGCCTATGACGTCAATATGGTCTGGAAGCCATGACAGAATCAACAAACCTAATTAGTCCAGTGATCAAAATTCTTTAAGCTTTTGGGGCAGCTAGGTAGCACAGAGCATAAAGCACAGGCACTGGATTCAGAAAGACTTGAGTTCAAATACAGTCTCAGACACTTGACATTTATGAGCTGTGTAACCCTGGGCAAGTCACTTAACCTTCATTGCCCCACAAAAAAAAAAAAAATGAAAAACCCAACAACAACAAACAACAACAACAACAAAATTCTTTAAGCTTTGAGAGAAATGACAGAAGTGGCTACTCACGGAACCAAAAATGACTGATGTTGAAATGCCTAAAACTTGTCCTTTGTATGTGTGTGTGAGGGGAGAGAGAGGTATGAGGAGCTTGCTAGGATGTTGTGATGTGTAAAATTTACTTCACCTATTCCTGTCCCAAGTGTAGGGAAAGTTAGTTGGGGTTTCTAATATATTTGTTACTTAGAAATTAGAGGCTACTGCATCAGTTTTGGGCATTAAGCATTTATTAAAGTATATTAGTTATTAGTAAAGAGAGAACATGTGCCTCTGAAAGATAGGAAAGCCTAGCTAGTATCTAAGGGAGAGAGAAGAGAAAAGGGGGCACCTTCACCTAGTAGGTATCCAAAAAGAGGAAGTTCCTGTGCCTGTGAGATCAGAAGCTACCTCTGGTCTGGAAGAGAGGCAGTCCTTACACACCTCTCCAAGCTAATTGGCTGGTAGCATTCAAGTCCATTGATTAACATGAGTTAAGTTAGTTAACTTCCTTTAGCTATTTAGGAAGGTCAATCTACATTTCCTTTGAAATTCTCCTGACTCTGGGCTGGCCCTGCATAACAAGCCAGAATTCCTCCTCTGTGTGTGTGTGTGTGTGTGTGTGTGTGTGTGTGTGTGTGTGTGTATGTGTTAATGTTTTAAACAAAAGTTTAAGAAAAGTTTTTCACTTTTTAAGCCCTTTGTGAAGTATGGAGCTCTCCTTGATGGAATTAGAAGGTACCTTACCATAGCCTGGGATAAATCACACATCTTCTTGTGGTTTAAAAGGAAGACTATGCTTTCTAGTTGAAGAAACACAGTTTAGTCAGGAAGAGGTTTCATGTCCAGAGGAAAATCCATTATGGAGAAAGAACTCTAGTATTGTTCTTTGCCTATTTTTCCTTGTGTCTCTGGCTGAAGGCAGCAAATGGGTAAGGGGTTGAGATCTTAAAGTGGAGAAATACTTTTATAGTATTAGGGAGTATCAGGGAGAATGAGGTTACTAAGAAAGAGAGAGAGAGAGAGAGCTCAGATAGTCCTTGAGCAGGAGAGAAGAGTAGACCCAGGCAGCACAGATAAGCAACCTGTCCAACATGAGGTGGGGACCACCATGAAAGGAGAAAGATCACTGGAGCCTGAAAGGCCTAAGGTAGGAGTTGCTTTGGCAATGTCTCCCTTAATTGTGTCAATCAGTCAGCCTGTCAAGCCCTATAGTTCTCTATCATTGTACTCTCTGTATATGCCTATTCCTCCCACTAATTCTGTTTATATTTGTGTGAGAATGCACCCCAGGTTTATGAGGGAAGTGTTTTGTTTTTATAGCTCTTATGATGCCATCTCAAGAAATATCTTTGCTTTGAGCTACTTTTCCTACTGTTTGGTTTTTATTTATTTTCCAAATTAAACTATGGATTACTGGTGGGGATTCATGAATTATACTTTTAGAAGGGCAGACCCATAGTGCACCTTAAATCTTGAGGTTGTTATTCAGTCGGGGATCCAACCTCCATTCTGTGAATGTCTATTTGGGAGATAGTTCTAGAGGTGCTATATATGTACTTGCAAGGTATTATTATATACCATATTTGATATATAGGCTTGATATATAATGTTTTTATTACTGGTTATAATCCCTTACTATTTAAGACTCTATGGTATTATATGCATTTATCATTACTATGTGAGTATGTTTTGAATTTTTCTTTGCATTTTGTTATTTTATACATGTGTTGTATGATGTTGTGTGTCATTATTACATGAGGCTTTTGTTTTCAATTTAATATATTTCATCCAATTGGTTACATGCTCTGGGTTAAGTTGGTTGTATATAACACTATTGTTAGCTACATGTAATCCTAGAATAAATGTCATATATTAGATATTTGCATAGACATGTAATAATTATGCAATATGTAATAATTACCTATGACTAGATGACAGACTGGGTTATGTTGCTTATGTTCACAGATCTTCATGTATACCCTGTTCAGATATATAGGGGATTACCTATATTTCAGTAGGGAGAGCATATAATTTTCTTACTCCAACCTTCTTCACAACTGTGATGGTAAAGAAGGCAAAGGGAAGAACCAAGTTTGTTTTGAAGACAAGTGATTTGAAGAGACAAAGAGGATTTTGTTTCTCCTTAAGTATGTGTTATGTTCCCTGAGAGAATAAAAGCTCCTTTAGGGCAGGGAGTGCTTGTTTTTGTGTTTGTAGAACAGTGAATGACACATAGCTGGCACTAAATAAGTGTGGACTGATTAAATGATGAGTTAAAAGGACCAACAGGGGCATCTAGGTGGTGCAGTGGAAAGAGCACTGGCCCTCAGGTCAGGAGGACCTGAGTTCAAATCTGGCCTCAGACATTTGACACTTACTAGCTGTGTGACCCTGGGCAAGTCACTTCACCCCAACTACCTCACCAAAAAATAAAAAAAATAATAAAATAAATGTACAGACAGAGGAAATTCAAGGAGACAGGAGGACAGCAATTGTACAACGGTGAATAGGATGTGGAGCAGCTCTCTTCATGTCATTCTTGCCCTTGCTATGCCCAATCATTATTCCAATGATTCATAAACTGGAAAGAACAGAGTAAGCCTAACTGACAAATGGCAGAGCCAGAAGCAGTCAAAGAGAGGATTGGAGGTTGTTGCCTGTAAAACAAACAAACAAGAACAAAAACTATGAACAGCATTGAGAGGTAGCCCTGGTTCTCTGAAGCAGCCCTGATCTGTCCATTGCCCAACCCTTATCTGTCCCTTGGAAGCCATGAATCAAAGTACATTTGGAGATGTGGATACTGTGTTGTATTTCCTATGTTACTGTGCCTACTCAAAAGGAATACAGTTGAGGAGGGGCAGAATAACAACTGTAAATTCCCAAGACCCTCTGATTTTTGTTGTGTCTATAAACTTTCTTAACAAGCAATGGGTATGGGGAAGTATAGGCATGGAGTGGTTCAGTAGATGTTCTATTACATATAGTTTATTCCTTTTTATTGAATCTATGCCTCCCCCCCCCAAAAAAAAAAACAACACAACAACACTGGAGATAGAACCCAAGCATGCTTATATTTGGGGGGTGGGAGTATTTTGGCAGGTGGCATAGATGGGAGCTGACTTCATATGTAAGGTCATATACCTAGAACAGTGAAATATAACAGGGACAGAAGGAGGCAAGGTTTGCTAATAGATTGGGGCTCAAGATCTAGTTTAGTTGTTTGTTTGTTTGTTTGTTTTTGCGGGGCAATGGGGGTTAGGTGACTTGCCCAGGGTCACACAGCTAGTAACTGTCAAGTGTCTGAGGTCGGATTAGAACTCAGGTCCTTCTGAATCCAGGGCTGGTGCTTTATTCACTGTGCCATCTAGCTGTCCCCCCGAGCTAGTTTGATTTTTCTGGCTTCTCTTGCTGTTTTCTGGCTTCTCTCTATCATCTTGGCTCCACTTCCCTCTTTGCAATACATACTAAATAGTGCCTTGTAGATCTATAAGATGTGTTGCCATCTTGAGAGATGCAGAACAAGGAGGTAGAATATCTGCCACCATAAAGAACTTTGTCACTTCCCAAACTGTCTTTTGGAGTAAGATAAAATTCTTAACTACCAATTTGAATGTGGAACATCTCAGCAGGGTCTGGCCTCTTTCTTGATGAATAGAATCAGGTTAAGTGGCTAGTAACACTAGCTTGAAGTTAAATATATAAGAGATGAGGAAAGCCAGGAACCAATGTAGCAGAGCATGCTGAAGAAGATTTGAGAGGGGCGGAAATGATATTAACCCAAATAGAAAAAAGTAGATGAGGACTTTGAGAAATAGATCACATGCCTGGCAGAGAGGCATGATATATTAATTATGTGAAAACAGTATACCAGATATCTGCTAGAGAGCTGTCCCAGCCAAAAGCAGAGTTATGGAATACTTATTGGTATTCCTTTAATAAAAATATCATTCTTTCAATTGTTAAGGAAGTGATGATAGGTTCTATTCCAGAGATGATTTTGACCAACAACAAAGAAATTAAATAGAAATGATGAGAACCTCGAATATAAGTAATGATGATATATTCACATTCTTGTAAGGTGATTTATACAGAGGATTTGCAATATGATATCTATTACAACAATTTATAAAATGTGTCTTAAAACTAAAACTGTAGCATAATTCTGAAAGACCTCAAGTCCTCTGTTACCTTAAAACTCTATGAACTTGTATTTAATAAACCTCATTTCTGCTGAGTATCTCTTTTCTTTTCTTTCTTTCTTTCTTTTTTTTTTTTTTTTGGTTGGGGCAATGAGGGTTAAGTGTCTTGCCCAGGGTCACACAGCTTGTAAGTGTCATGTGGCTGAGGCCGGATTTGAACTCAGGTCCTCCTGAATCCAGGACTGGTGCTTTATCCATGGTGCCAAGTAGCTGCTCCCTGAGTATCTCTCTCTCTCTCTCTCTCTCTCTCTCTCTCTCTCTCTCTCTCTCTCTCTCTCTCTCTCTCTTTTTTAGTGAGGCACTTGGGGTCAAGTGACTTGCCCAGGGTCACACAGCTAGTAAGTGTTAAGTGTCTGAGGCCAGATTTGAACTCAGGTACTCCTGATTCCAGGGCTGGTGCTCTATCCACTGTGCCACCTAGCTGTTCCCCTTAGTATCTCTTTAAAAGACCCTCCTTACCCCTTTCCTCCTGGAGATAACTTGGGACATTCTATAGCCACATGAATCTATTTTGGCCTTTAGAACTATAACCAACTAGGATTTTGTTATTTTGTTATTCTAGGACAGTGGGTAAACCTCCTTTGCAGCCTACCTAGAATACATGTTCTTGGCATGGAGGAGGTCCTCAATTTTTAAAGGTTATGCTCATGGAATCCAAAGTCTAGCTTGTCCTATGAAATGGGAATGAATTTTAGTATGGGTTAGACAATGGATCATGTGGCTGTCATTCCAAGTCCACTCTAGCTGACATATAAAACAGACCTTAGAATGTGGAATTACTGAATCAGGAGATTAAAATGACCTTGTGAGAAAAAAAAAAGATTCTTTAGTTGAAATAAAATTTGGGCTTCCCACATACCACTACAAACAATTGTATATCATGAGTCAAGATTGGTAGATTAGTTGACTTAAATGGCTCAATGAATTCAACTCAACATTGCATGCCATACCATAGTTTTAAATAGTTTAAAACCAATTCTTTTTGTTATTAGCTAATTACAATTTCTCTACCAAGGCAATAGAACAATATTTAAGTTTATCCTCTTCAGATCAAGTCTGGTAAGTATTTTTTTTTCCCCTAGGAGGCCATTTATAGATGGCAAACTCCCTGTACAACAATGTTCTCTCCCTGAGATTTCAATAGTCAGTGAACATCTATTGAACTTCTGTGGTGCTTTATGAAAGGTACTATTTGCATTATGTGAAGGTGTGAAAAGAGAACAGCCATTTTAAAAGATAAGAATTGGAATTTATAAATTCTTAAAAACCTTTCTTTTCCCCCACCCTCTTTTACTGGGAGAAAATAAAATTTAGAGATAGTAAAGAGAAGCAATAGCATCATAGATAACACCATTTAGGGGGTTTTGAAACCTGGTATAATTTATCATTATATAAGATGCTTTGGTCTGCAACATCGGAAACAACTGACTGTATTTATCTATCTACATGCAGCCAATTGAATTGCCTCTTCTGCATCCCAGACAAACATTTCATTAGTTACCATTCATCAGTAAATTGGGATGAGGCACCAAAACATTTCTCAGTGAAACATTTTGGATTGCATTTCCTATATATGGTGATTAAAAAATAAACATTCATATCACACTTTTCTTTCAAACATCCAAACTCTGCTACATTCCAAATATTTGTACAACCTTCATAACCTTCCCCTTTGGGTCGTTTTCCCCCTCATTTTATAAGTTGAGAAAAATGCAAGTTATGACTATAGAGATAATCCATTCAGACTGTTGAGTCAAATTATTCAAGAAAATGGCTATTTGTGTCAACCAACCAGTTGAATTTAAAGAACCAGTTTTGACATGTTTTGGTTGAAATCATTAGAGGCAGCCTGTTAGTTACAGTGGAAGGAAAGTAGTCAGAGTACCTGTATTTACATTCTAACTCTGCTTCTTTCTTACTACCTAGTTGACTTTACACAAGTCACTTGATTTCTCTAGTGCTTTCTTTCTTGGAAAATGAATATAGCAATGAAAATTTGCATTATTAAACACCTACTATGTACTAGACTCTGTGCTAAGTACTTTGTAAATATTATCACACATAATCATCATAACAACCCTAGAAGGTTGGTGCTGTTAGTATCTATATTTTACAGTTAAAGAAACTAGGGCAGGAAGAAATCAAGTGATTTACCCTGGGTCACAGCTAGTATGTATCTTGGGCCAGATTTAAACTCAGGTCTTCCTCACTTAAAGCTGTGAAGGCTGCCTACTGTGTTTACTAGCTACCTAAGCAACTATACTGAATATATACAATATGATGATGAGCTCTTTCCCTTATATTAACTGGTCAGTTCAGTAAAAACTCTTCAACCAGTTTTGTCCATGGATGCCGTTTCAGAGGCAAGGGTAATGAAGTGGAGATCTCACTGACAGATAACAATCAGCGAATAGCAAATGGAATAATAGAATATAGACACAGTATGTTCTAGAATCATAATATCAAAATTATAGATAATTTATGCTGAGAAATATGTGATCAGTTAGTATGTATAATACATATGTAGAGATATGCGGACAGTTACTAGCTGTGTGACCCTGGGCAAGTCACTTAACTCTGCCCCAGTTTCCTCATCTAAAATGAGGTGGAGAAGGAAATGGCAAACCACTTAGTATCTTTGCCAAGAAAACCCCAAATAGGATCATGAAGAGTCAGATGTGACTGAAAGGACTAAACAACAACAATAAATATGCATGCATACATATGCATATATTTGTGTATCTTTATCACTCTTATCTTGATCAGCTAATTTGCAGTTTTGGAAAATGATGAATGGCTAGAAGTCCATAATAATGTTTCTGACTTTTGTATGACTTTTGATTTATACTTTCTTTTTCTCTAACAATGAGCTTAAATAATAAATGAAATGAGCATACGCATAGTATTTCTCAGTCACTGATGGAACAATATCGAATCAGTAGATAATTAATACTATAGCACAGTTTCTATGTAAGAGGTAAAGGAATGGAATTGAAGACCCCTGGGTTCTATTCTCAGTTCTTCCATGAATCTCAGAGCAGTAAGATAAGCCCACTTGGCTTCAAGTTCCCTAGTTGCAATATAGCTCTCTACCTTCTCACTCCCTGAAGAGTCTATTCCTGGCACTGTAGAACTAAAGTGCATTCTTACATTCCATAACCAGCACCAAGCTCAAGAGGCTTGTTTTTCATTCTTTGCCCTGAGCTATTAGAAGTAGAAGAAGATAAGTCAGGCTTAGGGACTGTTAAACTTCAGCCTGGCACAGTGCTTGGGGCCTAACACATGAGGTACATGGGAATGCGATGGAAGATTTCATATTTTTATCTTCCCCCTAAAAGTTGTTAAGCACTGTTACAGGACAAAAGAACTTGGAATCAATTTCCATTTGTCAGCCTCAAGGAATAAGCAGTGTGGCACAATGGATATTGTAATAGGCTGGAGTCCAGAAAACCTAGGTTTGAATAAAATATGACACGTTCTAGCTCTATGATTGTGAGCAAGCTACTTTCATCCTTATGAGTCTCAATTTCCTCATCTATGAAATGTGAACAGTAATATTTGTACCACCTAACATAGCTTTGTTGTAACAAACAAACAAAAAAAGTTCTTTGGAAATCTTAAAGGGCTACATTTCTCTCCCTCTCCTTTTGTTTTGGTCTGGCTTTGTTATTCTCTCCACTCCAAGTACCTCCTACCCTAGGAAGGAAACAAACATTTATTGTTGTTGTTGCCCATCCTTTGTTCTTGAAGAGTACAGATATCAAGGCAAGCAATGAATTGTATTTAAGTGAGGAAGGGCTGTGCAAAGTCACCAGCCTTTCTCTCCTCTGGAGCCATTTGAGTCCAGTGGCAAGATGTATTATCAGGACAACTGGAGATGGCCCCAATGTAGTGGGAAACCTTGACCTTAAGCTAAGGCTTTTCACAGGTCTCAGTCTGCTTGAGGCAGTGCCTGTTGAGTGATTAAGAAGGGAGGTGAAAAAAAGACCTCTTTTACCTAGTCAAAAAAAATAGATAAAAGGGGGGTGGGGTTGGAGAAAGACCCTATCTCTTTAGGTCAGAAAAACCCCTACATTTATTAAGCACCTGTTGTGTGCCAATTTACAAATATTTCATTTAATCCCCACAACAACACTGGGAGGTAGGTGCTATAATTATCTCCAGTTTATGGTTGAGGAAACTGCAGTAGTCAGAGGTTGTGATTTGCCAGGATCACAAAGCTAGTAAATATCTAAGACAGGATTTGAACTCAGGTCTTTCTGTCTGAAGGATCAGCCTTCTATCCACTGTGCCACCTTGCTGCCTCCATTTAGGGTCCTGTGGTGTACCACATAGACTATTTCAATAGCCTCCTAAATAGCCTTCCTAAATGGAAGCAGCAAGGTGGTTACTAAACTGGTATTCCTCAGACACAGGCTTTGACTTGTTACTTCCCCACTCTTGACTCCAGAATAAAACACAAATTCTTCTGTTTGACTTTTAAGGGTTTCATGAGTTGGCTCCTCCCTTTCCAGGATTATTGCCTATTACTCTCTTTTATGCAAACAACATTTCATATACAACATTTTATTACCTGTCCTCATGCTTTTAAAATATAAGCTATCTCCTATGTCTGGAATGTATGAATGACAATGCATTATAAGACACTCTACATACTATGCACCATTCTAAATCCTTCAAGTATAAAAAAAAATCAAGATAATTTTACCCTCAAGGAGTTTATATTCTAGCAAAGAAATATAATACATGTAGTGGAGTGTTGGTTAAGGGAGGAGGATTTGTTTTAGGATGTTACAGGGATGGTGAGTAGAGCTTCAAGGGAATTGATGGATAGGCCCTTTCCAGTAATAATAAAAGATTATTTTGATTACGGATCCTAGAGAAGGAAATAGAAAGCTAGGTGTCAAGGAAAGTTTAGGGGCATAGCAAGGCAGATGGCAAGAAGGTAGTCACATTTGTTTCCTTGTTTCTTCTTTCTGAGACTGGATCTCCCTATTTCACCCATGCTAGAAGTTTGGAGACTACTCATGGTACTCAGAAGCTGGTTTGCCCATCCTCAGGGAGCCTGGTGGCCCTCCACTCCCAGGGGCTCATCTTATTGACACCATACTTAATGCAGCCATCTAATTGGCATTAGCCCTACTATAGTTCAGAGCAACTAAACTCAGGGGATCACCAGCCTCTGTGACCTCAGCAGTAATTTGGCAAAAATAAGACTTAAACAAAGATATTGTGCCAAAATCCACAATAATTTAAAAATGGATACATGACCTGAATATTAAAGATCATACTATAAAAAAATCAGAAGAGAATCAACTCATATACCTCATATAGTTATAGGTAGAATTGTTGTTAAAGAAAGGATGGAGGCAATTACAAAAATAAAAATAATATTTTTGATTGCATGAATTTGAAAAGCTTCTGTACAAGCAAAATTAATGCATCTAGGAAAAGAAGAAAGTCTATTAACTGGAGAAAAATCTTTGCATCAAATTTCTCAAATAAGGATTTGGTGTTTGATATTTATAGAAAACTAACAAAAATATATAAGAGCAAAGGTCATTTCCAAATAGGTAATTGATGAAAGGATATAAGCAAAGAGTTTTCATGAGAATTGGAAAGTATAGACAACCATAGGAAATTATCCTTCAGATCACTAATAGTAAGAAAAAGACAAATCAAAACAATCTTGAGGTTTTACATCACATCTAACAAATGGTCAAATATAACAAAAGATAGAAGTCATCATTATTGGAGGAGTTGTGGAAAGATAGGAATTCTAATGCATTTTTGGTTGAGATGTAAATTAGTATAATCAAGCAATTTAGAATTCATTCAAATAAAATACCTGAAATGTCCCTACCCTTTGCCCAAGAAATTCCACTAGCAGGCATATGCTCTCTGGAGGATATTGACCAAAACAAACTCCCCAAGTATACCCAATACTTATAACACACTTTTCATGGAAGCAAAGAACTGAAACAAAGTAGATGCCCATTTATTATGAAAATGTAATCAGATATTACTATGCTATAAGAAAAGACAAATATGAGGCAGCTACATGGCGCAGCGGATAGAGCACAGGCCTTGGATTCAGCAGTACCTGAGTTCAAATCCGGCCTCAGATACTTGACACTTACTAGCTGTGTGACCCTGGGCAAGTCACTTAACCCTCATTGCCCACCCCCCCCAATATAAATTAAATAAAAGAAAAAAAAAAGACAAATACGATGAATATCAAGAAGAATGGACTCACTTGAAGTGATGCAAAATAAAGTAAGCAAAGTCAAAAATACATACAGTGACCATAGCAATGTAAATGGAAAAAACCACCAACAAAATAATTGAAGTTGAATGTTGCAAAATTATAAAGAACAACCCTAGCCCCAAAGAAGCAGTATAAGAACACATTTTCCCTCATGTCTTCATTCCTTTGCAGAATTGGTGGGAGGGTGTTCCACAGATATGGAATAGTGCATGTAATTTCAGGGTTGTTTTCATTGTACTGGGATTCTGCTGGGGTTTTTTCTCATCCTCATTCTATTTCCTTAAAAAAAAACAACAACCTTGGTTATATGGCTTGACGCTCTGGGAAGCAGGATAAGGAGGAGAGGAATAAAGGGGGGAATTTAGGCTATATAAAAACAAAAGATATCAACAAAAATTTATTCCCCAAAAGAAAATGCATAGCCACATTCTTCTGCCTTGTTAAGTATAACCTATTAAAAGGAACTGAACTTTGATGAACCCTAGAACATGCAGTTATAATAATAACTCAAATTCATTGCTTATTAAAGTTGACAAAGTACTTTATGAATAATTCAATTAAATACAGTAAGCATTTATTAAATACCTTTTATATTCAAGACACTATACTGGATATTCATAATAAAATTACAAAAAGGGAAAACCATCCCTGTCCTCAAAAAGCTTATATTCTACTGATGGTTATCTATAACATAAATAGATAACTAGATATAACAGAAAATGAACTAGGAAGATCCGCAAAGGTTTCTCATTCCAATGACACCTGAGAGGAATCTTTAAGAAAGTCAAGATTTGAAAAGGTAGAGGTGAAAAGAAAATACATTCCAGACATGTGAGACAGTATATGGCTTGGAGACAGGATAGGTTAGGGAACAATTAGTCCAGATAAACCAAAGTACAGTTTGGAGTATTATAGGAAATAGGAAATAATATTTACAACAAATGGTTATCCATTTTTGGCTAGGTCACCAAGGACGGGGAATTCACCTTGCTAAGGCAGCTCGTTCCCCTTTGGAATAGCTTTAATTTTTAGGTAATTTTGTCTGGCATCAAGCCTAGATTTGCTTCTTTGAAACTTCACATTCTTACACCAAAATTCTGCTTTCTTAATCCAAAAAAACCCCAAGTCTGATCCTCTTCCACATGACAGTCATTCCAACTCTTAAAGAGTGTTCCCCATCTCTATTCCCTAATCTCTTCTAGAAAGATCTCTTCTCACTGATCTTCATTTGATACGAACTCAAGACATTTCTCCAATCTTATTCTCCTCCAAACAATTTCTAACTTATCAATGTCCTCTCAATTGTGGCACCCAGAACTTTACACAATGCTCCAGATGAGGTCTGTCCAGGGCAAAGAATAGTGGAATTCTGACTTCATTATTCCCAGAAATGCTGCCTCTCAATTTCCCTTTAGTTTTAATTTCTCACTCTAACCCAGAATGGAAGACAAAATAAAATCCCTCACAGTTAGAATAGTGGTAGGATTTCTTCTTCTTCAGCAAACATCTCATCTGAGGAACAGATGAATGCTCACACTTAAATCATTGGTATTCTGCAGCTGAAGAGGCAGTGGGTTATAGTGGATAGAGAGCTAGATTCAAAGCCAGGAAAATTTGGGTTCAGGTTCCTCCTTTGAAACATACGGATTGTTTGACCCCAGTCACATCATTTAAACTCAGTGTTCCAGGTAACATTAATACCATAAATCTCAGAGATGGTGCTGACCTATGTAAGTAGTGGGAGTTTCTTTCTCTAAGAATTCCTTATGCCATTGAAATCACAGGTCCAATATTTACCCTTGAGCCAGTCATCCAGAACAGCAGACTTACTATCTGCATATTCTGTCTAGACAACATAGCTAAAAAAATCACATTGTATATACTTTAGCAAAGACAGAGTTTCTCTCTGTGTGTCTCTCTGTCACTGTCTCTGTCCTTTCTCTGTCTCTATGTCTCTGTCTCTATTTCAATCTATCTCTGTCTCTGTTTCTGTCTCTGTCTCTCTGTCTCTGTCTCTCAGTCTCTGTCTCTGTCTCTCTCTCTCCCTCTCTCTCTCTCTTTCTCTGTATCTGTCTTTCTCCCTATGATGGGGCCAGACATTTCTCATAGGGCTGTACCTCATGAGTGTCAAGGGCCTGCCCTGACAGCAAGATTTCTGGCCATACTCCTCTTGACTCTGAAGTATAGAAGGAGAATGCATCAAGCTGTGAACCCCATCTTCAGCCTAAACTAGTTTCTGCCCTGGGAAGTGGAAACATTTATCAATCACAGGCATGGGAGAATATGTGAGAATAAACAGTCTCAATAAGCCAGAATTGTTTCATGGCCTGAAGTTAAAAAAAAAGATGAAATAGGTGCATCTAGGTGGTGCAGTGGATAGAGCATAGGCCCTGGATTCAGGAGGACCTGAGTTCAAAATCTGGCCTCAGACACTTGACACTTACTATCTGTGTGACCCTGGGCAAGTCACTTAACCCCAATTGCCTCGCCAAAAAAAAAAAAAAAAAGATGAAACAGCCCAATAGTCAAAATTTTCTTCCTGAATATCCAGAAATCTCAGAGAGAGGCTCTCACCATAGAGTTCTATGCAGGTCTTCATGTTCCCATTATGTACATGTACCAGCACAAAAGGGAAAGGTCAGAGGAATATGTCTCTGGGGTGGCTTGACTTAACACTCCAAGAAGATACCCTCTGTCCACAAAGAGCAAGAGCCTGGCATTCTAAGGAGCCTACCAACAGATATCTTTCGTTTTGGTTTCCTACCCTTGTCACTCTGACCTGACACAAAGCCTTGTTTTTGCCTGAGAAATAACACTAGCAGGGACAGTTCACGGCCTTCGGGATTCAACCATGAAACAGTTCAAGAATAAACTCAGTTTGTTGGAAGAAAGCTGGGGAAGCCTCATTGTTGCAGCTCTCCTAACCTTTTGTTTTAGTGATGTGAAGGAAATAGAGTGCTGGTCTTGGAACCACTCAGTTATCATAAAGCATTTATCAAATGCCTACTATGTGCCAGGCTCTGCACTGTGTTGGGGACATAAAGCAAGGAAAAACAGTGTTCCTACTTTAAAGGAGCTCACAGTTTGATAGAGGAGACTATATGAAATCCACTATTTACAATCAAGCTATACACAGGATAAATTGGAGGTAATCAATAGAGCACTTACATTATGAAATTTTAACATGGACTTGAAGAAAACTAGGGAAGCTAAGAATCAGAGGAGAGTATTCTAAGCATGAGGAACAGTCAGTGAAAATGTACATGGAGTTTCTCATTTGAGGAACATAAAGGAGGCCAGGGTCACTGCATCCTGGAGTACCTGTTGGGCATAAGGCATAAGAACACTAGAAAGAAATAAGAAGGGGTCAAGTTGTTAAGGACCTTGAATGCCAAATAAAGGATTTTATATTTGATCCTAAAGATTATGGGAAACCACTGGAGTGTGTGGCATGTGTGACATGGTCAGATCTGTACTTTAGGATAATTAATTTGACAGCTGAGTCAGTGATAGACTGCAGTAGGAAAAGATCCTGGTTGTGAACTAATCCTATCATTGTGGAGAACAATTTGGAACTATGCCCAAAGGGCTATAAAACTTTGACTCAGCAATACCACTACTAGGTTTGTACCCCAGAGAGATCATAAAAAGGGAAAAGGACACACATGTACAAAACATTTATAGCTGTTCTTTTTGTGATGGCAAAGAATTGGAAATTTAGAGGATACCCATCAATTGGGGAATGGATGAACAAGTTGTAGTATATGAATGTTATGGAATACTATTGTGCTGTAAGAAATGATGAGCAGGGGGCAGCTAGGTGTCGCAGTGGATGGAGCACCGGCCCTGGAGTCAGGAGTACCTGAGTTCAAATCCGGCCTCAGACACTTAACACTTACTAGCTGTGTGACCCTGGGCAAGTCACTTAACCCCAATTGCCTCACTAAAAAAAAAAAAAAAAAAAAAAAAAAAGAAAAAGAAATGATGAGCAGGCAGATGTCAGAACAATCTGGAAAGACTTGTGGACTGATGCTGAATGAAGTAAGCAGAACCAGGAAAACATTGCAAACAGTACCAGCAATATCGTGTGATGATCAACTGTGATAGACTTGGCTCTTCTCAGCAATACAATGATCCAAGGCAATTACAAAGGACTCATGATGGAAAATTCTCTCCATATCCAGAAAAAGGACTGCAGGATATGAATGAAGATCGAATCATACTATTTTCACTTTTTAAAAAATTTCTTGAGGTTTTCCCCTTTTATTATGATTCTCCTTTCACAAGATGAATAATATGGAAATATGTTTGACATGATTTATTATAAAACCTATATCAGATTGGTTGCTGTCTTGAGGAGGGGGGAGGGATGGGAGGGAGGCAGAAAACTGTGGAACTCAAAATCTTATAAAAATGAATGTTGGGGGCGGCTAGGTGGTGCAGTGGATAAAGCACCGGCCCTGGATTCAGGAGTACCTGAGTTCAAATCCGGCCTCAGACATTTGACACTTACTAGCTGTGTGACCCTGGGCAAGTCACTTAACACCCACTGCCCTGCAAAAAAAAAAAATTAATGTTGAAAACTATCTTTACATGTAAGTAGAAAAAAACAAAATACTATTAAAATTGGTAAAAAGGAAAAGAAGAAAGAAAAAAATAACCTCAGGCAAGGAAACCAACTAGCATATGATTACAATAGCAAAACTATGATTTGATGAGGGCCTATGCCAGGGTAGTAGCAGTGTCAGAGGCAAGAAAGGGGTATTTAGACAATATTATGAAAGCAAAATTGGCAGGAGTTAACAGGTTGAATATGTGGTTGGGTGAGAGAGAGTAAGGAGTCCATTTTGACACCTAGGTTGCAAGCATGTCTTCATGACTAGGAAAATGGTGGTATTGAAGAGAAGGCCTCAGAAGGTTTTATCAGTCACAGGGTGGGCTATTCAAGCCTAGGATGAGGCTGTAAAGTTCCCTCTGATATGCAAAATCCCTTCTCCTTCAGTCATCTCTCTCATGACTCCAGAGATAAGTCCAGGGCAGGAAGCCTCTGATGGCTTCCTAGGAATTTCTTCTGATCTATTTGTAGGAACCACAATGTGTTAGTTCCCCAAAAAAGGAATTCCTGTTCCTTCTTTCTGCTCACAGAGGCTGTTAGGTTGGGTAGCTCCTTTTCCAAGCTGACTGTACTTCAGTTAACTGACAAATATAGTACTTACTGAGTGCCTACTACTATTATTATTAAAGCACTGTGGTAAGTGTTATGGGGACCAAGAGGTTCTAGTTCTTGACTAGCTTGATCAAATACATAGAGCAAGAAGGGTTTTTATAGACAATCTAGTCCAACCCTTGAGGAAACTGAGGTCCAGAGAGATTAAATGACATCCAAAATCATTGAACCAGGTCCTCCATCATTCTTTCCATTATGCCATGTTAATTACTCATGACATACTGAAGTATAGGATAATACCAATCTCTAGACATGTTTACCTGGTTATGATAAAGTTGAAAGAACAATAATACTAGCTTCAAATACAAGCTCTATTTATTAGATACTTACTATATATACAATACAGTTACTACACATGTGGCTTTGAGCAAATTAACCTTGCTGGACCTCAACTTCCTTATCTATAAAAGGAGGGGTTAGATGGTTTCTGAGGTCCTTCCAGTTCTAGATCTATGAACCCATGATTCAAGACAAGACAAAATAAGACAGGACTTAGGAAAGTAGGGTATAATAGCTGCTTTCAAGTATTTGAAGGATGGTGATGTGAAAAAGAATCATTTAGTTTGAGGACAGAAGTAGGAACATTGAATGGAGGTTGCAAAGAGGCAGATGTGTGTTTCATGTAAAGAAAAAAAAATAAAACAAAAACCTTAATAATAATAGCTATTGAGAAGGGGAATGGGATACCTTAGGAGGAAAGAGTTTCTTCCTTAATGGAGATCTTTGGCTGGGGTTATTGCAGAAGTATTTTTTTCAGTTCTGTATTGAATTAGATGGCCCTTATGATAACTTCCAATCTGGAAATTCTGTGGAGGTAGAACTGACATGATCTTCTTATGGAGTGGATGTGAAAATGAGTGAGTCTATGGAGTGAAAATGGTTCTAAGTTCTCCAGATAGCATTATATTGGGCATAAAACATTGAAAGGAAAGAAGTGAAAGGAGTAGATTGCATCTATAGGCAGAACAAGGGATAGGAAGAGAAAGGGGAAAGGAGAGACAGAGATAGAAAGTCAGAGACACAGAGACAGAGACAGAGAGAAACAAACAAACAAACAAACAAGGAATATTTACCCAGGCTCTATGCATATTACTGCAAAAGGCAAAATTTAAATCCCATACTTTATGATGATATCCCAGAGGTTAATTTATGTCTTTTTTTCATTATATTCTAGCAACCACAAACTAAATTCTTAATTTTTAGGTGAGCAGATTGTAGATACCCAGCCGAGAAACATGCTACTGGACACTTATCTCAGAGATACAAATGAAAATTAGATAAATTTACATCTATAAAGCTTTTTTCCCCATTAAAACCAGAAATACAGATCAAAAGTACTTCAAAAGTAATGTTCAATTTCTATTACATAAATGCAGTTGTCAGATTTTTAAAAAATGTCAACAAATATTGTACCATAAAAGCATAGACCATCAACATGAAGACACTTGTTAGGCCATCATTCCATTCCCTATGGAACAAAGAAATACCCCCCAAATGAGAATGGACTTTCTTGTGACATATCAATCAGGAAACTAATGTTTCCTATTTCTATTGGAAAGTTCCTGTTCAATTTCAACTAAGGGTTCTGGGTACTAAACCCAGCTTGTCCACGATGTCATCTTGGATTTTTTTGGGGGAAATTATATCAGACATGATCCAAGAGCTTGAACTCTAACATGATAGAGGGCTAGACCATGAGTTCAAATCTGTTTTCAGCCACTAGTTTTGTGACCCTAGATTTGTAGCCTAAGTTTCCTCACCCATAAAATAAGGATAATAAAAACACCTTCCTCTTGGGGTTGTTGTGAGGATAAAATGAGATAATAAAGTACTTTGCAAACAATAAAGTGATATACAAATGTTGGCTATGATGATGAGTATTTGTATAACATTACATTTGAAGAGGGTGCTATATTTTAAAAAATATATATTTTTACCATTTCAGTGATATCCCTAATTTTTAATACTATCTTTTCCCTTAGATTATATTCTATTTAGTTATTTCTTTACATGTTAAGTCTTTCAATATATCATGAACTAGTTGGAAGCAAAGACCATTTTTATTTTGGCATTTTATCTCCAGCATCTAGGACAGGACCTTACAAAAAGTGGATTATCAAAGAGTGATGGCATGGCTAATAGGGAATTATATTTTTCATGACTGCACACATATGATCTATATCAAATTGTTTACCTTCTTAGGGAGGGAAAAGGGTACAGAAGAACGGAAATTATTTGGAACTCAAAATTTTCAAAAATGAATGTTAAAAATTGTCATTACATGTAACTGGGAAAAATAAAATATTTTTAAAAGTGTGTGATAAGTTGAATTAAACTGAATTGTAATGAATGTGCTATGCCTAAGAAAGCAATGGTGGTGATGCTGATAAAAGTGATGATGAAGACAATAAAGATGGCGACAGTGATGACAGGCATCATGGTCTAGTAGAAAGGGTTCCCGATTTAGAGTTGGGGACCTGAGTTTAAGTGAGCCTTCCTCTGCTTTTAATATATATAATACTGAGCAAGTCACTTAAACTCTCTATGCCTCAGTTTCCTCCCCTATAAAATCAGGTAAATTTGCATGAACTACCTTACAAGATTATTATAAGAAAAAGAAACATTAATCACTATAGAGGTGTTTTAGCATTAATAATGTGACTTCTCATGTCTCACACTGTGGTCTAGTATACTATTTAATGTCTCCAATGTTTATGTTTTGTCTCCCCAAATAGATTCTAGGCTCCTTTAATGCAAGTATATCTTACCCTTTCTATCCCTTGCAGTGCCTAGCAGTTTCTGGAACCCAGTAAGCATATAATACCAGAAATAGCATTCATGCTAATAATGCATTCAAATTACTCCTTACATTTTTCAAAGTGTTTTCACTTTTCATTCTCATAACAACCTTGTGACTTAGGCAGGGCCGATATTATCCTGGCTTTTAGATGAGAAAACTGAGTCTCAGAGAGATCACGTGGTTACTAAAGTAATTGGAGATCGTTCTCAAGCCTGGTGATCAATCTTATAAGTGAGGAGAGATTAGACAAAATGAAGACTGACTTCAGGGGCCCAGAAACTGGAGGACAAAAACTGATATCTCCTCCCAAGTGATGCTTCTTTGAGCAATCTATCCTGGATATCAGATAATTGTCTAAAGAAAAGAAGTTTGGACTCACAGAACCCTAGTAGTCTCTGCCCTATGAGAATCGGCAGTCACTTCAATAAGTATTCAAAACTTCTGCAGAGAGAACCACAATCCCAGGTGTAATTAGAAAGACTTACTAGGCAGCCTTTGGTCTGAAGGCAGGGGTAACCACTTGGGGGACTTAATTCCTCATTACCGTGACTGGTATATGGTACCTGATGAGGATGTGTTACTGACCTTGGAGCTGTGGGAGACCGACAGGTAAAATGAATGAAGGACTATTTCATTCTGCTGTAACTGCAAGAGTAGAAAGAAAGCAGGAAGCAGCCACCTTCCATTTTCTTCCTAGATTGGCAAGATACAGGCAGCCTTGTGGGAACAGAATGCCTTCTGCAAGGTAAGATTTAAGGGACTCCAAAAAGCACTCCTCCTATTGTCTCTAAATTACAGTTCACAGAATTCTACCATTCATTTCTTTTGTTTGACATATAAGTGCTAATAAAATGCAAATCCATGTGAGAATTCCATGGAACCATGGGACTAGAAGAGACCTTTGAGAACTCTGCTTTCTCCATTATATAGATGATGAAACTGAGTATCAGAGAGTTGAAATGATATATACAAAGTCATACAGCCAGGTAATGATTGAAACTAAAATTCTGGGCTCTTGACTGCCAGTCCAAGGTTATGGAACTCCCAGTAACCCACTCCCATTCCCAATCCTATCAACTTTAGGACACTTAAAAAAATATTATCCTCTCAACAGCCTGGTCATTATAGTATCAGAGATATAAGGGAAGAAAGGATCCTTGAGATTCTTTTACCTAATTCTCTTTTTTAATATGTGAGGAAACAGAGGCCCAGAGAGTTTGTGACTGGCCTAAATCAACGTCATACAAGTAAGAAATGGCAGAGCCAGGATTTAAACCCAGATCCTCTGATTCCAAATCTAGAACTCATTTCTACTATATCCCTAGAATCAAAAGGTCTGTTTTGAAATTCAATCTCTTCCTTTGACCTTGGGAAAGATTTTTTTTCTTTTGTGTCAAGAATCTCATTGTAGCAAGTATTCTTTCAGTCTGCTCACAAACTATTCATGCCTTTTCATCCCATGTGAAGCTTGCCCACATCCATAAATCCTTCATAGAGCATATTTTGAAGAAAACTGGAGTAACATGGAAATTTTAGAGAGTCAAATTTCAGCAAAAGAAGAGAAAAAACTTCTCAAATAGAGCTCTGAAAACATCATATGGACAACTTGAGGAGGTAGGGCCATCTTCCTAATTAGAGGAATTTGAACAAAGATTAAATGACTACTTGTTAAGGAGATTGTAGAGGAGATTCTCTAAGAGATATGGATTGGATTATATGGCTTCTGAATCCCTTTCAACTCTTTTTTTTTTTTTTTAGTGAGGCAATTGGGGTTAAGTGACTTGCCCAGGGTCACACAGCTAGTAAGTGTTAAGTGTCTGAGGTTGGATTTGAACTCAGGTACTCCTGAATCCAGAGCTGGTGCTCTATCCACTGTACCATCTAGCTGCCCCCTGAATCCCTTTCAACACAGAGATTCTCTGATTTTATGATACGTTAATATGCAATGAGTCTTTTTCTGAATGTCTTTATATTTCATGTATGCAAAAAAATCTAATGATTTATCTTTTCTTCTTTGTTCTCAGTATAGAAAAGAAGGTTATTTTTGTTTGTTTTGTTTTGTTTTGTGTTGTGTGTTTTTTTTTAGCATTCATTCCTTAGATGACATTTTCCCCTATATTTTGTGTATAGGTTATCATTGATACTATGTTGAAGCTTATGTCCACCATAGGTGTCTCCATTTTCATTTGGGTTACAACTGGAAAAAGTGGTTTCAAAAGATAGACTTTCAGGGAACAGAGCAGCTTGGAATCATTAATAGTATGATGCAATGTCTTTCCAAAATATTCAGTCTCCTGTCTTCCTATTTAATTTGAACCTAGCACATTGTCCACTTAGAATACATATCTAAAATGCATATATGAATGGAATTAATCAACTCCATTTCCTCAATTACTATACAACTTATCTATATTCATGTCTATGTCCATGTCCATGTCCATATTCATACCCATAATCATATGTATATTCCACATCTATTAGATTCTTCCTGTGTGGACTTGAAGGTCAATCTCCTTCGAATGACCCACTGAACATAGCCTGTAGAATTCTGATGCTTGATACAATCAGCACAATGCCAACTGCAAACAGGAACATCCATAAAATCTTTTAACATCTATAATGATTCTCTCTTTAATTTAGACTTTACACAGAACATCTTCCATGACACTAGTGAAGACCATTGTTGAGTATTTATTTTGCTGTTTCCTTTTTTAAAAAATTAACATTTCCATATACAAAGAAAGCCAGAAAAATCAGACCTGTTTATTATTAATACTCAGAGAATGATTATAAAAATATTCCTTTGTGCTTACATTTGACCAGGAATTTTGCATAATTTGAGTATTATTATGAAAGATTCTTTTTTTTTGAGGAGAGCCTTGAAAAGTCATTTTTGCCATATTGAATGAAGTGCTTTTAAAAAATAATAAAACAATGAGATATTATATTCCCCTTATTTTTAATTAATTATGTTACTAATAAGATGCAATGAACCTTGTAAAAACTGGGAACTCCTGCTTGTTGCCTTATGTTTTTATCAAGCATACCCTTCATATGTGTATACACCATTATCAAAAAGATTTTATAGTTATTGGAAAATAAGATCAGTGGTCATTTATATTTTCTGAATTCTCTGTTCCCTTTCTTTAGAAGAAACAATGCCATGGATGAGATTTTTTAAAAATTTTAATCAAAGATGATATTTTCTCCTCTTTGAGCTATCCGGAAAATTTGTCCCTTTATTCCTTTAAAAATGATGAATAGTGGCACAGTGGATAAAGTACCCACCCTGGAGTCAGGAGGACCTGAGTTCAAATCCGGCTTCAGACACTTGACATTTACTAGCTGTGTGACCCTGGGCAAGTCACTTAACCCTCATCATGCAAAAAAAAAAAAAGTAATAAAAGTGATGAATAGGCAGTACCTTTATGGTACACAGCATTACTGACAAGGTAGACAAAGAGAGAAAGGACCTTGTCATGGGGTGCAGAGCACCCCAGAATTTCTCTGGGGCACATCAAGGAACCTTCTCCTTGAGAAACTAAACCAGAGGACAGATAATGCCTAGAGAGATAAGTAGAACCAAATCTGACTAAGCTAGCTTCTGATGGATTCCCACCCTTCATTCTGGTCTCCCTTACCCTAGGGAGATAAAATTGGGTGTGGCTGTGGCCTTTGTGTCCTAAAGAGGTATCCTTGGCCACCCCTCACCCAATTCCTTTAGTCACTACTAGTGGGGGATGGTCCTCCACTCCTCACCCAATTCCCCCAGCTACCACCACTGGGGGATGGTCCTCCCTCACTAAAGGAACTTTCCACAGGCAGATGGTCCACCTCCATCAGTCCTCTAAAAAAGTACCTTCCAGTCTCCTGCTCGAGGAGATTGGTACCTCTGAGCTACATGCTTTGTGCCTATCTCTCCATGAGAAGTCCAAGGATTTCTTTCATGGTTTCCCTTCCCCCGCTTCCCTTCCCTTGCCCCTAAATAAACTACCACTTTATTCTAACTACTTTTGTGTGCAAGAGGGTGTAATTCTTTAAAAAGGAATTCTTAAGAACCCCAACCCCTAACCCAAACCCGTACCCCATTTCCCCCATTACAGACCTGAAAAGAGATATAAAAAAATATCAGGGGCAGCTAGGTGGCGCAGTGGATAGAACACTGGCCTTGGAATCAGGAGTACCTGAGTTCAAATCCGGCCTCAGACACTTAACACTTACTAGCTGGTGTGACCCTGGGCAAGTCACTTAACCCCAATTGCCTCACTAAAAAAAAAAAAATATCAAAGGAACTTCTTGTTTTTTACAATATTCCTAAGGGCTGAACTCCAAACCTAATTTGATTAGTTGAAAACAGAGCCATTGGTTAAGCTATAGTGAGTCTCTGTGTCTCTGCTGAGTCAAGTGTATTGTGTATTCTCTAAATTTCCCCAGAGGGCAGACTAGGAGAAATAGGTACAAGATTTAAAGAGGCAAATTTAGGACTGATTAGATAGATAGTGATTAGATAGATGATAGATAGATAGATAGATCTAGATATATAGATGTGTGTATGTATGTATATATATATATATATTATGTTTATCTTTAATATTTTTTCTGTTGTTTAGTCATTTTCAGTTGTGTCTGATGCTGACCTCATTTGGGGTTTTCTTGGCAAAGACACTGGAGTGATCCTTCTCCAGATAATTTTATAGAAGAGGAAACTGAGATAAATAAGATTAAGTGACTTCCCCAGGGTCACACAGCTTATAAGTGTATAAGGCAGGATTTTAAGTCAGGAAGATCCTAACTCCAGGAATGACACTCTTTCCATTATACCACCTGGTTGCCCTTTTTTAACAATAAAACTCTTAAAAAGTAGAATTGGTTGCTTTGGGAGGTAATGAGTTCCCTCTAACTGGTAGTCTTCATGCCGAATCTGGATAATCACTTATCAGTAATGTTGTAAATGATATTCTTTAATTTTAACTGTGTTTCAAGAAGAATTCAAACACATTTCTTTTAACTACAAAGCCAGTGAACTCTCCACAGGATCTCCCTGCATGTAAAAAACCTTTTGTAATAGCAAAGTACTTTATGGGAATTTAGGATATAGTCTAGTCTGGTCATTTAACAGAGGAAGAAGGTGAGGACAAGGTAAGTTAATTAGCTAGAAAGCCACTTCTTCCCCTTTCAACTTTTCCCTCTATAACAAGAGAGGGTGATAGGGGGGCAGCTAGGTGGCCCAATGGATAAAGCACTGGCCCTGGATTCAGGAGTACCTGAGTTCAAATCTGGCCTCAGAAACTTGACACTTACTAGCTGTGTGACCCTGGGCAAGTCACTTAACCCCCATTGCCCAACCAAAAAAAAAAAACCCAAAAAAAACAAAAGAGAGGGTGATAGAGAGCAACAAGTGATGCTGTGATCTCTCTGTCTCTCAATGTATAAATGGTGCTATCTTCTTTTCTCTTCCAAAGAGAAACTTTTTCTCTGAACAGGAACTTGCAGTTGATACCTTTTTCCCAGCTGATTTTTATCCTGCTGGTCTCTTTACACATCTTTACCTAGGGTTTTTTTTTTTTTTTAAGCACCTGTGGAATTTCTGTTCTTGTCCTTTTTTGACCATTGGAATCACACCCTTCCCTTAAAGTGTTTTCAATGCCAGTGCATTGGAATTGAGGTGCTCTGTATCTCAATGAGGTAAAAACAAACAGAAAAGCAAGAAAAAAACCCCAAAACCCTAACCAACTTAACTTTTTTTTGCTAGTTATAAAACTGATAGCCTTAACTGTCCCACAATATTAGTTGTGTGATATATCATTTTGTTAGTTTTAATTTCTTAAATCTTTCTTAAGTCAATGAAAATTAGCAGAAGGTCCACAACACATGGCTCCATCAGTCACTCTACAATCCTAAAACTGGTCCTCTTAATATTTTATCTCAGAAATTTTTTTTTCAAATTTGCATTTTATAACTTTTTGGTACATAAAGTTTCTTTTTTTCCTACACCTTTCAGTCACCAATTTGTTTACATACAAAAGACACATAATCTTTCTATTTAGGCAAAAGTAAATTTCCTGCCTGGTCCCTTTTGAAAACCTAATTGCTCACATCCTAGCTTAAAACTATGTTTTTTTTCCACATGGATTATTACTATTAAAAAAATAAATGTAATTTTTGGTCTCTGTTCAGCCACAATTTATTTACCTATAAAAGGGACATTTCCTTATATTTTTCTCAAGTAGATTTATTTCTCCTTTATATAAAACTATTTTTCTGCCTATTTCAGCAACCCAATTGCTCACATATTAAAGGAACAGTATCTTACCTATATAACCCTTCATCACCTGGCTTGCCAATCAGTGAGCATTGCCAGAAGGAGTGAGCATGGCAGAAGTTCCTATGGCAACTGAAGAGATTTTTACCCAGAGGTCACATAGTTACATTTGAACTTGGAGTTGAAACCCTGGGGAAGAGAAAAAGGAAGAAAATTCATCTTGCTGAGCTATGTGGGGGAAAAGAGGCTAGGGGGTCAGAGAGATGCACCCTGTTCTGGGTTGCTTCCTCCTTCTACTTCCCTGTCAATCCCTATACCTAAGCTGGAAGGTTTCTGATTTGGACACTGAATAGTGAGAACTAAGATGATGGCCAGGAATTGAGTGGCATGTTGATAGGTCTGAACTGTCAGGAACCATCTGGGAACTGAATTTCTTCCCTAGTCTAAGAGAGTAAACCTCCAAGTCCCTAAATAATCACAGTTTAACAATGGGACAATCTTCCACTCCTCCCTTCCAATCCCACCCTCCCCAAATCCTTCCTACATATCCTGTAGAGTAAGAGAGTGTGAATCCTTCCTATGCTTTTAGATAAAAACGAAACAAAAACAAAATCATAAACAAAAAACAGCAAAACTCACATGTGTTAGCATACAAATCTTTCCATTTCAATGTTAAAGAAATGCTTGTAATGCTTATCATGACTTGAATAGTTGATATGGTTGATGATAGTAGGAAGGGGAGCTTGAGGAAGGGAAAGTGTTTGAAAGGCAAAAACCTTAAGGGACAAGGAGAGACTATTCTATATCAAATTGAGCTGATGAATGGTGGGGGAAAGAAGATGATGTGGGCTGAATTTAGGGTCAGATTGATCGTGAGTTGTACCAAAAGAATTACAAGACTCAGTGACTCAGTTTCCTAAGTTTTATTGCAATAGTGTGGGTGACCACCGGGAAATAACCATAATAGTGGAAAGGTATCTCTCAAATAAGGAAAGGAAAGACAGTTATATTTATAGTGTGGATAAATGGATTATCAGTCTCATTATAATATTCTCCACCTAGGGGTGTTACAAGGGAGGGCCTATCCTTATTTGGAGTTCCTGGGGTCCTAAGCCAACCCCCCCCCCCATACCTTTTTCCATGGAAGTGTGTTTTGGGGCTTTACGCGTCATAAGGTGAATCTGAGGACAAATTTGTCCTTTTTTGTGCATGTCTCTTTCTGGTTCCTATGCTTAGTTTCAAAATATCTTCATTTATCATTTATTTCTAGTCTTATTTTCTATAGCCTGTCATTTTATTTAAGGTCTTCATGGCCTCCCTCCCAGTACCATTATAGGTACTGATTACTGTGGGTAAGAGAACTTAGCATCCTGACTCATAACTTATCCATTAACTGGGGTCTGAATCCCTTTTAGAGGTACTATCTGAATTAGAGCTTGGATTTTAGGTTTTTCTGTTAACCCTTTTTTTGCCTCCTACATCAAAGACACTGAATTCCCCTAGGAAAAGAGACAGTATATAAAGGAAAATGAGCTTCAGAGATAGAAATGTCACATGTAAGTTAGGGGCACAAGGGTGCTGGTATTTAAGAGACTACAGTTTCCTGCTATTTTAAGCCTGAGGAATTGAATGTGGTTGCTGAGTGATCCAAGACTTCTTTTATTTATTGATTTATTTAGAATATTTCTTTCCAAATTACATATAAAAAAAATTTTGCCATCAATTTTTTAAAACTTTGTGTTCCAACTTCTCTTCCTCTCTCCCTTCCTCCTCCCCAAGAACTCAAGCAATTCAATACAAGTTATACATGAGTAGTCATGAAAAACATCTCCACATTAGCCAGGTTGTAAAGGAAAACAGACAAAAACAAAACTTCAGATTAAGGAACTAACAAAAAAAAATTATGCTTCAATTCGTTTTTAGATACCATCAGTTCTTTCTCTGTATAGGGATTGCAATTTTCATAAGCCCTTCAGAGTTCTCTTGTATCATTGCATTGCTGAAAATAACCAACTCATTCACAACAGGTAATCTTACAATTTTGCTGTTATATTGTATAAAGTACATTTCATTCTGCATCAGTTCATGTAGGTATTTCCAGGTTTTTCTTCCTGATCATCATTTTTTGTTTGTTTTGTTTCAAATAAGGAAACAAATTTTTTTTTCAATCTGTATTCAAATACCATCAGTTCTCTCTCTGTAGATGGATTGCTTTTTTCATAAGACCTTCAGAGTTGTCTTTGATCATTTCATTACTTAAAATAACTGAGTCTTTCACAGTAGATCATCTCAAAATATTAGTTATTTTATATATAGTACATTTTGCTATGCATCAGCTCATTCAGGTCCATCCAGGTCTTTCTGATGGCATGCTCCTCATCATTTGTTATAGTAAACTACATTTATATACTACTTTAAAAAGATATTTCTTTACAATAAACCCATGCAGTTGATTATTGCAACAACAGCATTTATATAGTACCTTCAACTTGACAAAGAAGTTTCTTCACAATAGCCCAGTAAAGTACCATACATTTTGCTATTAACATCATCAATCAATCATCAGCCACCAATCCTCATCATCATCCTCAGTCAATCCTCATCACTGTCAATCAATCCTCATCTTCTTCATTCAATACTCATCTTCATCAGTCATCATCAACCAGTCCTTAAAACTCAATCCTCTTCTTCTCCTCATCATCCATCTATCCATCTCCATCCATCAATCAATCAATCATCATCATCATCATCTCACATTACTCTTGCCTCAGCTTCAAAATTTTTTCAGTTACTATTGTTATCTGTTTCCCTCCATCCTATTCCCTTCCCCATGATATTTACTCTATTATCTATCTTCTTTTGCCCTATCCATCCTCAAAAGGGATTTGCTTCTGACTGCCCCCTCCCCCACTCTGCCCTCCCTTCTTTCACCCCTCCCTCCTTATCCTCTTCCCCTCCTCCTTAACTGCAGGGTTAGATTGTTTACTCCACCTAATTGAGTGTGTATGTTATTCCCTCCTTGAGCCAACTATGATGAGATTAAGGTCTTTGAACTAATTCTGATGAGGCTCATTCACTACACCACTCCTCCCCAATCTCTCCCCATACTCCATAAGCCCTTCCTGCTTCTTTCATGTGAGATTTCATCCCATTCTACATCTCCCCTTCCCTTCCCCCAGTGCAATACTCTCCCTCCTCAGTTTTACCCTAAAGATGTCATACTGGGACAGCTAGGTGACACAGTAGACAAAGCACCCACCCTGGACCCAGGAAGACCCAAGCCCAAATCCAGCCTCAGACACAAGACACTCACCAACCCTGCAACCCCAGGCATGCCACTCAACCCCAACCACCCCACCAAAAAAGAAAAACCCAAAACAAAACAAAACACAAAAATGATAAACAAATTAATGCTTTACATACATCATCCCTTCATAATCAATTCCTACCTGTGCCCTCTGTCTAAATTTATTCCTATCATCTGCCCTAATCCTCAGAAGGCTTTTATGATTTAGACATATCATCGTCCCATGTAGGAATGTAAACAATTTAACCTTTTAACATCCTTCATGATTTCTTTTTCCTGTTTACCTCTTTATGTTTCTCTAGGGTCTTGCATCTGGAAGTCAAATTTTCTGTTCACTTCAGGTCTTTTCACCACAAATACCTGAAAGTCCTCTCTTTCATTGAAGTTCCATTTTTCCCCCTGAAAGATTATACTCAGTTTTGCTGGGTAGGTTATTTTTGGTTGTAATCCCAATTCCTTTGCCCTGTTGAATATAATATTCCATTCCCTCTGATCCTTTAATGTAGAAGCTACTAGATCCTGTGCTATCCTGACTGTGGCTCCACAGGATTTGAATTGTTTCTTTCTGGCTGCTTGCAATATTTTCTCCTTGACTTGGGAGCTCTGGAATTTGGCTATAACATTCTGGAAGTTTTCATTTTGGGATCTCTTTCAGGAGGTGATCATGGGATTCTTTCAATTTTTATTTTGCCTTCTGCTTCTTGAATATCAAGGCAATTTTCCCTGACAATCTCTTGGAAGACAATGTCTAAGCTCTTATTTTGATCATGGTTTTCAGGTAGTTCAACAATTTTCAAATTATTTCTCCTGGATCTATTTTCCAGGTCAGCTGTATGTCTAAGAAGATATTTCACATTGCCCTCTATTTTTTATTCCTTTGGATTTTCTTTATTGTGTCTTGGTTTCTCATAAAGTCACTAGCTTCCATTTGTTTAATCCTAATTCTTAGGCAATTATTTTCTTCAAAGAGCTTTTCCATTTGGCTTTTCAAGCTATTGACTTTTTTCTCATGACTTTCCTGCATCACTCTCATTCCTCTTTCCATTTTTTCCTCTACCTCTCTTACTTTATCTTCAAAGTCCTTTTTGATTGCCTCTATAGCCTGAGACCAATTAATATTTTTCTTGGAAGCTTTAGATGTAGGAGCCCTGATGTTGCTATCCTCTTCTGAGGGTAGACCTTGATCTTCCTTGTCACTAAAGAAACTTTCTTTGGTCCTCACCTTTCTCTGTCTTCTCATCTTGCCTGTCTTTTACTTGACTTTTAACTCCTTATTAAAGTGGGGCCCTGCTTCTAGGCTTCACTGTCCCAAGCTTCAGGGCATCCCAGGGGGTATGATTTAAGGAGAGGCAGGTTCTTTACTCACCTGGACTATACTTTATTCTGTAAAAAACCTCAGGCCAACTTGCTAATTCACAAGGGAACAAAATTGTGTTTGCTATGATTGTTAGCTCTGATGAGCCTCCACCCCTCCCCCACCTTGGCCTCTGACACTCAAGATTTCTTCCTTCTTCCCTGCTGGAGTAGAACAACTGAAATCCCCCTCAGCTCCCACAGAAACCCCTTAGACTCTCTCTGCCCCCCTCTTCCCCCCACCCCAGCCAACTGCTTGGCCCTCTCACCAGACTGTGAGCTTAGTTCCAGAAGACACCAGCACTGCAGATGATTTGCAAGCTCAGGGGTAAATGTCTCTGGCACAGCCTGCCTGGGACTGGATCAGTGTTGGTGTGACAGTGGGGTTGGATTCCACTCCCACCCCAGTACAGCAGTCTCCTCCTGCCGAACTTCTAAACTGTCTTTGGCTAGAAAATGACCTCAGCCCCTTTTTTGGGGGGAAGGGGGTGGTGTTCTGCTGCTCCAGGAATTGCTGTGTTTGGAGTTTTTTGAAGGGTTTGGGGCTACAAATATCTGTGTCATGGTGGCTGCTCCTAGCCCGGCCCAGTGTTATAGGATTTCAAGTATCAAGTACCTATTAGATCACACAAGTGAGGCTGTGTATATTATATCTGGTGATCACACTTGCAGCTCCCAACTCAGATTATCGCTCAGATCCATGTTTACCTTATCCTCAAGAGCTCAAAAGTTAAAAATAACTATACAATTTAATTTACTATATATCCAATATTCAGGATAACTTTAGATTGTGATTGACTCTATTGTATGAGAATCAGTGGTAGGGAGTGAAGACAGAGAAGACACACAATAGGTGCCTTTACTTAATTGAAGGACTATCACATGGAAATGACATTAGACCTCTGCTTAAAATGGACAGAGTGTGAACTTGGATGGAGATGAAGCAAAGTCATATTTAGGCTAGATATAAGAGAAAGCTTACACATAGAATTATCCAAAAATTGATTTATCTTGTTGAGAAATCCTGGGTTTCCTTTCACTGGAGAATTTCAAATGGATTTGTTATGAGCACTGGGCAAGGATGCTTAGTCATATATAGGTTAGGTTGTTCACAATAATAGTTATAGATCTTTATGAACACTTTTTGGTAAATGTTTTAAAAAGAAATTCTTCACCAAGTAGAGATTGCACTAGAAATTCTGTGGTTTTATTATTACTGTGGGTCCTGGACTAGATTGCTTTGGGAACACTGACAGCCTATAGAACCTCAGATAGAGAGAGGTGTCTCTGATAGCCAAAAATAACCTTACACTTAATAGCCACAAGAAAACACCAACAAAACCAGTCCAGACCTTCCCTCCAGAAGTGCAGAATTAGGGCCTAGCAAGAAGTCCAAAAAAAAAGGAAGTAGCTTGAAAGAATGAAAGGGGAAAAAATATTTTAGTTACAGGGACATTCAAGACACAAGCCCAGAAGAAGAGAGTGACTCTCAGATACAAGCAAATTCTCAAAGAAAAGACATAGTGTGGACACATAAAATTTCTGTGAGAGATAAAGCAAACTTTTTTTTAAAGAGTTATTTATTTTTTTAAATGAATGAAATGAGAGTGCTAAAGGAAATACCCAGAAAGAATATACACATATTTGGGTACATAAATGCCTTTCAAACAACAAGGAGATACAAGAAGGGAGAAAAGGTAATTAGAGGGAAGATAGATTAAGAGATGAGTAAATTCTAAGCAATATTGCTCCAATGAAAGGTGTGTATATGTGTGTGTGTTACAATATATGTACATAGACAAATATAAAACATAACACCCACATAGATAGGTGATAGAAGACAGATAGATAGATGACAAAGAATGGGAATCCGAATGAATACCCATCAACTGGAAATAGTTGAATAAATCATGGTATATGAATGTAATAGAACACTATTATAGTATTAGAAATGATGAAGAGAATGGTTTCAGAGAAACCAGGGAAGACATATGAAATGATACAAAATGTATATAACCAAGAGAAAAATGTATACAATTATAAAAATTCTATAAAGACACAACAACTTTGAAAGATGTCTGAATTCTGATCAAAGTGATGACCAACCATGACTCCAGAGGACTAATGAAAATGTTACCCACCTCCCGATAGAGAGACTAAAATGATATATATGTTTATGTATTTATACACATGTGCATTTTATATAATCTATAATTTAATGTTATATTTATATAAAATATATACAGTGTCTATATATATGTGCATATTTGTGTGTATATGTACAAGTATGAGTGTATGAATGCATTATGTATTGTGTATTAACACTCACTGGCCCCTACTGACTGAAAGCTAGGTATAATACGTTTTATCTCTGCCCCCAGGGTTCTCTAGTAACCTTGGGGAGATTTGGGGTTTCTAGGCTCTCTGCCAATAGTTCCAGCCACTCCCCACCCTCAATAATGTTCCCTCATTTGAAGGGATAGGTCCCATGTACCCCAGTTCCATTTGGCTAATGTCAAACCAGTTGACAAAGAAATAATGATTTTAAAAATATATTAACAAAAACACAAACATGCCCCAACACATGGGGTATAATTTCCCTCCCTCCTCCACCATCCTTACATCACCTCAGTGTCTGGTAGATGGATGAAGATTTAAATTCAGAATTTAGCTCAGTTCCTGTGGTGCATAGTCCCAAATTCCAAGTCTAAACTCCACCTTGGACTTGAGCCCCAGGCACTCTGGCTTCCCAGGGGTTCCCTGCTGGGCTGGCTGAGTGTAACATTCTACTGGAATCCTGGCTCCAATATTGACATTGCTTGAACTCTCAGATATAATGAGGATTTTCTCTTTCACTTAAAATCTGAGGACAAACACAAACAAATAACAACAACAAAAACCCAGAACAGAAATAAATGCAACTCGAGTTTCTTGGGGCCAAGGGGTAAGAGGGGAGGGAAAGTATTCTCTCTTCTTGCTTTAGTTCATTATGCTCAAGATATGGGTGAACTGTGTGTATCTTCACCCTCTGTATGCAGCAGGAAAAAGCATATGGGAAAGACAGGAACACTGTCCAAGTCTGGCAGTTTTAAAGACTCAGCCTGTTCCTGCTGTGCAGTCAATTGAAGGAGGTTAATCCCACCCACATGGTAAGGGAATGCAGGGAAGCAGGTTGCTTCCGTGTTAGGCAATCCGGGTATGTTCCAAGGTACCAATTACATTTGAATATACATGTATGTGTATGTCTCTATATATGTTTCTCTTTCCTTCCCTCCCAAACATATATATGTATATTATTTACACATATATATATTTATATGTGCATGTATAAACACTCACATATTACAAACTTCTGCATTGGACATGAATACCTTCCTTCCCTCCCACCCCACCCCTCCTTGAGACCAAAAATACAAATAAAAATACCTATCACAAACATCCATAATCAAGAAAAACAAACTTCTGAACTGATCATATATAAAAAGATACATACATTTATAAGCATGTGCATATACACATATTGTATATAAAATGTGTGCATGCATATGCATATATGTGCATATGCATATTTATATGTGTGTATTTTATGTCCAAAGAGGAGATATAAATGTGTGTATGTAACCTTTTTGAACAGAACCAATGACGAAGTTTATTTTGCTTGATTATGAATGTTTGTAATAGAAGTTTTGTTTTTCTTTTGTTCACAGGGGAGGAAAAAGGGAAGATTTTTTTGCTGATTTAAAACCACCAAATTTTATTTAAAAAAAAAAAGTAAATTTTCAAAAGGTCTCAGCAGTCAAATTTTTCAGTTCTTTCAGTCTCTGGGGAGGTAGTTAATCCAGACCAAGTGATTTGAAGTTATCAAGGACAGCTAGGTGTTCTACTATCTCCTAATTCATTTTGATTATTAACTTTCCATTAGGCATATTTGAGCTGTTCTTTCAAGTTCACAGAACATATTCCTTAGAAGAGAAAATAGAAGCAGTATGTCAGTCAACTATCACAATATGTCAGTTAACTATCACTTATTATGGGCCTGTGTTAAACCGGGGATATAAATCAATGCAACAATAGTCCCTGTTCTCAGGGAGTTCACATTCTAATGGGCAAAGCAGCAAGCAAACAATTATGTACAAACAACAAATTTGAGATAATTTCAGAAGGATGGCACTAAAATCTAGGGGGACTGGGAAAATCTTTCTGCAGAAGATGAGAGCAATTAGAGTGTAAGCTCTTTGAGGGCAGGGACTGTCTTTTTCCCTGTGTTATTGTTGTTTGGTTTACTTAACTCTTAGCTCAAGGCCTGGAACTTGGTAGGCACTTAATAAATATTTATTAACTGAATGATTGAGATTTTAGCTGAAGCCTGAGGAACTAAGAGGCAGAGATCATGGGGTGGGGGGGGGCATTCCAGGCATGGGAGAAAACCAGAGCCAATGTTCAAAGTTGGGAGATGGAATGGAATGTACAAGAATCAAGGAAGTCAGTGGCATTGGAGCACAAATGATATGGGAGTAAAATCTAAGACTCCAAAGTTGGAAAGGGGAAATGTTATGAAGGGCTTTAAAAGACAGAGGATTTTATATTCGGTCTAGAGGTAAAAGAGAACCATCAGAGTTTATCGAAAGGGATTAACATGTACTATGGTCAGACCTGCATTTTAGGAAGATCAATTTGACAGCTAAATGAAGAATTTAATATATCTGCCTTCTCTGTTATAAATTATCATTGCCCTAAAAATTTGTTCTCTCCCTTATCAGTCCCTTCTTTTCTACCAATATGTGAGGGAGGGGAGAAACACCATGCAAGGGATTTTAGTCCTCAGCTTTCCTATTGGGCATTAACTCATTTTGAATGTTAATATTCCTGACAGATCATGATATCCTTTTCTGTTCATGCTTTTTTTTTTTTTTTTGGTGAGGCAATTGGGGTTAAGTGACTTGCCCAGGGTCATACAGCTAGTAAGTGTCAAGTGTCTGAGGCTGGATTTGAACTCAGGGACTCCTGAATCCAAGGCCAGTGCTCTATCCACTGCGCCACCTAGCTTCCCCCTGTTCATGCTTTATTAACTGTCCTTTCTTCTCTATTCTGTGTCTCTTTTAAAAAAAAATTATTTGGTGAATTCCCTGACTTGCACATCAATTTTTTTAAAATCCATCTTTTTCCTCCTCATTAAAATTGTTTCACTTTGTGTCTTTAGAAATCCCTTCTTGAGAACTTCTCCATCTCGTCTGGACAGATTTTCCCTTGACTTTATAGTTCATGAGTTCCTACTTTTCCTTTCTCTAACACTTTTGAAATATTTTCTTCCTAATTCTAGGATTCAGACAAGGTTTTTCTCTTTCCCATCACAAATTCTAAAATATAGTGGTCAGTGCCTCCCACTGTCTTATCATTTCTATGCCAGAAACCAGTTCTTCCTTGCTGGTGAGTATCAGATATAGACTAGAATTTCCACGGTTTGGTACCACCATCTTTGGAAAACTATATCCTGAAGGAATGGAATGGAAAAGAGAAGAGTTTAGTTTGTTATGAGATAAAATTTGGTGGGCAGGAAGGGAGTAGGAAGGAATTTAAGGATCATCCTTATCCAATTCCCTCATTTTAAAACTGAAGAAACTGAACACCAGAAAGGATAGCTAAATGTTCTAAAGTCATATGGGTAGAAGAGCATAGAATTGGAGCTTTAATCTGGGATTTTCTGACTTCATATTAAATTGTCTTTTCACTTCTAGAAACTCTTACATTTGTAAGTTTATTATCATAGAGAGTGTAATAGAACATGATATGAGGGCCAAGACATTCCTGGACACCCAAGAGAGAGCATGATGGCTGTGTTTATTTTGTAATTGGTGGGGATAGAAATAAGAAAGAAGGACACAAGAATATATTTACCATATGTATGTATGCATTATGTATGTATATGTATGTATATATGGGTATATGTGTGTATATATGCACACACATATACAACCAAGACATATATAAAGCAACCAAAACATAGACATAGACATAGACACAGACACAGACACATACACATATACATACACACATACAGATATGTACACATATAACATATAATATTTCATATTGTATATGAAATGTATGTATATAATATATTTTACACATAGTATAATATTTCATATATGTATAAACATCCCAACCCTCAAAGACCTTACATTCTTCTAGGAGTTAGGGCAGGAATATAACATGTATACAGAGCAATAATTAGATGATAATTGAAGAGCACTAACATTGAGGGGAATCAGTTGGGGGGATAGAATTAGGAAAGATGCAGCTTAATCTTTTTTTTAACTTCTATTCATTCATTCATTCATTTATTTACTTATTTACTTATTCATTCATTAATCTACTTTGTTTATTTAAAGTTTTGAGCTCCAAATTCTGTCCCTCTCTCATTCTCTCCCTCCCTCCTTACCTTCCCCCTCCTTGAGGTGGCAAGCAACAAGATATAGGTTATACATGTAAAATTATGTAAAACATTATGATGTTAGTCATTTTATACAAAGAGACTCAAGCAAAAAAAAAAAGCACAAAACAGTATTCTTCATTCTGTGCTCAATCGGCTTCAGTTCTTTCTCTGGAGGTGGATAGTATACTTCATCATTAGTCCTTTGGGATTGTCTCGGATCATTGTATTGCTGAGAGTAGTTAAGTCATTCACAATTGCTCATAGAACAATAATGCTGTCACTGTGCACCATGTTCTCCTGGTTCTGCTCACTTCACTATATATCAGTTCACATGAGTCTTTCCTAGTTTTTCTGAAATCATCCTGCTTGTCATTTCTTATAGTACAATAATATTCCATTACAATCATAGGCCACAACTTGTTTACTCATTCCCCAATCGATGGGAATTTCTTTGATTTCCAATTCTTAGCCACCACTAAGGGTTGCACTTGAGCTTAATCTTAAAGGAAATGAGATTCTAAGAGGTGGAGATGAGAAGGGAATGAATTACAGGAATGAAGGTTAGGTTGTACAAAGGTGTAGAGATGGGAAATGGAATGTTGAGTTTGGGGAATAGCTAATACTCCAATTAGACTTGAATGCTAAGTGTGTGTGTGGTTTAATAATGGTTTATAACTTGAATATAATTGAAAACATTGCCATAGCCTTTAAAAGTACTATATAAATGCTAGTTATTATTGTCATAAAAAGAGGAAGAAAGACCAAAAAGCTGTAGTGGATCTGGTTGAGCATACATTCTGGGGGATCTTAACTTTTTTGAATGTCATGGACCTGTTTGGCAGTCTGGTGAAGTCTATGGACCCCATCTCATAATAATATTTTTAAATGAATAAAATGAAATATTAGAAATTTAATTATTAGAAAGGAATTAGAATTAATTCCAAAGGAACTAGCATTTAATTCTTAGAAAGGATTAGAAAGAAAGCCAATTATGTTAAAATGTAGTTATCAAAATATAAAAACACAAATGCACACCCATATACAGATGCACATAAATATACACTCATGTATACAAGTGTGCATACCCAAGGTTAAGAAACTTTCATGGAAGAGGTAGCAAAAGGAAAAGATTTTCAATTCAGTAAATGGCCATTACATCATGGAGATGAGGGAAGTAGGGGCTGGGTAATTGCATACCATTGACTGGGGCACTACTTGATTAGGGCCATTGTTCTCGAGGGTCCTGTGATGACTAAGCATGGCACTGGTTCAAGGGTTTTGACATTAGCTTCCATGATTGGTCCTTCTTTCTTTTCTCATTTTTAAAAAAATTATTTTTCATTTGTGGACAAGAATTTCCATAACATAGTACAATTAAAAGATAATTCTATACAAAATTGCAAATGTAATATATACAACTTGCTACTCCTTTCAAATATATAACAAAGTTATCATGTGAATCCCTGTCCCCCATGGCTAGCATTAGACACAAATACATATATACATACGTTGTTCTATACGTACTTCTATTTATCAGTTCTCTCTGTAAATGCAGATAGTGTTTTTCTTCAAGTCTTTTATAGTTAGTTCGGGTATTTATGATATATAAAATAACTTATTTGCTCAAAGTTGTTCTTAAAACAATATCACCATTATGTTTCTGACCTAGGCAAGCTCTAACTGAAGATGATTGAAGTTCTTTTTAGCCTTCTTGGTCAGTTAAGACCTCATGTTCAGGTCTCGTAAACTAGACTGAATTTACACTCCACCCCATGCATGAGCCCAAAATGGAGGAGAAAAAAGCGTAGTCAGAATATATCCTAAACCTGGAGAAAATATTCAGCTCCTAACTTATGGCCCTCAGAAACATGAAACGTCATATATTTCTGATGCCCTGACACTTGGGACCTATGGTGGTTGTAAATTTCCCTTGGTTTCAAAGCCTGGACTGAAGAGTTTCTTATGCAGGATCCTCTGGTTACTTTAGTGGTTCCATCATTAAGTGGCCCTCTGGTTTTTAATAAGTCACTTAACCTCTCTGAGACACAATTTGCTCATGTGAAGAAATGAGGGGTTTGGGCAAGGTAACCCTAAGGTCTTCTCTAATCTAAATCCTATGACCTTAGTATTGCTGCATTTTAGGCTGAGTTTGAGATATATCTCTTCTCGAGAAACTAATAGTTTTGCTATACATTTTGAAGCTCCTTTATACCTTATTTAATATTTCCTATGAGCACCATACTAATAGTTTCCATAATGCAACTCAAGATAATGATATACTAGAGAAAATGGAAGGGTATTTATAAAGTAAAGAAATTGTTCAAGAAATTGGGACTAATTTTTTATTCATTCCATGGAAATTAATAGATCATTGCACAGAGACCACTGTTTACCTGCAGATGAGAGGTGAAGGATTCAAAGAACAAAACATGGTCCTTGTCCTCATGGAGCTCCCAGTCTAGAGGAGGTGATATGATCTGTCTACAAATTGAAAATAAACTATATATGCACCTTTCTTACACATTTATGTTTTATTTATTTTTATTTTATTTTATTTTTTGTGGGGCAATGCGGGTTAAGTGACTTGCCCAAGGTCACAGAGCTAGTAAGTGTCAAGTGTCTGAGGCCAGATTTGAACTCAAGTACTCCTGAATCCAGGGCTGGTGCTTTATCCACTGCACCACCTAGCTGCCCCTATGTGCAAATATAGTGAGCTCAGAGTTCAGAGGTAGAAGACACAACTTCCAAAGTGTAGGATCAGATGGGATCAAATTGAAAAAAAAAATTTTTTCTTGCATGATTTCTCACATTCCCTCCATTTATCTAATGTATTGCCAAATCTTATCCTTTCTGCCTTCACAATATTTTGTATATGCCCCTTTTTCTCTTCTTCCATAGCCACCAAGCTCATGTCAGCCCTCACGTGTGAACTTTGTTTTTGTTTGTTTGTTTGTCTGTGTGGTTTTTTGGGGGGTGGGGGCAATGAGGGTTAAGTGACTTTTCCAGGGTCACACAGCTAGTAAGTGTCAAGTGTCTGAGGCTGGATTTGAACTCAGGTCCTTCTGCATCCAGGGCTGCTGCTTTATCCACTGTACCACCTAGCTGCCCTGACTTGTGAACTTTGAAATATTCTTTTGGTTGGTCTCCCTACTTCAAATCTTTTGCCATTTCAGTCAATCTTCAGCTGCCAAAATAATCTCACTAAAGTGTAGGTTTGATCATGTCACTTCCCCTATTCAATAAACTAGAATGGCTCCCTATTTTCTCCAAGATCAAATATAAAATCTTATTTTTTGACTTTTAGACCCTCTAACATATGGCCTTTCTTTCCTTTCTTGTCTTACACTTTCTTTGCAGGCACTCTACAGTCTAGTGACTGACTTTCTGGCTATTTCTCACACATACAACTTTACCCCACATCTCCATACTTTTTCACTGGCTGTTACTCTTTTCTAGAACTTTTCTTCCTCATTTTTGCCTCTTGTTTTCACTGGCTTCCTTCCAATCTCAGCTAAATTCCCACTTTTGTAGGAAATCTTTCTCCGTCCTCCCTAATTCCAATACTTTTTCTCTGAGTCTACCTCAAGTTTATCATAATTACAGAAACACACATGCACACATGCACATATATGTACATAGATATTTTCATGTTATCTCCTCCATTAGAATGTGGAATCAGTGATATTGGGACTGTTTTTGGTCTTTTGTTGTATCTCCAGAGTTTAGCACAGTGACTAGCAGATTATAAGTAATTTTCAAATGCTTATTGACAGACTAAAAGGAATTCTTTAAATATATATGGCTGTGTGTATGTGTAGGGGGGTGCTGCAACCAGCTCAATCAGCTCAAGAGTCAATTGTTGAATTTTCAGTATGAGCACTTATACGTTAGAAATTGGCAGATGCTACAGATCAGGGATTGATTTATTGTTTTGTTGATTATCTTGACATAAGAAAGCAATGTAGAAAATGTTAAAAATTCAGATTAAACTTGAGTCATGTGTGTCATGCCATAGATTTTCCCCTCCCCCAAAGATCTCATTATTAAACATTTATCAGCACCCCCCTCCCTGTGGCCACCTAACTTCTAAAGGTATCAAGGTCATTCAACAGCATAAATCTGTAAGGCTCAGTGATACACCCCATGTCTACAGTTTTGGACAAGATTATGATATCAATAAGCAAACAGAATAAAATAAGCATAATACATATTGGAGCAGAGTTCTGGGCACATTCTATAGAAATGTTACTTGCAAAATTTTTTCATAAATTTCTGCCATAGGTATAAACTGAAATTGATGGAATGACTACTGTCTTCTTCCTTTAAAAAAAGGGGGGAGTTATTACAGTTGAGCAGATATCTCAGTGAAGAGCAAAATAACATATCTGGGTTAGCATTAAGTTTGAACTTCATCCATATCCTTATTGACATCCTGGAAGAAGGAATAAATAATCTCCTTAGAGAATTTCCTGATGACAGTAATGTGGGATATATTATTGTCACACATAAGACCAATGCATTTATTTTTTAAAAGAATACTTGGCATGTCAGAGTGACCTACTTGTCAAGTCATATACACTAAGGAGTGATAGAGAAAAATATCATAGTTCCTTTTTCAATTTGCTTAACAGTTATGTATCAAATATCTACTACATGTTTAACCTCAGAATTGTTAGGTCCAGTTGAAGATGAAAAGACTGTACCTAACCTCACATATTTTTAGTAAATAACTGATTTTCTTTCAAATAAATTTATTGAGTTATTTTTTCTACATGACAAAAATTTTCTCCAGTATCTCTCCATTCTTTCCCCCCCCCCAGAGAGGTACCCTATATAAAAAATAATGTATTTAAAAAGAAAAAAGATTTAAAAATTCAGTAAAACTGATCAATATATTGCAAAAATCTGAAAATATGTGTAATAAGCCGCACTTGTGGACCTACTTTATCTGCAAAGGAGGGGGTGATGTACTGATGGTGGAGGTAGGGGAGATGTCTTTTCATGTCCCTTCTTTGTAACTATGTCTTTTTTTTTAATTGTGATATTCCCTTCTACTTGTTGTTGTGTTTGGTTTGATTGTTCTGTTTACATTGTTTTAACATAATGTTTATTGTTTTCGTAGCTCTGCTTACTTCACTATTCATCAGTTCAAACTGATTTTGTATTTCTTTGTCTCCAAAGAATTCTCATTTTGTCTCACTCCTCTCTGGTAATCACTCTGTATTTTTTCTAATGGGAAACCTCTTCATCCTAGAAGCTCACTCCACTCATGGAATTCATATATTAGAAGTAATCCCCATTTCCAGGCCTCTCCCTCTGATTGGATGATTCCCCCAGATTCTCTATTTAAGAAAGGCACCCAGGACATATGTCATTGCTCTCCTGACTGTACTCCAAAAGAAATGATACTACAACATTATTGACCATTAGCCAACCAGCCTCTGTTTGAAGACCTCCAAAAAAAGAAGGAAACCACTCATTCCTAAGACATTATTTTTCACTTTTAGATAGCTAACACAGTTCTCTTCACTTTTGGATAAACAAGTTTTGGTTGGTTGGTTGTTTACATCTTGATATGAAACCTAAATTGTCTTCTTGACAAAAGTTATTTTTCAGGGTTCTCCCCTCTGGCCATCCTTTAGGATGTTTACATACATCCTGTATACATGTTGGTTTATGTATATTTGCCCATGTTTTATCCCCCATTAGACTGTAAACTCCTTGAGGATAGGAAATTGTCTTTTGCCTATTTTTGTATCCCCAGTCCTTAGCACAGTGCCTGGCTAGTAGTAGGTAGCTTTTGTTTGTTCAGTCATTTTCTGTCATATCCAACTCTTTGTGACCCCATTTGGCAATTTTTTTTTTTTTGGCAAAGATATGGGAGAGGTTTGCCATTTCCTTCTCTAGCTCATTTTACAGAAGAGGAAACTGAGAGAAACTGAGTTAAGTGACTTGCCCAGGGTCACATAGCTAGAAGTGTCTAAGGCTAGATCTTAACTCTAGAAGATGATTGTTCTTGACTCCAGGCCCATTAATAAATGTTTATTGAATGATGAATGTTCAGCAGAGTATGTCCTTTTTAGAATATTGATAGGATTATAGGATTTAGAGGTGAAAGGAACTTTTGAGGCCATTTTAGATCAATCCTCTTATTTTTCAGATGAGGAAATTGAGGTACAAGTAGGGGATATATCTTGTTCAAGTGGATAAAATTCAAATGCACATGAATCATGATTCAAACCCAGGTCCTTTGACTCCAAAAGTAATTCTCTTCTAATATACCCTGCTGTTTTACTCCATTTTTTTTAAAAAGCCTTATAAATGTAATTCAATTATGCAGAAAATTGAAGATACTTGATAAATAGGATTATAAATCCTTTACCTGTCAATCAGAAAGCAAAATGAATTTTTAAGAATAATTTATCTACTTTAAAGGATATTAAAGATGATCCTTCTGCTAAATTGCTTGAGAGCATAATTGGCTGATGAGAACATAGAAAAACAGTAATAAAATGTAACTACATTTAATTTAAGCCTGTGATTTCCAGCCTTAGAATCTGGTTTATTCAAAATGAATTCTCCCAGTTTTCAAAATTAAATTACATTTTTTCCCTTTTCCCTTTTCCAACATATTTATGTTGCTTCCTTTAGGTATACCAGGCAGTGGGGGAAAAGCTCATGTATGAATTTGTGTGTTAAAAGTGGTGAGGGAGAAACTCTTAATGCACAGAAAATTATTTAATGAAATAATATCACATTGTTATCAACTCCAAAACATCATAAGGAGTTCGGGCATTTGGTGTGTTTTCTCATGATAAACATTTGCCAGGATGAAGCTGGGCTAGGGAGGCTGTATCTTGTTTCCACCCTGACCTTTTATAACTACACACGTGTTCTGTTTCACCCCCTCTGAGAAAACCTGAACAGCATTCTCATCATCATGAAGAGCAATTAACTGCCTTCAGCCAGCTGTGCTACCAAACTCATTGGGGACCCAAATAAAACTTGTTCTATAGTACAGCTTTGCCCAGCCAGGCAAAGCGGGCAAGTCCAATCCAGGCAGATTTTTTGAAAGTCAAAAAAGAAAAAAAAAGAAGAAAGAAAAATCAGTAAATCAGTTCCTGGTTGAGAAGCAAGAAGAAACCAAGGTCCCCTAGATGCCTGAGAAGCAGTGATTGTTGGGAATCTGGAATATCCTGGAATTGGGAAACATTCAATTCTACAGCCATTATTGAGGGCCTAGGTGTGAAATTCATCAATATGCAAGCACATATTAAGTACCAACTATGTTGGTACTGATAAGGTGTTAAGCTTTTGGCTTAAAAAGACAAAAATGAAGTAGTTCTCCCTTAGGGAACTTAGATTCTGTTGAGGTGATAAAATATATACACAGATAAGTAATACAAAGTAATTTCAATAGGGAAAAAGTGATAACACCAGAGGGTGGCTTTTTGGAATAGGTGGGGATTTCTTAGAAGAGGAGATAAGGAGGAAATGCGTTCCACAAAGGAGTCTGGTCTAAATGCATAAGCCTTTGAGTTTTCACTGACTATGGTGGTAGAGAGTAAATTTTAGCAGGTTCTACCAATGTGGAATTACTTTGCATGTAGATAAAAGTATAGACAGTGTCTCATTTGAGAACTAACCTAGTTAAATTCAGAGAAGTTTATCAATGGGGGAAGGTAGAAGATGGGTCATTCTCATTTGACTAGGTCTTATAAAGCAGAACTAAGCAGTTGTAGAGAGGTAAATTCTGGCTGAATGTAAGTGGGGTTGGTTAGGAGTGAGAGTTTGGGGAAAGAGTGGGAAGGAAACATCTTTCTTAATAGCTAGAGCTGACCAAAAGCAGAATGGTCTACATCCATTTTCCACCACTGGAGGTCTTCTAATGAATACTAGATTAACCTTTGATAAGAAGATTGTGAAAAATATTATTAATGTGATATATGTAGATATCAGTGACTACTGAGGTCATTTATACTCTGGGATTATGTTTGTCACCATGTGAAAAAATTGTGGGATGACATGAATTTATGCACATCACTAATTTTTGAAGATTCATAATCCATGTCAGCTTCCCCACTGATGAAATCATAAATTCTGGAAATATCAAAGAAGAAATATCAGTTATGAGTGGTATGTATCTGTGCAATAATTTATGCAAAGCACTTTGCAAACCATATAATGTTATTTAAATGAATTATTTTTTTATTATTCTTATTCGTTCATTGACTTTGTATTTCCCTAAAGTTCCTCAAATTCATATGATAAACATGCATTGAATTGCACATCAACTTACTATGAGTTAAGATTTAAAAAATCTCAGTTTTTTGGAAGCTTTTTTTTTTTTTTTTGCACAAGATCCGTGTACATGTGAGAAAGAACAAACAAACAAACAATGGACTCAAAGCCAAGTCAGAACAGTGTTCATATCTCACATTGGATACTCACTAGTTATGTGTCCATGGGTAAATCATGAAACTCTTTGAGCCTGGGTTTTCATATTTAAACACAGGATAATAATACATGTCTTACCTAACTTCAAGGATTATTATGAGACTTAAATGAGATCATGTATGTTAAGTATTCTGTAAATCCTAAAGCCTTCTATTAATACCATCTGGAATGACTATAACAATGTTTTACTTACTTTAATATTTCAAGGATCTGTGATCGTATCTATATGAATATTCCCTCCACCAGAACAGATTGCTACCTTTGGATGACTCAAGGCAGTAGAGCCAGTTTCTACTATTGTAAATCGTGTTGTTTTTTCCATAGTTACAGAATCGCTCTTTCAAGTGCTTAAGGTAATGTTTCTAATATTTGTATTCTCCTTTTAAAATACGAACTCTTTAGCTTGCCAATCAATGTCCTTAACAATCTGGTTTCAAGTTGTTTTCTCTAGCCTCATCTCACACTCGTGGTTTTTATACGCTCTACAATTCAATTCAATTGACTACTGTATTTAATCTTCTTCAGTGTCATACTGTCTTTTTCTATAGACTCCATGCTTTTATGCATAACCCTCCACTTTTCCCCTCCCCCCCACAACTGAAATGTATTTCCTCTACATCACTGCTCTTATATATTAACCTTCAAAATCAGTCACACTAGTATGATTTATTTTTTAAAAAAGGAATTTGGGGAGCATTGGAATTAGATATAGAAAGAAGACAACACATAAAAGAAGCCAAAATGTGAAGTGGGAAGAAGAGTCAAAGAGTCAAAGAAATGAAGTGACCTAGTTGGTAGTGGAAGTTCAGATTGGAAAAATGAGGCCTTTTCCTCCTGAAGAGGAATGAACACATAGTTGGCTTGTGTGTCTCCCTTAAAATAGTGGATAGTGGTTCTGGGAAGAATCATCCAATCAGAGGGTAAGGCCTGTGTGATGTTTAAAATCTAGTGTGTGGTCTCCTGACCTGACCCAAGTGTGGGGGAGAAATTAGCTAAGATGTAGTGATAAATTCAGCAAGAGTTTAGGCTTTTAAGCATTTATTAAAGAGTAAAGATAACACATGGAGTACAGCCTATGTCCTTTCCTCTCTCTCTCTCTGCCACCAACCCAAAGTCCTGGAATTAAAAATGACTGATCATCTGTGCATTTCAGTGGAAGTTCTCTGCAGGACCAGAAGAAGGGTTGTTCCCTCACACAGTTCCAAGCTAATTGACTGGGTAGCATTGATTGACATCACCTACAGGAGGTCTATGAATAGACAAAAGTTCTGGACACCAGACAACTTCCTGACACCAAGTCTCATGCTTTCTCCTCAGGGCAGATCTGTCCTGGTTCTCACAATGTCTTTCTCAGCAGGGTGGAGGTGCTCTGATTCTCACACTCTGCCCTATGTTTCATAAGAAGCATTGTTTCCTTACATGAAGCAATAACATTACAGATACTTATGACTAACAAAGTAAAGGGAATGAAAAGAGAGAAAAGAAATTAAGTGGTGCATTAACAAAGGTTAAAGGGTGTACTCCCCTTTAGCATGTGGACATTACAGAGAAAAACTAAAGGGGGCACTCCCCTTTAATAAGTGGACATAATAAACAGGGTATACAATGGGGAAAAGGAAAACTGGAAAATGTCCATTTAAGTCTTTGGAAATCTTTTCTCAGATGATTCTTGGGATGTCCTCTGGGTATAGTTGTGGAATGAAAGCCTTTGAGGTGTGGATGCTGATGACCAACTAACAAGCCTCAGCTGTAGAGTTCCCTGTGTGATGTGTAATGTCTCTTAGGTGTTTCAGATACTGGTAATCAGATGGAAAGTTTCCTACAAAATTGAGTTTCACACAACTTTCAATAGCTTTGCCAAAGATCAAATCAGACAATGAGAGTTCTCAAAAATGTGTCTAAGGAAATTCATAATCTTTTAGAGAATTTACAATTATTGTCCAGTTTTTACACATGAAACATATAATGAAAACAAAAAATGAAACATTCTCTAAACTTAAAATTACTACACCTGCATGTGAAATCTACAGGTAGAGTGAGCTTACAAGATGAAGAGATTTCTTTTGCATGGCGGGGAAAGCAAAAGCAAAAGCAAAAAATATACCTAATTAAAAGATATAAGCAGAGAAACTACATTTTCCATAAAGGTACCATGGACAATGAAATAATATAAAACGATTTTAATGAGATGTTTCTCTGAAAAAGGCCTCATTTTTCCAACATATAGAAAACTGAGTCAATTTTATAAAAATAAGAGCCATTACCCAATTGATAAATGGTCAAATGATATGACCAGGCAGTTTTCAGAAGAAGAAATCAAAGTCATAGGGAAAATGCCCTAAATCACTCTTTTTTAAATCATAAAAGTATTTTCTAATTCTCTAGTTACATGTAAAGATAATTTTCAGCATTCATTTTCATAAGATTTCTAGTTCCAAATTTTTCTCCCTCCCTCCCTTCCTTTCCCCTTCCCCAAGACAGGAAGCAATCTGATATATGTTATACATGTATGATCACATAAAACATATTTCTGCATTAGTCATGTTGTGAAAGAATAATCAAAACAAAAGGGGAAAACCTCAAAAAAGAAAAAACAAAATGAAAAAAGTGGAAACAGTATGGTTCAATCTGCATTCAGAATCCACAGTTCTTTTTTCTGGATGTGGAGAACATTTTCCATCATTAGTTCTTTGGAATTGTCTTGGATCATTGTATTGCTGAGAAGAGACAAATCTATCACAGTTGATCATCATACAATGTTGTCATTGTATAATGTTCTCTTGGTTCTGCTCACTTTACTCAACATCAGTCCACTTAAGTCTTTCCAGGTTTTTCTGAAATCTGCCTACTCATCATTTTTTACAGCACAATAGTATTCCATTACATGCATATACCACAACTTCTTCAGCCATTCCCCAATTGATGGCCATTCCCTCAGTTTCCAATTCTTTTCCACCAAAAAGAGAGCTGCTATAAATATTTTTGTACATGTGAGTTTTTTTTCCTTTTATATGATCTCTTTGGGATATAGACCTATCAGTGGTATTACTGGGTCAAAGGGTATGCACAGTCCCATAGCACTTTGGGCATCTTTCCAAAATGCTCTTCAGAATGCCTGGATCAGTTCACAACTCCATCAACAATGCATTAGTGTTCCAATTTTCCCACAGCTTCTCCAAAATGTATTCTTTTCCTTTTTTGTCATATTGCCAATCTGATAGGTGTGAGGTGGTACCTCAGAGTTGTTTTAATTTGTATTTCTCTAATCAATAGTGATTTAGAGCATTTTTCAATGACAATAGATATCTTTGATTTCTTCATCTGAAAACTGCCTGTCCATATCCTTTGACCATTTCTCAACTGGGGAATAAATCACTCTTCATAGATAAATTCTGATGTGCCACCACACACCTATCATAAATGAGAAATACTGGAGAGAATGAGGGAAAATAGGTACAGTAATAAACTGTTGGTATAGTTGTAAACCAGTCCAACCATTGTGGAGAACAATTTGGCACTATGCCAAAAACCATAAAACTCTGTATACCCTTTGATCCAGCAATACCACTATAAGGTCTGAACTCCAAAGAAATCAAAGGAAAAGGAAAAGGAACTATATGTACAAAAATATTTAGAGTGATTCTTTTCTGGTGGCAAAGAATTGGAAATTGAAGAAATATTCATTAACTGGGGAATGACTCAACAAGTTGTAGTTTATGATTGTGATGGAGTACTATTGTGCTATAAGAAATGACAAGCAGAGGGGTGGTTTCAAAACAACCATAACATGATAAGACCTATATGAACTGATGCAAAGTGAAGGAAAAAAAATGGAAGACCACTGCACAGTAACAGCAGTGTTGTAATGATGAAGAACTGTGAAAGACTTGACTATTCTCATCAACACAATGATCCAAGACATTTCCAAAAGACTCATGATGGAAAAAAAAATGCTTTTCACCACCCAAGAGAATTGGTGAATTCTCTTTAAAAAAAAAAAGTTTAGATTTTTTTTTTAATTTTAAATTCTGAATTTCAAATTCTATCCCTTTCTCCCCCACCCCCTATCACTGAGATGGTAAAAAATCAGATAGAAGCTATACATGTGCAATTATGTAAAACATTTCCATATTAGTCATTTTGTACAAGTCTCAAATAAGAAAAAAAAGAAAGTAAAAAATAGCATGCTTCAGTTTGTATTTAATTTATATCACTTCTTTCTCTGGAGGTGAATAGTATGCTTTATCATTAGTCCTTTGAAATTACTTTGATCATGGTATTTCTAAAAATAGCTGTCATTCACAGTTCTTCATTAAACAATATTGTTGTTACTGTGTAGAATGTTCTCTTGGTTCTGTTTACTTTACTAAGCATCCATTCATGTAAGACTTTCCAGATTTTTCTTAAATCATCCTGCTTGTCATTTCTTATAGTACAGTAATATTCCATTACAATTGAATGCCACAACTTGTTTATCCATTCACCAATTGATGGGCATTTTTTTGATTTGCAATTCTTAGCCACCACAAAAAAATGCTGCTATAAATATTGTTAGGCAAATAGGCCCTTTTCCTTTCTTTTGGATATCTTTGGGATATAGACCTAACAGTATCATTGTTAGAACAAAGGGTATGTACCATTTTATAGTCCTTTAGATATAGGTCCAAATTACTCTCCAATATGGTTGGAAGAACTGGTGAATTCTGAGTGCAAATTGAATTAGAGTTTTCTCAATTTATTAATTTATTTTTGTGGGTTTTTTTTGTGATATGGCTAATATGAAAATGTGTTTTTCATGATTTCACATGTGGGGTGACTAGGTGGCACAGTGGATAAAGCACCGGCCCTGGATTCAGGAGGACCTGAGTTCAAATCTGGCCTCAGGCACTTGACACTTACCAGCTGTGTGACCCTGGGCAAGTCACTTAACCCCAATGCCCTGCAAACACACACACACACACACACACACACACACACACACATACACAATAAAAAAATCAGTGTGCATGATTTCACGTGTATAATTGATATCACTTTGCTTGCTTTCTCAATGGGTGGGGGAAAGGTTGGAGGGAGGTAGAGAATTTGGAACAGAAGTTTAAAAAGAAAAGAAAGTTAAAATAAATAATAAAATTCTGAAAATAAAAATTAAGAAATATGTGTAAACTTGATTTGCTTTAAACCTATTGATTGCATGACAATACACATTGATCAATTACTTAGGTTTTCTTGACACAACTGTCTCTTATTTCTTCTACCCATTGACTGTTCCTTCTCAGTCTTTTTTGTTGGATGGCAATCCATTTGATAACCCCTAGTTTTAAGTGCTTCCTTAGTCTGTCCTGAGGACTTATTTTCTTCTCCTTCTCTCTCTCTCTCTCTCTCTCTCTCTCTCTCTCTCTCTCTCTCTCTCTCCCCTCTGTGTTTGTATCCCTGACATCAGATGAGATCTAATCAGTTTCATTTTCATGTCTATGCAAATATCTCATAGACCTATATATCCAGCCACAATCTCTCTCTTCAGGTTTATTCCTACATCACAAACTCCACATTGGAAATTTCAAATTGGATGGCTTGAAGATATTTTAAGTTCAATATACCCAAAAGAGAAATCATTATATTTTCTCCTATACAAACCCACTTGCACCCCAAACTCATTATTTTTCTTAGGACACCACCTTTGTTCCATTTTCCCAGATTTGTAATCTCAGACTTATTCTTGTCTCCTTTTTCTCCCTCACTTCATAAGTCCAATCATTTGGCAGATCTTGCCATTTCTGTCTCTACAACATCTCACATCTGAAACTTGCTCTCTACTCATATAGCTACCAACATAATTCAGGCCATCATCATCTAACACTTAAGCTATTGCAATGGTGTCTAATTGGTCTCTCTGTATATGTGTGTATGTCTGTGTGTGTATATATATATATATATATATATATATATATACACACACACACACATACATACATACACTATTAGGTATATATATATATATATATATATATATATATATATACATACACTATTAGGTATATATATACATGTATATATGCAATAAATTTAACAATTCAATATAAATACAAAAGGATAAATCCAAGGGAGGGATGAGACTAGTAGTTATGGACATGAGGAAAGGCTTCATTGAAAAGGTGATGCCCAAGATGAGTCTTAAAGAGAATAATTACTATGAGGCACTGAAATGGAGGATCGCCATTGAAAAGGAACAGAGAGGAACAATGGAGTGGTACATCTAGTGAACAGAGAGAAGGAAAATTTGGCTGAACTATATAATAAAGAGTTGGTTAATGTAAAATGATACCTGTTAGCTAAGATGTAAAGCACCTTATAAGATAAATTAAAGACTTTAGAGTGTACTGTACAGGAAATAACTATCCATTAGAGTTTTTGAGTAAGAGAGTTTCATTGTCAAATCCTCATGACAACATTGTAGAACATGTCTCTCTCTCTCTCTCTCTCTCTCTCTCTCTGTGTATACATGTGTATGTGTATATATACATATACATATATTTACCTAATAGTATATATATGTGTGTGTATGTATACGTACTTTATGCACATTTATTAGAATGTAAGCTCCTTAAGAGCAGGAATATATAAATTCTTTGTGTTTATATGTTACAGTGCCTAACACAGTGCCTGATGTACGGTAGTTGCTTAATAAGTGCTTGCTGTTTGATTGATTGAGCACCCAAACTGTCAACATGGATATATTGTTCATACTACAGACTATTTCATGTATACCTATCATTTTTATTAAACCAAAATGTTATTAACTTGACTAATCTGAGATAGGATCATAAAATTTAGAGCTTGAAGGGATCTCACAGACCATCTTATTCAATACCTCCATTTTGGATAAGTTGAAACAAAGTCCCAAAAAGGGAAAGTGAATTTCTCAGGCTTGTTTTTTGTATTTTTTTTTCTGGGGCAATGGGGGTTAAGAGACTTGCCCAGGGTCACACAGCTAGTAAGTGTCAAGTGTCTGAGGCCTTACTTGAACTCAGGTCCTCCTGAATCCAGGATTGGTGCTTTATCCACTGCACCACCTAGCTTCCCCTCTCAGGCTTGTACATGTAGTAAATGGCATACTCAGAAATAAAATCATGAGCTTCTGATTTAGCATTTTTTTCTACTATGGTATACCTTGTTTTCATGAGAACATAGTTGAAGGTAGTTCAGAAAAAGGCCATATATTTTGCAAAATCTCATAGTGAAAGTTCACTTTGGATGCATCTATATGGTGTCATCAAATAAATTGTTGTCAGGTTGACCTATTTTTTTTTTTTTACTGCTGTCATAATGACCAAGCACCAAAGAACTGATCAATCACTGAATGGTTGATTTAATTGGGTCATTAAGATGCCTGAAATAATCGCATTTGGTTATATATGCCATATTAATGACCAAATGGGATTGACTGCTCCTAGAGTAATTGATCTTCCTTTATGATGGTCCCTAAACAATCAATTTGGTGACATTCAATAAATGTGGCCTATATTTCAATTCATTTATTGAACCAGGTATAAAGTTGTATAACAATGAAACATGCTGAATAGAAGTTAACCCATCTAAGCCTTTATCTTCAAAAGGAAAGTGAGAAAAATTCAGCATCACTCAGTCTATTTCTTTTCAAAATTTAAAACTGATGACAAACTGCTGGCTTGCACACTGAGAAATATTTTGGATGTATATAGTTATCATGCTGTAAGAAATAAATATATAGCCTAATTAAATATATAGGGGGACAGTGAAGTTTTGCCCCAGGAAAGGGCAGGAGGTTTGTTTATGGCAGATATACATAATATAGAAATGCTTTCCCTCAATCTTCATTTGCATAATAGTTAAAGAAATTCCTGGAAGAAAGCCTCTTTTAACCCCAGCCAACACATAGCTCCATGGGTATTATGGTGTGCAGCCTCAACAAAAAGGGGGGGTTTGGAGAAATAAGATTACAATCTGTGAAATAACAAACTTTTGATAAGGACAGACATGGTTAATAGAGTAGATAATTGTAACCTAGGATTTGTTGCTAGCATTTGTTTGCTTCCTAGATAGGAATGGTGGCTTATAGCACTCATACATACATAAAAGCTATAGTTCTCCCTGTCAGGGAGCACCTCTCTAGCCCTTGAACTCCAGAAGATAGACTTAAAGAAGTTAAAGATAGCAACAGCTGGTCGTGAAGCATCTTGATTGTCAGAGTCCCACATGTAAAAGAAAGCCTGCTGATCACAATTCCAAAGGAAACAATGTGATGGAAATGGAATGAAAAGGCATTAATTAAGTGCTTACCATGTGTCAAGTACTGTCCTAAATACTGGGTATACAAATAGAAAATTGAGATAGTCTCTGCTCTCAAGGAGCTCACACTCAAATTGAGTGCCAATTAGTATTCTATGAGCAAAGAATTCATAGAACTAGTATACTACGGGCAAAGTAGAATTGAAGTAGCTCAAAAGAAATGTGAGATGTGCAAATTTAGAAACATTTCCACTCCAAATGTTTATATGAACTATGTGTGCACAACCTATGGTAGAGCATTCCAAGCTCATATCTGTCTGATCAGCCACAGCTGCAGACATTGTACCTTGACCCTAACATAATGATGTTATCCTGGTCCTCTTTGAGGATGAAGGACAACAACCACTTCTTGACTTAGCTAGAGGAAACTTGGTGATATAAACTCTATATGCAACATGTGATTAATTATACATTATTAACGTGAAGGTGAGTGGAGGCAGCATGAGGTAGTAAATAAAGAGCTGGGTTTAAAGTTAGGAAGTTCTGTGTTTAAAGCCTGTCCCTGCTGCTTACTAATTGTATGACCCTCAGGCAAATCACCAGAACCCCTTTCTGACAATGTACTCTACAGTCTAGTGGATCCAGTGACACTGGTCTCTTTTCTGGTGTTGTGTGTGGATGAAGAAAAGAAATAGACAAGGAAACACAACAAGGAAATCAGGATTGGGTTTGACCACAATGAGTTCATATTCTGGCTCATTGAGTTACTACTTGAATAGTTTTGAGTAAACCATTCAGTCTTTCTTGGTGTCAGTTTCCTCATCTATAAAGTGAAGGAGTTGGTCCTTTCCCTTTCTAATGTATGTCACTATGAAAATGCTGCCTAGAATATTTTTTAGCATTGTAAGTATCAAGGACAGCTAGGTGGCACAGTGGCTAAAGCACCAGCCCTGGATTCAGGAGGACCTGAGTTCAAATCTGGCCTCAGAAACTTGACACTTACTAGCTGTGTGACCCTGGGCAAGTCACTTAACCCTCATTGCCCCACAAAAAGAAATCATTGTAAGTATCAGAAATTCATTCCTTCTATAAATATTTATTAAATGCCTACTCCATATAATACTCTATGCTAGGTTTTGGAAGGTAAAAAAATAAATGAACTCTCTGTAACTTATATTTCTCATGCAACTGGAATTGGTGGGTAGGATGGAAAATAGAGACCCCAAGACCCAAATGGGTCACTTGAGGATACAGACCTAAAACAGGGTGTCTGAGATGGGTCAAAGAAATGATGAGCTTGATGATCTTAGAAAAACCTGGATAGACTTGTGCAAACTATTGAAGAGAGAAATGAACAGAACCAAGAGAAGATTATATATAGTAACAACAATATTGTTTTAAGAACAACTTTGAGCTAATACATCATTTAAATTTTGTGCAGGGCAACGAGGGTTAAGTGACTTGCCGGGGTCACACAGCTAGTAAGTGCCAAGTGTCTGAGGCTGGATTTGAACTCAGGTCCTCCTGAATCCAGGGCTAGTGTTCTATCCACTGTGGCAGCTGCCCAATATAAGTAATTTTCACTATTATAAATAACCAAATTAAATACAAAGGACATATAGAAGAAGATGCTATCTGCATCTAGAGAAAGAACAGATAAATAGAGGTATGTATAAAATGACTTTACATATATAATATAGATATTCGTGTCTAATGGGAGCCTTTGCTAGGGTACGGGGAGGGGAAAAAACAAAAAAAAATTACATGATAATTTTATTATATATTTAAAAGGAATAGCAAGTTGTATATAATAGATTTTCAGTTCCATGTACAAAAGCTTTTCATTATAACATGTAATGGAAATCCTTGTTTTATTCCATGAATTAAAATAAATAAATTTAAAAGGAAGACATTTTCCAATTTAATTAATTTTTCTTGGTAACTAGGTGTTAATATAAGTTATTTCTTCAGAAATGGTATAACTGATGAAGGATTATAAGTATTGTCAGCACTCTCAAAATTTTGGTACCCTGAGGGAAAGTCGCTCTTACACTGTCTTAGTCATGTTTCTTCTCACAATCTTTGTCCTCAAAGAACTTCTTGTCTTGGAAGGGAGGTAAGAAATGTTCATAAGAGACTATAATACAAAGGAGGTTGTGAAAGTATGATAAAAGAGTAACAAAGTGATATTTTAATTTAGCAAAGGAAGAAATAAGTTCTGCCTGTATAGAAAAGAGAAGGCTTCATAGAGGGAGGGGCTTTTGAGTTACAGCTTAAGAGATAGGTAATATATGAGTATGCTGGCAAAACTGGAGAAAAAATAGCATTCTGGACAGAAAAGCCAAATACTCCTTGGTCAAATTGAATTTGATTGGTATATGCCCTTACTGCTGAATACCTTACTGTCATGAAATCCTAAGTGAACTTCAGTTAGGATTTCCCATGTTTTTCACTACGCAATTGAATAGTTATCAGCTTTGTACCAGATTCCTAGGAGCTCATTGCTTTACCCCATCAGCAGCAATATAGCAAAGTGAATGGTGAAAAAGGGTTCTTCTAAATAGGAAGATCTTGGTTCAAGCTTTGCCTCTGACAAAAAACTCACTTTGTGGTCATGAGCATGTCATATCTTCTCATATCCCCCAGGAAACTTTCTAAGACTATAAGCCAAAGAGGAGTTGCTGATCTATACATGTGAAGAGATTTTCAGAATAAGTAGTTCCCAATGCTGATGAAATTATAGTTCAGGACAAAAAATATATCAAAGAGAATTGAAAACTGGTTGACTTAATTCTTACTGTTTGGCATTTGACTTCTATTTTATAAATATGCAGGTTGGAGGACAAGTGATAAATGGTAACAATAGGGTGATGGTTAATTCTTTGCTGATCCACATCCAAATAGGCTATAAAAATGGTAATGTATGTATTCATAATTAACATGCTAACTATAAATCATCACTGTTCTAAATTATTAAAATGATGAAACGCACACATCTCTATTAAGGAGGAAAATTTATTTGTGGAAAAGTTAGGAAAGTCAAAACTTCAGATGACTAAGGCATCTTTCTCCTGTCTGCTCACATATGAGCTAGTACATAAACCTGACAGGTATGGAAGCAAGATCCTCCTACTATCCTACTTAAATCTCAGAGCAACATGAAATTTCCAGTCATTTTCAGGGAGCATGTTATAAGCTGTTAAAAAAAAAAGATAGAAACTGCATAAGTTGGAGGGTGATGTAGTAACAGTAGAATATCTGAATTTTATTCCCAACTGTACAATTAATTTTCTGAGTTACCTTGGTACGTCATTTATCTGTTGACAAGTGTCCTCATTTAGAGGCACAGACGTGTTCAGTTGAAGGAGTCATAGGTTCACAGAGTTGAAGCTAAAAGTAACCTTAGAGATCCATTCTAACCCCCTCATTTTATAGCCTGAGGCCCGTGGGGTTTACCCATGATAATTCAACTAATTAGATATATTGCTAGCACCAGAACTTGGGTCTCTATCTACTAGGTGGAGACTGTGATGGGGATAAAAATACCTGCCCCTCTTCCCTTCAGGAATATCATAACAATTAATGAGGTGGCAGGTCTAATTTGGGGATAAGCTGGGATGAGTGAGAACTTCTCTAAGAGTGCAGTGCTTACACATGGAAGATATGTTTATTTTTCCAAGACACTGGGATACCATTTGGTAAATTACCTTTTCCAGGGCACTGAATGGTCCCCTAGTGTCCTCCAAGAATTAATGTGTTCCACATGGGTGAGCTCCTCATGTCCCAAGAGCCTCTTCTTCAGTCTGCCTCACCATAGAATTGAGCCCACTGCCACTGAATTCTATAGGCAGAAGGGCCCATCTCTGAATGGAAGCAGCTAGAAATAACCATTAGGGTTCTGAGTTTTGGCTGCCTTACAGAATTGAGGTCCTTTCATAAATACACTAAATCAGAGGTTTCTAACACGCTTCCCCATGCAACAGTACTAAGTGTTGTCAAACTAGACTAAAACACAAATAGGAAATATTTAATAAAATAAATTAAAATACAATCAAAACAATAGATAACATTACATTTTTGAAACTGTCAATATGTGGTAGTCAGGGAGCCTTAGGTATCACTTGGTGGTTCACATTTCTATTTGAGGTTGACAACCAATGCAATTTGAGTTTAAGGGCCAATGCAAAAAATGCAGACAATGCACACCATATTTTCAGATAAAGGGCTATATTTCATACTCTAGCTTTATTTAAAATGAGTAAATGAGATGCCAAAAAGAACTCCAAACATAACATTAATTAATTCATACTTTAATGTTCAAAATTCTCTTGTGATTGAAATATTTTTCTATTATTAATATTGGTCACCTCACATTTTCCTTGTTCTGTGTTATTTTCTCACTTTTGGAGTACCCATATGGTACATTTGCCCAGGTTTCTAGTTTGCACCTTTTTATCACCTCACTTGAAAGTCACTATTCTGAATCATTAAGCACTACATCAGGGATTTCCTGTGCAATCTGGAGCTGACAGCCTGGGATTATGATTTTGACTTTATAGCACAACTGTCCCTTCCTGCATTTCCAACCCACTGCCAATCAAATAAGGGTGGAGAAATCAATTAATTTCCAGAAATTTGGGGCATCTGCCTTCTTTGTTGGACCACACAGAGTCAATATGGAAAACAGAATATGTTTCATTTTTAAACAAATGCCATCTTCTATTTTATTATCATATATCTAAATGGAATTCAGAGGACATCTCATCCAATTTTACAGATGAGGAGACTGAGACCTATTGGGATATTGAAGGGACAGGTGGGAGAGAGGAAGTCTAATAGAATGGTCAGAGTGCTGACTCTAGAGTTAGGGAGACTGGTTTGAAACAGCCTATCAGGCACTTGGGGTATATGGGGTCTTCAGGGAGGACTAGCACTTCTGGTGTGAGGGCTTGCCAAGTCATTCTCAGCACTGCTCATACACTTTTGGTGTCCACTTGTTAACCAAATCTTACCTGTGGCTCCAAGAAGCTGTAGCATGCACAGTGGCCAAATCCCAGTAAAACTGTCTTGATGGATAGGTTGTGAGTAACCAGCAGACCTCAAACCCATTGGTGATGTAGGGGGATGTCTACCGCAAGCATGTGAAGATTTGCTCCAGCAGAATGGATGGATGAGAACAATTTGTTCCAGTGACTATGAAGGCAGCTGAATCAAGTGCTGTTAGAGCTTGGTCAGACATCGAAGATGCCAAGGTCATGAACTGTAGCCCAGGCCATGTACAGTCATCTTGACTTTTTGTCTTGCCACTGGACTTTAATGACACTGGAAGAGAGACTGAGGCTGATGACTTTATACAACGCTGCCTTTCTTAAATCCATATCATGGACAAATCAAGACATTCTGTGATGCCATTGGTCTTCAAACGAAGGACAAACAACAATCTGGCACATGCTTTATATGTGACCTTAGAAAATCACTTAAATTGTCTTGGTCTGATTTTTTTCAACTCGAAAATGAAGGGATTAGATTAGAAGGTCTGTAAAATAATTTCCAGTTAAGATCTATGATCCTGTGACCTTTCATAACAAGACTGAGGTATATGAGATGGATACCTCAAGTGAGACAGAGATATCCAATCAATCAACAATCAACAAAGATGTCTCAAATGCCTACAATGTGCCAGGCATGGTGTTAATGACTGAGGATAAAATAATGTAAAGGAAGTCATCCTTATTATACATATTCATATACGTGCATATCTGACACACACATTTTGTATGTATGTATAATGTATATATACTATATATATGTGTGTGTGTGTGTGTGTGTGTGTGTGTGTGTGCCTATGTGTATACACACAAAATAAATTATAAGTTAAGGTTTTTTTTCCCATTTTTGGGTGAGGGTTTGAAATATGAGCAATTGGGGGTTTCAAAGAAAATTAGGTAGAAGGTAATGCTGACCTTTGAAGAAGACTAATAATCCATGGCTCTGAGGCTTTTTTCCCAATTCTCACTCACCCTGAAGAGGTTATTTCTCCAAACTGTGGATACCACATCCACTCAGGGATCTAGAGGTAGCACTGAAGGCATTGGGAATGTCTTTTCCAATTCTATAGCTCATGAGCCCAGACTGTTATGCTTTCTCCTGAGATTATCAGTTGAGAATCATTTAATGAGCCATGCTTAAGTAACTTTTAGAAAAAGGTATTTACTAAGGTAGTATCGTTTGTATAAAACATTTCCTTAAAAATCTGTGATGCAGTCTCCTAAAGGAGTCCAAGGAAAAGTAGATTTAAGCTTAGAGAGCTCATGTAGCAAAGGGGTAACTCAGAGTTACCCCTGCTTATTAGAATTCCATTTCTTCCCTTTTTGAGGTGCTTAGGAAATAATCCTTAGGCACAGTATATCCTCTTTGCTGGGTTTCTTTATAGAATTACGAACCTAATTCAATCCACCCTTGTCCTCTAATGTGTGTAGTCATTGACATGAACCACTGTTGTCTGGGCCGGGGGTGGGGTGGGGTGGGGTGGGGATGATGCTAGGAAAGATGGGAAGTTCAAACCACTGAACTCTTGAAAGCTCACAAGGTCCTCCTAGGTCCAGGAAATAAGGTGGAGGGAAGATCAAGATCAAAACCAAAGTGAACTTTTTAAATCTACCCCCAAAGAAACTATTTCTTAGGGGAATTAATTCTAATAATCTCTCCATTCAAGGCTGCCAGATGGCATAGGAGATAGAGCATTGGTCCTAGAATCAGAAAAATGTAAGTTCCAATCTATCCCGACACTTAGTAGGAGTGTAACCCTGGACAAGACACTGCCTACCTACCAACTGCCACCTGCAATGGGGCAGTCTAAAAGGGAGGCAGGAGGCAGCCTATGGCAAGTGAATCAAATCACCCTGATCACCACCTCCCCTCAGACCCTAATGGAAACAGTGCAGAAACTCTGAGCCAAAGAACTTTATGAATAACTGTTCCCCAAATCTCCAAACCTGAAAGACTAATCCAGTCCCCACAAGCATCATTTTGAGGAGAAATTATTTTGGAGAAAGTTTCCACCTTCATCATCATTATCTGCAATAGTTGCTGACCAACTGCTGCCAATAGGCAGAAGAGTACAAGGGCCATGGGAGAGGAAGCACATTCAGACAACTGGTCCTGGTTCTAGTCCAGCCCTCACAACATCCTATATCAAAGCAACTCCTATGGAATTGCTAGGGGTTAACCACAAGTGCTGACCAACTGCCACTCAGAGAGAAAACAAGCTAGCCTACCTGAAGCATCACAATACCCCCAAGGGAGAGACAAGAAGCACCTCCAGCATGACTACCACCACCCTGACCATCATTTGCCCTCTGACCCTGATGGAGATAGACAAGACCATGAAACCAAGATCTCTGGGAATATTGGTACCTTCCCTATCATCAGCTTTGCTTTCAACTCAGTCCTCATAGCCACCAACCTGAGGAGTAACTCCTGTGGCAACTGGTTTTGCAAATATTGGAGCCACAGTTCCCAAAGACCTGGAAAACAAAGTGCTTTGCACCAAAGATGTTGGCATTGCCTAATGACTCAACATCAGAAGCTGTTATGATTTTATCACTGGAAATGACATTGAAGAAGAGGCATTGCCATCTTTTTTCTGTTGCCCCCTAAGGAATTTGTGACATTTCCATTTGTCTTGCTGTCAAAACCTCCATACATTGTCTCCCCCCTAGAATGTGAGCTCCTGGAGAACAGGGACTGTAATTTTTTTTATAAATATTTGTATCCCCCGAACTTAGCACTATCATTTGCACATAGAACTGTTTTATGAATTTTATTCTTTCATTCATAAACGTTATACTCTTCAAAGCATCCCTCCATCTGCTTTACTAATATTTCTGGAAACTGAGGAGGAACAGAGCAAGCTCAAAGTAACAATTGAAGAAGAGACCTTAAAGCTCTAAGTCTAAAAAGGAAATAGTCTTTTTTACAAATAGCACACGTTGAACAATTTTAGCTATTTTAACTAATTACACTAACACCTCTGATAATGACAGGGCTGCAGGAACCAACTACCAAAGGTATAAATGATAAAAGTGACATCAAGAATTGATCAAAAGCATCCAAGATGGAATCCCTTGTAAAATATTAAAAGTGCCAGAAAATAACAAAGTGTATATGGAAAGGGAGGCCTTAGATTGAATTTGGGGAGGTTGGTTAAGAGATGACCTGTGTTTAGGCCTATCTGGAAAGAGATTAGGAAGTCTAAAGTGGGTATATTAGGCTCAGGGAAAAGGACTCTATGTCTCAGAAGAGAATCAGATCAATGATTTTTTATATATTCTGTATAATTTATTTTGCTAATATGTATATGTGTACATGTCTCCTCATGTAAAATATAAACTCACTGGGTGAAGGAACTGTTTAATTAATGCCTGTGTTCCCAGTACTTTTTAAAAAAAATTTTTTTTCGGGGGCAATGAGGGTTAAGTGACTTGCCCAGCGTCATATAGCTAGTGTCAAGTGTCTGAATCTGGATTTGAACTCAAGTCTTCCTGAATCCAGGGCTGGTTCTTTTTCTACTGAGCCACCTAGATGCCCCTGTCCCCAGTACTTTTTAAACTATCTGGTACATAGTAAATTAATAGATTCTCATTGAATGATTGAATTTATGATTTAGAATTGGAAAATCACCTTATTTTATAGAGGAAGTAGTGAATGCCTAGATAGATGAAGGGACTTACTCACAGTTATACACAAAGCTAAGGATCAAAGCCAAGATTCAAACACAAATCTTCCACTTCAAATCCACTTTTATTTCTACAGTGTTAGAAGTTGATGATGCAAGCACCTTGGGTCTTCCACTAATGCTTAGGAATAGTCAGCCCCCTGTATCCTTAGCCAGGCAACTTGTCCTAAGGATCAAGCAAAAGAAGAATATGAAATATTTCTTTTGCCATCTCCCTGCCACTTCCCTCCTTCCCCCAACACACACACCCAAACCCACCCACACACATATCATTCCTGAGCGATTTGCCTGAGGTCACAAAGCAGATTCCTGACTCCTGATCCAGCTACTCCCATTCCAGCTCTACTCTGTCTGGTTCAGAAGCTAAACATAATTTAACCCTAATAGATTCTGCCATTTAAAGGTCACTAAGAAGGTAAGCTAAAGCATCTATGAAATTATAAGTTAATGTGAAAATAGAAGGTAATTATAAATATTCAATTCATATATGTAATCAGAGTGTATGTGCAGACCTCAACACCCTGCTAAGATGATGTCTCCATATGGAAGATGCTAGGGAGTTGATTCTTGGAAAATGATAATGCCATTTGAGGGAATCACATGCATGGACATTCTGTAACTACTTCCAGTAAGCCTACTATATGGTTATGAGGAGCCTTTTCCCATTGACTATATAGCCAGCACAATCAGTATTCTTAAGAAGGCTGAGTCAGCTCTGGATGCATCTTTTTCTGTAATTGAGTCTAAGAAAGCAAAGCAAATTCTCTCAGAGGTTTTGATGGAAATTCCCCCAAAATGGTCCTGGGTCATTGGTTTTTTCTTTTGCTCTTTATCATTATAGGTACAGGGAGTGGGTCTGTAACCTTGGGAGTTTCAAAGGCTGGGAGTAAGACCCACAAGAATTTAGGATTCTAGGAATCCAGGCTGGGTGTTGAGGCCAGCCGAAAACAATCATTTGGGATGGTTTTCAGCACTCCAGTTCAGCAGAAGTCTTTGGATATAAACTTGGTGGGACCAATGCAGTATAGCAGTTAAATGGTAAACCTTTAACTCCACTGAGGTTGTGTGTGTATGTGTAAGGAAGGAATTATTCCCTTGAACATAATAGCTTCCCCTTTTGGGGAAGATATATTCTTCTTCTTCTTCTTCTTCTTCTTATTATTATTATTATCATTATCATTATTATTATTATTATTATTACAGGGCAATGAGAGTTAAGTGACTTGCCCAGGGTCACACAAATGGCAAGTGTCAAGGATGTGAAGCCGGATTTGAACTCAGGTCCTCCTGAATCCTGGGCTGGTGCTTTATCCACTGCATCACCTAGCCACCCCAGTGTATATTTTTTTCTTGTTATTTTCTGAAGTAATCATTTTTTTGTAACAACTATCCAATGTTAAATAGTCACTGAGCCCCTAAAGATGGAGGAAACATGGGGACTCTAGCCAATTTCAGAGAAAATAAATACCATTCCCTCAGGGTAGCTGAGAAATCTGAGAAAGAAGATTAAAAAAAAATGGTCTGACCCTGAGAGAGGAGGGCTGAAGCTTCCTAGGTCATACATATAACTTTCCAAAAACTAAATTATACACAATTGTGCCCCCATGCCATTAATTTAATATTTTGTAAGTGTTTCTATAACATGTGTGTAAATGTATGTGTGTATTTCTCTGTGCTGAAGAGATGTGCTATTATGGAAATAGATCCATGATATTTCCTGGATAATTTCAAAGATTATCTTATATTCTGGAGAAAACCAAACATTTCAAAATTTCAAAAGAAATGATAAGAGAACAAAAACAAAAATAACCATTTCTCTGCCACACTTCAGAAAATTAAGACTGACCTATTTCTCCAAAAAGAAGTGGATATCAAAGGAATGCCCATCAATTGGAGAATAGCTAAACAAGCTGTGGTACATAATTGTGATGGAATATTTGTGTGCTATAAGAAATAACAAGCAGGATGATTTCAGAAAGGCCTGGAAAGACTTGTATGAATTGATATATAGTGAAGTAAGCAAAACCAAGAGAAAGTTGTGCACAGTGACAGAAGTATTCTTTGATGAAGAACTGTGAATGACTTAGCTAATCTCAGCAAGCAATACAATGATCCAAGACAATCCCAAGGGACTAATAATGGAACATACTATCCACCTCCAAAGAAAGAACGGATATTGATTGAACACAGAATGAAGCATTCTAGTTTTCACTTCCTTTCATTTTTTCTTTTATTCAATTTTTCTTATACAAAATTAATAATATAATAATGTTTTACATAATAGCAAATGTATAACCTATATCTGATTAATTAACACTCAGATGGTGGGGGGCAAGGGGAGGGAAGGAAGGAGGGATAAAAATTGGAACTCAAAATTTTAAATGAAAATTTTTATTATTAAAAAATTAAGACTTTGGGTCTAACAGGATAATTAAAAGTACTCAAATTCAGTATGTGTGGTGATCTATCAGGAATATTGAAAAGAGATTCACAGGCTTATCAAATGTGACAGTCAGAAAGGACTTCAGCAGTCATCTAGTCCAATCCATACACAAAAGAAATCCCCATTATAGGCTACCTCACAAGTAGTCATCTATCCTCTTGGAAGCCACCATAAAAGGGGAAAGGGAAATCTACCATTTCTTTAGGTAACTTATTCCAATTTGAAAGCTTCTTCCTCCTATATCTTCATGTATGTGTATGTGTATGTGTGAGTGTGTAACACCTGTTAGATTTTCAAGACATCAGACAAATATATTTTTATCAACCTTTGATAGATACACTCCATCTTTGGCCAGGACTTTATCATCTTTATATTGTAAACCAGGTTGAAAAATACAAATCCTCTTCTCAGAAGCAGCAGTTCCATCCAGCTATTTACTTCCCAAATTATTTTGCCTCTCTAGATCTCTTGTCTTCAATGGACAAAAGTGAGGAAAACACATCCTGTGTCCCCATAGTCTTCAATTTCTTGCCAAAGTCTCCCTAATCTTTGGCAATACTTGTTAAGGTACCTTCTGGCAGTGTCATTTGTACCAGTGTGAATCACCAGAAATGGGTACTTGTCATCCATTTTTGATAAGTCTTTGTTATGTCTTGGATATAAGCCCTGGGAAGACAACAGACATCTCTATTGTTGTAATCAGCTGGATAAATAGCTGCCTCAGTACCCTTCAGCAGGGAATAGCCTATCATTCTTCTTTTTATTCCTTTCTTTTATCGAATGGGTTCTCACCTGACAGCATCATTAGTTAGATGCTATGCCTTTTGGTCTATATGTGTTAAGTATTGATACAAATCCATTGTCTATGGTGCCTTTAAAATAATGTAGTTTCCTTGTTTGTCTGTTTTAGGCATCCATCTTTACTGTTGCTTTTTCTGAGATCATAATTGCCACCTCTGGATTTTTTAATTCACTTGAAGAATAATACATTTTGCTCTAGCATCTTACATTAACTCTATGTGATTCTTTCTTTCAAGTGTGTTTCTTATAAACAATGTCTTGTTGGATTTGCCTCCTAATTCTTTCTGCTATCCTCCTATATTTTATGGATGAGTTCATCCAATTTATGTTTACATGTGTAATTGTTTATTGTGTGAGAAATAAGAAAGTTTGAAAGAAGGAAAGGTTTTAGGGAAGAGATAATGATTTCACTTCAGGACAGATGGAGTTTTTATTTCTCTGAGACACTCAGTTTGAAATGTCCAATAGATGATTGGTGAAACAGTAAGGAAGAGACTGTGACCAGATATATAAATAAGCATGTCTTCTGCATAGAGATGATAGTTAAATCCATGAAAGTTGATCAAGATCACCAAAAGACAGAAAATAGATACTGAAAAGGGACTGGGACATATACATGGGAGATACCCACCATTAGAGGACATAATGTGGAGTTTTAACCAGTAAAGGAAATGGTAAAGGAGTAGTCAGATAGGTCAGAAGGCAACCAGGAAAATATATTGTCCTCAAATTCCAGGGAGAAGAGAGTACCAGAGGGTAGCAAATGATGTAAAATGTGTAAAGAATGATGAGAGTTGAGAAGTAATGGTTTGATTTGGCAAATGAGAGAATAGTTTCAGCTGAGTGATGGTGTTTAAAGCCAGATGGCGAAATTTTAGGAAGTGAGTGAAAGGAGAGGAAGTCAAATTAGAAAGGGCAAATTACTTTTTCTAGGAGTTAGAATAAGAAATGGAAGAAAGGCATAGGGCATTATCTTGAGGGAATGGTCTAGTGAAGTTGCATTGATTTTGTTGTTTTATTGATAGGGCTGATTTGATCTTATTTACAGGCTGCAAGAAATGAACTAGTGGATAGAAAGAGATTGAAGATAAGAGAGAGACAGAGTCCGAGAGAAACAGAGAGTATTTCAGGTTTGTGGGGAGTGGTGAGAAATGATTCTTTTTTTTTTTTAAATTAATATGGCTCTATTAAATGTCTTTGCTTTGAACCAGTCACATCTTCTGGTTAACTAACAAAACAAACAGACAAACAAACAAACAAAAGAAGGCCTCAAAAGTTATATCTTCAAGTAGTTGCAGAACCAAAGAGGACTTAGAACCTGGAGACTATTTTAATTCCAGTTCTCTAACTCTAGATCCCATATTCTTCCCCAATGTATGCCAGATGCAGGTTGTATTTATATAACTTATAAGATTTCTTCCAATTCTGCATTTTTATGATTTTATATGTTCAGAGTAAATTTCTAAGGTGTCTAAAACATTAAAAGTGAAACTTTTAGAACATTGGAAAAAAAGCGATTTTGAAAATTATTTAATATATCAACATAATTATTTAATCAAATAATATAGAGATTGACATCTATAGACTGACTGTGATTCTAACAATTATTACTAAATCCAGTTAACTATTAATAAGTTTCAAGAATTAATAAAAAAAAAATCATACCCTTGGCCTAAATAGGATGTGACACTAATTGCATGTTGTATAGCTTCTGGTTTCTGGCACTTTGCCTAAGGGTGACTTTAAAAAAATTTAAAATAAAACAATGGTGTCTTTGAAATGAAGAAATTGGGCTTTAGCTTTTTTGTGGTAGAGAGGACAACAGAATGGTTTTCAGATAATCCTACTAAAAGATTCATTATATGCCAGCAAAAATATATATATCCTGGAAAGGTAGAAATTAAAGGGTAATTCTAATGGAGCAAAGTATAAAAGCTTCATTTACAGATAACACATTTAGGGGTTCTTAAGTCTATGAAAAAGGGACTTGCTTTTGTCTAGGCACTGAAAAGCAATCCATTTAAATGTCCACTAATGAAAGCACTACTACATGGGGAGCAACTCATATTTAGAGGGCAATTTGAGATGATTTGTTGCCATAATGTCTGTTTTAGTGCAGTGTAAAAGGTTATTTACTTCATTATTAAAAACACTTTTAAAATGTCTTTCATGTTCAGTAAACAGGGGTAATTTGATCAATTGAGTCACCTCCAGTTGATTATAAAACTTTTAGGCTTTGAGTGGTCCCATTTATAGGATGTAGGTCACAGGTGACAGAAATATTGCTAAATGCTTTATAAATATTTCATTCTATCCTGACAACAACCCTGGAGAGAAGTTTATCCTAATTTTGTAGTGAGGAAACTGAGGCAGACAGAATGAATTGCTTAGAGGCACACACCTGGTAAGTACATGAGGCTAGATTTGAACATACATCTTCCTGACTCCAGGCTACCTTGCTCCCTAGAAATAAGATTTAAGACTTTTAGTAGCTACATTTGTATGTGAACAGTTGACAGACATAATGGGTTTATCCCCGTGTTCAGAATTTTCTGTGACTTTTTCTACTTGCTCAGATAAATTGGAGAACCTTCATACGGAGAGTTGGAAAGTGGAGGGAAGCCCACCTCATTTTATTCTTCAGAATTTTCCTTGTGGAGATACAATAAAATGGGTTGGTGATGAGTATTTCACTTCCTCATCTCCCCACCCCATCAATGACATTTTTTTAAAAAACAGAAGCACATGTCCAGTGGAGACTTGTACTTCCAAGTGACCTCAGAAAGGAATTCAAAGATATTATTACTTGAACCCCAACCTTCAATTTAGGAGTACAGCTGCAAAGCTGAGTTGAGTTTAGTGAAGTTAAGTTAAAACTAGAAAGGAGCTTGACTCCTGGAGTTAGATGCCAGAAGAGGAGGTAGAGATAAACAAACAAATAAACATAGGAATGAATATATACATATACATACATACATATATATGTATGTGTGTGTGTGTGTGTATATATATATATATATATACACACACACACACACACACACACACACACACACACACACATACTCCTGGAGTTAGATGCCAGAAGAGGAGGTAGAGATAAACAAACAAATAAACATAGGAATGAATATATACATATACATACATACATACATATATATGTATGTATGTGTGTATGTGTGTATGTATGTGTGTGTATATATATATATATATATATATATATATATATATATATATATATATATATATATATACACATACACACATACATACTAGGTAGGAGGCAGAGTAGATAGAGAGCTTGACCTGGAGTCATCAAGACCTGGGTTAAAATCTTTCCTCAACATTTATTGGCTGTGTGACCTCAGACAAGTTGCTCTGTTTGCCTCAGCTATCTCATCTGTAAAATGGGGTAGTATCGTCAGGATAAAATGAGATATGTGTAAAGCCCTTTGCAAACCTTTAAGTGCAAAGCTAAAGTGTATATGTGTATACATACATGCCTGCAGAATCAGTAGAAGGAATGGTTATCTAAATAATTTACAAGTGTGGTAAAATTATTGGAATTTGGCAGACTGATTGGGATGAGCCACACCTGGCCTGCCCCTAGTGATGTGTGCTGCTGATGTCAGCAGGAGAAACCCATCTCGACAGGCAGTTTTGAAGGACCTCCCCTTTTGGGGGAGGAAGAGTAAACGCTCTCTGCGGAGAGTCGCAGTCTCTTCCAGAGTGACTTTCTCTTTCGGTGGTGTGAGCAGCAGAAGCATGAGAGTCCTGAAGGCCCTGGATACAAGCTGGTTTTCCATTGAAGCTATGGACCCCAGGTGGTGAGTTACTATAGGAGCCCTTCTCTTGAATTAGCTGAACTGGACTCGAGTTTGGGGATTGTATAGACTTAGGTTAGAGTTAGGAAGATTATTCCTATTTCTTTTTCCCTCTCCCCTTTGATTTTATTAATTTCCCCTTTGCTGTTTATTCCATTCCCATTAATAAAACCTAATTCTTTTGTGGGAAAGAGGCTGTTAGGCTCCTTTCTTATTGGCCTGGGAGAAATATCTAAAAAGGCAGTTCAGAGGGGAGGGAGCTTTGGGCCTAGAGGTCCCTCATTATTTCTGGGATCCCAATATTACGGTGAGCCACTCAATTATCTCTCCCTATATTAAATTTGGCCCTCACACAAGTATTGAGGTATGAATATAAAGAACATGTTTGGCCAAAGCAATCAAAACGTTTGTAATTTAGGCCACCATTGTGAGGTCTTGAGGTCTTGACAGTGTTCTTTCTATGGTGTAGCATCTTGTTAGAAAAATTATTCTTCCAGGCCCCATGGGCCTGCTCCTGAGAAAGGTGTGATAGTATCAGGCTTCCTACTGTTTCCAGCTTTGTATTTAGCTGATATTCTGGCCAAGGTACTGCTATGTTCTTTCAGAAAGACTCAGAACTCATACCCAAGGAGAACAGGAGTATTATATCTGTGCTTTTTACCCAGCAAGATACTAGACCCAAGTGCTTAATTCCCAAATCTTTTCACTTAACTTATTACAACTCCACTTTGCATTTGGACTCCTGAGAAGAAGATTGGTTTTCAAGAAGTGATGCTTTTGAATGAGTCTTTCAGCCTGTGTGTAAGCATTTCTCCTATGCATATGAGTGCTGCTGAAAGTTGTCATTGCCAAAGATGGATAAAAACACCTTTTCCCCACCCCCAAGCCTACCCATGATTTACTCTTCAAAATGTACAGAGGAAAAGATGAAGAGCAAATCCAGCAGTTTATAGTTCCTTATCATTAACTAGGTCTCTTTTCAACTGACACAACTCAATTAATTTCCCCCATTCTTAAACTCCAGTCTCCCAGTCTCTCCTATTCACTCACTTAGCTGAATGTGTGGAGAAAAGGCACTTAGGAAATCCACCCCTGAGGATAAATCCACTGTCTCTACAAATACTCATCTAAATCTTTACTTTTATATATGAAGATGACTACTCAAAGTGTGGTTGGGGTTGGAGTGGGAGAGAGAACTATTTAACCTACAATTGAATATAGCCCTCATCTAGGACAGAGATCATTATCCTCCCTAGAGAAAATGGAAATTTGGTAGACCTGAAGTGTCTGCTCACAGGTGAACAACATGGACAGGCATTGCCCAGAATTAAGTTCCTGATTGTTTTTTTACATTGAAGTACTTAGAGAAGTGATGGTGAGGTGGACATATTGGGAAGAGTGAAGGTTAGTATTTGGACTGACCAGAAACCATAATCCTCCTTGCTTTTCAGTACTGCAACTGGCAATATCTGAGTTCTGTACAGTTTTCTTTTCTCAGGAACCATGACAATATAGGTGTCAAATAGCATTTCCCAGTTTGTCCACTATTTTTTTTTTTGGTACAACTCCAAGGGCAAAATCCATGTAATTATGAAAAATCTAGATAATGCCTACCAACCCACAAACAATTATTTCAGAACCAAAAATTTCTATGTTCTGTAAATGAGGAGTTATTTACCTAGAGCATCACAAAGTGTGAATGGACATACCCCTCTCTGTCTTTTTTACCTAGCCCTTTATACTTCAAACGGGGTCACAGTCTAAGAGCTTTCTCCCACACACCATCAGCAAGTGGATTTTTTAATTAAATTGATCAGCAATCTTGGATCAAGTCCACCTCCCACCAACTACACACATTGTGAAAGAAACACCCTAAAGGAGGACTTGGATGATGTCAGTAATAAAAGCAATAGCTGAAGTTTACATAGTGTTTTATAGTTAAAGCACTGTCACAAACTTTAACCCATTTGATCCTCACAACAACCCTTGGATACCTACAATTCAAGCATTGTTATCCCCAACTGAAATAGTAGAAAATTCGTCTCAGAATAATTTACTCTAGGTTACATACCATGTACTATTAGGAGTTGAACCCCAGACTCCAAATCCAGTGCTCAATCTACCACTATGAACCCATCTTTCTCATTTCCAATTAAAAATAAAATAAAGACTGAGTGAAACTGAAATAATTGGTTTCTTTTGTCCCCCCCAGGACATTGATTACTCTGCTTGAGACAGAAAGGTCATAAGGTGATCAAATTTAGGATGGGAAACCACCCTCTCAATCTGTAGAACAAGAAACTGAGTCCCAGAGAAAGGAAGAAACTTACCCCAGGTCATATAGGTTATAACTTTGGAGTGTCCAGCTTTGATTCTCAAATACTGTATTTTTCTTTTTCCTTTTCCTTTTGTTTAGCTGTGGATAGAAAGAGTTGCCCTTGTCTATCTTCAACATTCATTTCAAAAACTTTGGAGTAGTTTGTTATTTTCTTTTCTTTTTTTCCTTTGGCAGAGCTAAGTACTTTGTGGAAGATAATTACTAAGATTTCTTATAGGGATGTTAAACAGAGAAGGGTGGCAATTAGTTCTATTAGAGTGTGGTTGTGTGTATATACTCTAATGCAAGTAATTGCACGCCTCCTCTAATATGTATATATATGCATATATATGTATATATGTGTATATATATAATCCCACCTTCCAAAATGCCCTTTTGCCAACTTTTCAAGCTTTCTGAAAATATCCTGCATTTAGTTGTGGGTGTATATGACCCTGATATTAAATGTATCTTTCATATTGTTTAAAAAAACAAGCTTTATGATGAAGTTTCTCCCACTCCCTCATCTAAATATCTTTTATAGTGTGATGAAACAATGAGATTTAGCAGATACTCAAAGACCCACCTGGAGATTAATCTAGACTGATTGAATCAAGTGAGAGTGATTAACTGCTGATTAGCCTACTTCAAGTTAACTGGATTGTAATCACACCTTAAGAACACCTTTAGAACCAATGGATTTGGATGATGCCAACCAATCAGCTTGAAGCAGTGTGTAAGGACCGCCTCTGTTCCAGACCTATAAAAAGCTTCCACAATCAATTTGCTAGAGAAGCAGGCTTGTGGCAGAGGACTTGAGGAAGAACCAGACCAGACCAGTCTGGAACTCTAGGCTAAATAGACTTTTTTCTTAACTTTCTGAACTCCATGGGAATATCTGTATGCTTTAATAAATGTTTAATGCCCAAGGACTGGTGCTAAAGCTTCAAATTTAAGGCGACCAAAATTTAGATTTTAAACATCACAATAGTGACAGAAAAGCATTTCCTTTTATTTCTGCCACCTACTCCCCAAGGACATAGAAAGCAACTTCTTTAGTCTAGTCAATCATAATCATCATCATCATCAATATTGTTAATAATTATCACTAATAATGACATGTGTATATGACATATTGTGGCTACAAATTATTTTCACATGATATATTAGACATAGCTAGGTGATCCAATGGATAGAGTGTTGGCCTTGGAGTCTGGATTACTTGAGTTCAAATGTGACCTCAGATATTAGCTATGTGACCTTGGGCAAGTGAAAACCTATGTTTGCCCTATTTTTTTCATCTGAAAAATGGGGAAAATAATAGTACCTTACTCTCAAGGTTGTTGTAAAGATTAAATGAGAGCAACGTTTAGCACAGTGCTTGGCACATAGTATGCACTATATCAATGTTAGCCATTGTTATTAGTATATAGGTCTGAATAACTGTGGTATTTATGTTCAACATCTAATTCTCAGAATTTCAGAGTTTGAAGGAATTTCTAAGGCATCTAATCTAATATGTAGCCGGAAAAAAAAAAGATCTCCTTTCAGTCTACCCAACAAGTAGCAATACAGATTTTGATAGAAGATTTCCAAAGAGGATGAAATTACTACCTTCCAAGATAGACCATTAAACTTGAGGCTAATTCTAATTGTTAAAAAGATTTCCCTTATATTGAGCCTAAATTGGCCTCCCTGAAACTTTTACCCATTGATCCAAGTTCTGCTCATGGGAGTCAGGCAGAGCAAGTCTCCACTCTTTTCTTCAATATAGCCTTTAAAATGTTTGAAAGCAAATATCACAACTTCCACAAGTTTTCTCTTCTTCAGAGTATGTGCCTTAAGGTCCTTTAACCAAAGCTTGTTTGTCAATCTCAAATTCCTTGTCCTTCCTGGTTTAATCAATCAAGATGTATTGATTAAGTACTTTTTTCTGTATCAGGCACTGCGATAGGAAATACACTGGTAATACAAAAACAAGAAAAGAAAGAGTACCTTCCTTCAAGGTTTTTATAATCCATTAAGGCAAAAGTCCTTAAAGTTGTTCATGTCTGGTAAAACAGGAAACCTTTTGAAGGTCTGGTGAAATAGGAGAAAATTGGCCTCAGAGCCAAGTGGCTCTGAGAATATGGCACAAGAATAACTTACTAAGAAGTAGAAACTGAAGGAATGTCCATCAATTAAAATATGGCTAAACAACTTAGAATACATGAATGTGACAGAGTGCAATTTTGCACCCTATCCATGCTGCCAGAGGAATTTACCCCAGAGTCTCTGAATCAGCATCTTCTAGAACTGAGCATGCAGTTGTGTGAGAGGGCTGAATGGCTGCTGGGGGGAAAGTGCAGGGGCACCAGCAGGACCTAGGGAGGAATTAGGCTGTCCCACCCCAGCGGAGAGCCAGGAAGAAATCCTGAGCATCTGAAGGTACAGGTGGGGGAGGGGCACAGGCTCATAGAAGCTAAGAAGCACACCATAGAAAGCTTTGCTTGTTGGTTGTTTAGTAAGTAGGCTTGAGGTTATAAATAGGAGTGAGGGATAGGAGGAATAGACTGGGGGAGGGAAAAGGAGAGAGGTGGAATGGGGAGAGGTAGCTCACATGAAGGAAACAAGAAAAAAGTCTATGGAGGGGAGGGCAAGAAGGGGAAGGAGAGGGGGAGTGAGTGAATCTCACTATCATCAGATTTGGCTCAAAGAGGGAATAACATACATACTCAATCGGGTATAGTAATATATTCTTTTTCCCTGAGGAAAAGTGGGAGGAGAAGGAGATAGGAGGGGGAGGAAGAGGGGAAGGAGGGAAGGGAAGTTGGGGGAGGGAACTGTAAAAAGCAAAACACTTTTGAGGAAGGTGAAGACATTCTGCATAACACCACATGTATGACATATATTGAATTGCTTGATTTCATACGGAGAGTTGAAGAGGGAGGGAGGAAGAAAAATTTAGAAAACAGAATTAGCTCAAAGGCCTTAACCTCATCAGAGTGGGCTCAAGGAGGGAATAACACACATACCCAATTGGAAAGAGTAATCTATTTAACCCTACAGGAAAGTAGGAGGGGAAGAGGATAAGGAGGGAAGGGTGAATGAAGGGAGGGTAGAGTGGGGGAGGGGGCAGTCAGTAACAAAACACTTATGAGGAGAATTAGGACAAAATAAGTTAGACAATAGAGTAAATATCATTGGAAGGGAATGGGACGGAGGGAAATAGCTATTATGATGATTGACTACCATGTCAAAACATATGTTACCTACACTTCTGGGCTATTGGGAAGAAAATTCTTTGTCAAGTTTAAGGTACTATATAAAAATTATGATGAACAGGATGCTATCAGAAAAACCTGGAAAGACCAACATGAACTGAAGCAGAGAGAAATGCACTGTATAAAAATAAGAGCATTAGTGTATGATGATTTGCTGGGAAGCATGTGGTTATTTTCAGCAAGGCAATGATCCAATATAATGCTGAAGAACTTATGAAAATTATAGTCCATCTACAGAGAAAGAACTGATAGTATCTGAAAACAGAAAAACACATTTTTTTTGACAATTCCTTAAGCTGAAGTTTTGTTTTTATCTGTTTTCTCTCACAACCTAGATAATGTAGAATTGTCTTCCATGACTACTCATGTATAGTTTATGTTGAATTGTTTGAGTTCTTGGGTGGGGTGGGAGGGGAGGGAGGAAGAGAAGTTTGAACACAAAGGTTTTTTTTTTTTAATTGATGTCAAAATTTGCTTTTATACATAATTTAGAAAATAAAAGTCTAAAAAACAAAAAAGAATTGATGGAAAGGTTTCAGAGAAAGCTAGGAATACTTGTATAAAGTGATGCACAGTGAAATGAGCAGAATTAGGACAATTTGTGCAATATCAACAAAATTATAAGGACAAATTTAAAAGACTTAAGAACTCTACTCAACATAACGACCAACTATAATTCCAAAGGACTCATGATGAAAAGAGACTAATCATCTCGCTTTTTAAAAATCACCTCTTGATAGAGAAGTGATGAACTCAGAGTGCAGATGGAGGCATTTTTTTTTAACATGGCCAATACAGGAGCCTTTTGTTTTTGGTTTGTGTTCTTTTTTTTTTTTACTGTACATATTTTAATATGAGTATTATTTTTCTTCTTTTCTTTAATACTGGGTATGGGGGAAGGGAGAGAAATCAGACCTGAAAATTAAATACAATTGAATTAAATGAACAACAACAAAGAATAACTCACTAGTAGTACTATGGATAAAGTACTGGACCTGGAATCAGAAAGATGTGAGTTCAAATCTGGCCTCAGACACTTAGTAGCTATGTGGTTCCAGGAAAGACACTAAATCTCTGTCTGCTTCAGTTTACTAATATATGAAATGAGGATAATAATACTTACCTTCCAGAGTTGTTGTTAACATAAAATGAGATAATATTTGTAAGGTATTTTTCAAAACCTTAAAATACTACATAAATGTTTATTTTTATAATAAGTATTATCATTATTATTGTTTATAATTAATTGAAGGCAATAATAAATTTCAGTTAGAAAGATAAAACTAATTTGTTTTTCCAATCTAAGTTCACAGACCCCCTCAAATCTATCCATAGTCCATTGTAAAGAACCCTTCTATAAAGGGAAATACAAAATGAATACAGCAGCATATAAAAAAATACTGAGTAAATGGAGTGGGCAGTATATTAGTTGGAGAATTAGGAAATGCCTCATAAAGGAGGTAGTACTTGAGTTGAGTTTTGAAGGAATTTAGCATAGAAATTGAACAGCTTTGGGGGATAAGGGAAAGTGAAGAGAATAAAATGATTCTAAGGTTTTAAATTTGAGTGACTGGCAGAAAGTTAGTGTCCTTGAAAGATAATAGGGATGTTATGAAGAGAGTTGAGTTTGGATAAGATGCATTCTGTTTTAGACATGTTGAACTTGAGATACTTGTGACATCACTTTATAGAAGTACAATAGATGGTTATGTGTGACTGAAGCTCAAGATATAGGGACAGATATACATATAATTGTTGCCTGGAGATTATCATTCAACCACTGAGAGTTTCTGGGATCTCTGCAGTAGGGTATAGAGGGAGATAAAAAGGGCAGAACAGTGTCTTACATATATCTAAACCCTAGTTTTCACCTCTGGATATTTCCAATGTTTTGTCTAAAATGTGAGTCCAGAACTAAGCTTTGAACTCCAGATGTGGTCTAACTAGGTCAGAGAATAGAACTACTACTTTCATTTTGTGGACATTTATGCCTCTTTTTAATGTAGTTTAGAATAGCATTAGCACTTTGGGCTTCCATGTTATATTGCTGATTCATTTTAAACTTGCAGTCAACTGAAACACCTAGATCACTTTTAAAATGAAATAATATTTAAAAAATGAAATAATATCCAAACATATCAGCTGTCCCTCACTCAAAATATCAACCATCCCTTTGTGTCATCTGCTTGCTTGTCTGACAAGCATACAATCTAGAGTATGCCTTTAAGTCAATGATAAAAATGTCGAAATGCAAAAGACCAAAGGAAAGAAACCTGTTTTACTCTTAGAGACCTCTACCCTTAACGTCTAGTGATTTAACCAGTTTTGAATCCACTGAAATGTTTTCTTGTCTAGCCACATGTTTCCATCTTGTCCAGAAAAATTGCCTTGAAAACTGTCAAATGCTTTACTAAAATCTAGGTAAACTACACCTACAGCATTTTATGATTTAATTGCCTAGTTACCCTGTCAAAACAGAAAATGAGGTTAGTCTATTATGACCTGTTCTTAATGAAACTATGCTAGTTCTTAATGATTTTCATTTTTCTTTATAAATGCTCACAAACCACCCCTTTAATAATACATTCCAGAATTTTATCAGGAAATCAAAATCACTGATTTGTCCTTTGCTGACTCTCTCCTCATACCTGAAAAGTGGGACAGCCTTTGTCCTCTAAATTTACAGAACCTCTTCTGTTGTCTGTGATATGTCAAAGATTACTGACTATTGCCCAGTAATCTTATCTATTTTTTCATTTCCTTGATATCTATCTAGATAGCTATCTTGATATATATTTCTAGATATGTCTATAACTATCTATATATCTATCTATACATCCATCTATCTGTCATCTACCTATTTATGAATAAAAAGAGGTTCCATATGTTATGGAACCAGTGATATGTGAACTAAATGTAAATTGAGGTGATTTCTTTATTTCTCTTCAGTTACCCTGGAGTTTAACTCCTGGTTAACCAGTTTTGTTCTTTCTTTTTCCATACAAAACCCTCTTTTCTTTGCAAAAGAAAACAGATGCAAAAAAGAGGTGAGTAGTTTACACTTCACTGTCACCTGTCACTCTAGTATCAATTATATTACCTCTTTTCTCTTCCTCTTGCCCCCAACAAAGTTTTTAAAAAAACAAACAAACCTATTTTTGGACTTAGTCATCATAACCCATCTCAACTCATTTTCTTTAGTGCTCTTGACACTGTTTTTAAGAGTTTACTATTTTTTAAAAATGTATATCCTTAGCTATTTGATCTTCTATCTTCTATGCAAGCTTATCTCACTTGCTTATCAATTTAACAATTCAATCTATCAATCATTTATTAATCACCTGCTATGTGTATATCACTATGCTAGGCATAAGGATACATAGACAAAATGAAGGAGCAAACTACCCTTGGTTCAAAGGGCCAATTATATAGGACTTGCTCCTCATTGGTGGAAATTAATTACTCAATGCCTTATGTGGAGTGGAGTGGTGGGTGGAATTAGTAAATGAGGGAAAGAAGAAAAATTGAGCTCCTTTGGCATCCAGGTTCAAGAGAGAAGATACAGCATACCACCTTCTCCTCAGGTTACTGAACGGAGAGAGGAGAGGAAGCCTGGGAAAAGCTGACATTAGAGTAACTAGCAATATCTATCATATTCCTATCTTTAGCTTTCTATACTATAAACTTTGGGGAATTTTCTCTTGTGTGAGATCTAAGCCTTTCAGATGAACTGTTATCCCACTACTAATGGGAAAGCTAATTCATTCTGCATAATTACACACACATGTATATGTATGTATATATGTGTGTATGTATATATACATACACATACATATATGTGTATACATACATATATACATATACATACACACACACATATATATACATATATATACATATATATACATATATATACATATATATACATATATATACATATACTATGTGTTTGTTATCCAACTGGCATTTGGTGGGAAGGAAGTCAAGACTTGGATATAAAGTCCATGGTCTTTCTTTCCCAAACATGAATAGTGATCAGAACCTTAGTCCTAACCTAAAATTTACCTCCTCTAGATCAGGACTTCTTAAACTTTTTCTACTCATGACCCCTTTTCACCTGAGAAATGTTTAAGCAACCCTGGCTATGTAGTCATATAAAATAAATATGCATAACTTTTTACTGTTGCAAAATTTTTCATGAGCTCCACATTCAATTACATATCTCCATAAGAGGTTTCATCTCACAGTTTAAGAATCTAGGCTCTAGACTAATAATTAGCAGATAAATATAATTCTAGACTAGTGCCTCCTTTCTCTTAGGAGAGGAGAGTGGCCAGCCTCTGCCTCCAGACTTCTGCTTTCCTTTCTCATGGAAATCAATCAATCATTCAATCAACATTTAATCAGGCCCCTACCATATGCCAGGTCCTTTGCTAAGCTTCATCTCTAAAGATACAAAAAGAGGCAAAATAGAAACTTTGCCCTTGAGGAATTCACAATCTAAGTCTCCCTTGTGAGGGCCAAAATTTGATATACAGAGCATTATTTGGGTAACTCACCTTAATATTGGGGTCCTGGAAATATGAAGGACCCTTTTAGGTTCACCCTCCCCTCTGAACTGCCCTTTTTAGATATTTCTCTCAGGCCAATAAGAAAGGAGCCTCTAAGATTTAGTTCACAAAAGGGTCAGATTTTATTACTTGAGAATTACTTAAACAACAAAGGTGAAACTAATAAAAGTCAAAGATAAGGAAATAGGAAAATAGAAATACAGATAAATGATCTTAACTGTAACCTTGACCTATGCTACCCCAGACCATTTCCAATTAAGCTAGTTCAAAGGAATTTAGGGTTTTCCATAACTAACTCACCAACACCTGGACAGTCTGAGAGCAAGAGAACACACCACCACCAGAAGGCCAGAAGACCAAGAGCCAGTTCTAGTAGACCCTAGCATTCCGGAAGCAGCCTAGCATCCTGGAAGAACCCTCCGCCTCCCTTCAGGAACTGTTCAATCTTTCCTCCCCCAAAAGGGGAGGTTACTTGAAAAACTGCCTATGGAGAGTTCGCCTTCTGAGCTCAGGAGCATACGTAATAATTTTTACCACATTACCCCCTTTGTTTCTTTGGAAAACACGTATGGGTTTGCTCAATGAAACAGCCAAAAATAACAGAATATAATACCCTATGCTAGCAAACAATATGTTAATTTCAATATAGAAAAGGGAATAAAGTTTTGTCCAGAGGGGTGGTCCCTCATGAATGTGGTGCTTTGACACTAGCCTGCAGAGGGAGGGCCTCTGCAGAGAGTACATGTTACAGATTGTGTTTATAATAACAGAAGGGAAAAAAACCCAACAAAACAAAACTGTTTATTTAAAGTCTCTGAGCTCTTGTCTTCTTGGAGTGGTAAGATGTCATCTGGAGAACTGGACTCTGGTCTGGAAAGCTGGACTCACTTCTTTAGCTGTTGAATTGCTGGATTTTTACTAATCCTTAGCATAGCATTGTCTTTTTTGTTTTTTTTGTTTGTTTTTTGTTTTGTGGGGCAATGAGGGTTAAGTGACTTGCCCAGGGTCATACAGCCACTGTCAAGTGTCTGAGGCTGGATTTGAATTCAGGTCTTCCTGAATCCAAGGCCAATGCTTTATCCACTGTGCCACCTAGCTCCCCAGCATTGTCAATGATCAAATTAAACAGTGAGAGTTCTTCAAAATATAATTCATACTCAAACTCTGTGTGTGTGTGTGTGTGTGTGTGTGTATTTATGTACATCATATTACATTCCATTACATTCCCCTCCTTTATATAATACAGGGTTGAGGTAGTTATGCAATCTATAACACTTCTTACCACCATGTGTCTGGATCAAAGCCAAATTTAGTAATGTGTCCATGACATCTGAAAATGTTATGGAAAAGTTACCATACCACATCTCATGGTTCCAAGACATCCAGCAATTGTGCTAGGCCACAGGTGGAGGGATTCTGACCATGCCATCAGACTGAGTGAAAGAAAAAGAAAGCTTTTAGGAGAGAGAGAGAGAGAGAGAGAGAGGGAGGGAGGAAGAAACTGGACTATGTCCAGCAATTGTGGTCTACATAGTCAACATCTTAAGCAAACCATGGACTTATGTGTACCTGTCTCTCTTCCTGCTGTTAATATATTCTCTCCAGGGCCTGCATCAAACTCACTGTAAGAACAGTTAGTCTCTGAAATGATAAGTTTCCATAATTCATAAATCTCATATTAATTTCACCAAATACAGTATGATGGTTAAAATGTGTGTTATGCTGCATAACTGAGGATATACTTATAATATATATAATAATTCCAAACCATACCCAGTTGAACTATGAATGTGGTATTAGAATTGTAAAGAATTAATTGTTATTTGAGGTTTTTATGACCCCATCTTTTGGCTAGAAATTAAAAAAAAACAAAACAAAACCTCGGCACGCGCACTAGCCTCTGGGGCTCCGCAAATGGCACAGTATTCCACCCACTGGTTGTAGCTGTTGCCATGGTGCTGGCACCTCACGTCATCACCACTCGCTAATGCCTACATGAGCCTGGCAAAATTATAATGATTGGAAGCCTAGTGAGGGCAGTAGTGACTGTCAAAGCGGCCAGCCAATTGGCTGGGGGCTGCCTGGGGTTTGCTGGGAAGGGGGAGGAAAATTAGTCATTGTAGCTGGAAGCTGGAAAGTGAGAGGACACTGCTGTGTATTCTCAGCTGATTCCTGGGCTGTGGTATTATTCAGGTTGTATAATTTCCCTTTCCCCAATTTATTTCCTTTCCCTTGATCCTACTGATCCTGTTTGTGTTTGTTTGTTTGTTTGTTTTTTTTAAGTTTGTTCTTGTTAAATAAATCCTGCTCTGTTTTGAGGGAGGCTGCCGGTCTCCTTCCTTGCCCCAATATTGAGGCGAGCCACTTAGCTAACACTCCCCAATTAAAAATTGGTCCCCACAGAATTTATTTCAAATGCGGGTATGAAACTTCTACTAACATTAAACACGTGCTCAGTGGAGACAGTCACACCCATGCCATTATACCAAATTTTAGCCCCTTACACCCTTGTACAAGGATGGATGGAGGAGATGCTCTAGATGTCTGTTTTTGCCACACTGAAAATCCTATTTATACATACCTATGAGGACAAACATAACCTATATGGCCAAACATATCACGCTCTCTATAAAATGCAAGATTTTGAATTTTGGAGATGAAACTAGCAAGACGTAAAATCAAGAAAATCTTTAAATGGGATATATCTGCAGAAATGGGATCTCAAAGAACTCCTAAAGTTCTAGAAGGCCATAAAGGACACCATTCTAGGCATGGAAGTTTGTGCAAAGTCACAGAAGCAAATGGTTGAATGCTAAACTATCTGGTCTACTTGTTGGTTACAGGTTGAGTGTCTGGAAAGTGAATACTACCCTGGTTTCCAGATGCTCTGTGGGTTAGTACTCTTAAAACTATAGTTCCCAAGTCCCAGTAGGTATGTTTGCCTTTAAGAATCAGCTAGTAGGGGGCAACTAGGTGGTGCAGTGGATAAAGCACCAGCACTGGATTCAGCAGGACCTGAGTTCATATCTGTCCTCTGACACGTGACACGTATTAGCTATGTGACCCTGGGCAAGCCGCTTAACCCTTATTGCCCCACCAAAAATAAATCAGCTAGTGGACACGATTAGTTCAAAGCAAATGTATATATTAAGATAGCATCATAATAATATTAAAGACTAAACATCTCAAAAATATATATTTGTATATACACATACATACACATATATACATACACATATACACACACACACACATATACACATGTACATGTATATGTGTGTATATTCAGAGATGGTTACTCATTTGGGCTCCTGGGCATTCCCTAAAAAGTTTGTCATGACTAGAAGCAGCTAAGTGACACAGTGGTTAGAACAGTATGCCTAGAGTTTAGATGATCTGAGTTCAAATCTCATATCCGCTGCCAGCAATCATATTCCTAGGAGTTGAATGTTTCTTTGGCTCCCTGGACCTGCTCCAAGCTGATTGTGGTATTTCCTACTGGCCAAGTGTCTATGATGTAAAGTGTCATAGCTGATGGGGTGAGGAAGAAGAAAGAGATTCCCTTTTACCCTTCTTCCCTTTCTGAAAGAGGCACAAGGGTAAAGAGAAAGCACAATTCTTTCTTAAGAGCTTTTTTCCCCCTTTCTCTTTATAACTGGCTCTTTTCTCTGTTGGCAGTGGTCACACTTCACAAAGTTCAGGTGCCTTCACTATGTGCAGAGCTGGCAAGCAATGATTTTAAAGGATATTTTTTGTGTGGTGAATCTTTGGCCAGCCAATGGCTAGTTCTCCTTCTAAGTCCATTAAGGAAGAACTTTGTACCTGGTAAGTAGATAACAAAGCAAAAACCCATCTTTGTACTTATTTTAGTGCATTAACACACTGCTGTCTCCTTACGCTTCTCTTCTGTGATTTCAATTAGGTTGGGGGAAGGGAGAATCAATTGAGGGGACTTAGACTGAGGAACTTACACTGAGTTTAGGAAATAGGAAGTGAGTCAGTTTAGGATTCATGAGGGGCAGCAATGTGTAATCCTGGAAAAACAAGTTAGGACTAGATTATTAATGCTGAATAATGTGCAGTTTATCACAGAAGCAAAAAGGTATTCACCTACTATTTATATAGCACAGGGCTGGGGGTGGAGAGGGTTCAGGAAGGAATAGAAACAGGCAAATAAGATTCTGTCTCTTGCCAATGAATTTGAAGTCTGTAGGGAGTTAAAATGGGAAAATTGAGCATCATAATGTACAATATTGTATAAATAAGTGTATAAAAGAGATACCAAATGTTACATGAGGTCTGAAGAAAAGGCTGCTGCTACTACCAAAAGAGTAGATCGGGGCAAACTTTATGAAGAACTGAACATTGGAATTGAGTTTTCAAGGCTAAATAGTAATTCAACAGTTAAGGAGGAGTGAGGAGACTATTCTATGCAAAAAAAGAATGAATCATGCTTAGGTACAAAGACAAAAGAATGCCAAGGGCAGAGACACAGGCTGTCTTGTTTTCATAGCATAAGAAATGAAGGGAAACTGCTAATATGACACATAACAGATGATGAGTCAATGAGGTATCATTGTGGGGGAGCATATACAGGACATTGCTGTGGATGGTTGTTGAGTCTTCTTCAAGAAATGCTTAATGACACAAAATGGAGGATTATCAGCTGTAGTCCTTACCAGAGTTTTCCAGGAACCATTGTATTCCATGTGATATGAATAGAAAATATTACTATCCCAAATAATTCAGAGGTATTCCATTCTCCCACACCTTCAAAGCAGGATTAATGCATGAATATGATTCAAATCCCACAGTATTTCCATGACCAAATTAGTTTGGGAGACACTGACAGAGAGAATATAAACTACTATAATTGGGGACCACTTATCACAGGATGCTAGGTAGGAGGCACATAGGTTAATGTTCCACACAATACCAGGCACTGTGCTAAGCACTTTACAAATATTATCTCACAACAGCTCTGAGAGGTAGTTGCTGATTGTTTTTTTTTGTTTGTTTGTTTCTCTTATTCATTCCCAATTTTTTTTCTCATTTTATAGGCAGCTGGGTGGCATAGTAGAGGGAGCGCTGAGCCTGGAGTCAGGAAGGCTTATCTTCCTCAGTTCAAATCTGGCCTCAGAAACTTATTAGTTGTGTCCCAAAGGCATTTGGAGAAAGTGAGACTGAAAGTTTCCAGAGAGATTGGGGAAGGATAGGCAGATCTGAGAATCATCAACATAATTTAATATGTGATAAATTATGAGATAACCAAGTGAAATAGTATGGGAAGAGAAGAGAAGTGGTGTCAGGATGGACCCCTGAGGGACACCTAGAGTTGGGGAACGTGATTCAGAGGAGGATCCAGCAGGAGAGACAGAGAAGGAGCCATTAGGTAAGAGAAGAACCAGGAGAGAGTAATGTTTTGAAAACCTAAAGAGAAAATCAAGGAGTGACCAATAGTGCCATAGTCTACAGAGAGATCAAGTAGAATGAGGATTGAGAAAAGGCCATTGAATTTAGCAAATAAGACATCATTAGTAACTTTGGAAAGAGAAATTTCAGTGGAATAAGGATTAGAATTCAGATGCAAGGGGTTAAGAAGAGAGAGGAGAGACAGTAGAGGCACATACTATTTTAAAGGGACTTTCATAGGGAACCAAGATTAGCTTCCTCTGTTTGGCTACAGAGGATAAAATCAGGAACAATTAGTAGAAATGATGGAGGTAGATGTTGGCTAGATGATTACATCATCCAAAGTAGAATAGAAGGATTGAGGGTCTCCTCTCTTCAAACAGAGGCTAGATGACCATTCTCTAGGCATATTATAATGAGAATTACTTTTTCTGGTTTGCACTAGACTAGATCAATGGTTCTAAAAGTGTGGTTCAGTGATTGTCAGGGGTCCACAAGGATCTCGCAGTGGATCCATATGGACAAAACTATTTTCATAATACTGAGACTTTAAATTTCGAAAATAGAACATATCAATAGATATAACCCACATAAGCAAATGTTCTTTGGAGTTTTCAATAATTTTAAAGTGTTTAACGGTGTCCTGAAACCAAAAATTTTGAGAACTATTGGACTAAATGAATGAAAAAGTGTTCGCTATGAAACAAGTGCTATTTTATATTCCGAGAATACAAAGAAAGGCAAAAAATCCCAAAAAACAAAAAAACAAAAATGCAACAACAATAAAACCACAAGCCTCTGCTCTCAAATAGGTCACTGTCTAATGTAAATGTAAAAATATTTACAAGGGGAGTGGTGGTTAGGAAAATGACTTATGATTTTAAGACCTTATATATATTACAAACATAAAACCAGAAATTGTTCTCATTATCACAGCCTTTTTGGAAGCAAAAGTAGTGGTATTCATCAAAGGAGGAAGGGATATAAGTTCAGCAAGAAGACAGAAAATGGTCAGGATGAAAATGAGGGTCTATTGTTTCAGGGAGTGTAATACTTAATAGTTTAAGTACTTCTAGACATTGTCTCTCAGGTCTAGTTTGGAGAATGGATAAACAGCAACAACAGGGGTGGTAGGGACAAAAGTGATCAGGCCTCATCTCTCTGATATTCTGTGATCATGTAAAGAAGTCAATTATCTATGTTTCTTCAGTTTATACACTTCCTCAATCAACATAGAAAATATACTTTTTATAAGAGTTGATAATTTTTGAAAGTTCCCATGTATCCCAGACTGAAGCCTGGTGGAAGCTGGTTAATTTGTTCTAAAACCAAACCAAACCACAATACTACAAATAATCCATCACTGGGCTATGCTCCTGAATATTAAGATTGCTACTATTACTAGCTGTATGACCCTGGGCAACTCACTTAACCCTCATTGCCCGGCAAAAACAAAACAAAACAAAAAAACCAATTGCTACTATATAACAGTGTCATGTTCACTACCCCTTCCTCCTCCACTCTATCCACTCTTTGATTGTTATTAGTAAGATTCAAAGGAACAGAGATTTAGAACTGGAATGCACCTTAAAGATTAATATTGTTCAAATGCTCTATTTTTACAGGCAAATTGTTCATCTTTTGTCTTTGAAGAGGAGCAATGAATTATGGGGTGATGTCTTAACTCATAGGTGAACTGAATTTAAGTGATGCAGAGTAGTGCAAAGTTGTCAGACACATTCTCTCTTCTAGAGTCATCAAAGTCCAGTGGCAGGACAAAAGTCAAGATGACTAGTGATGGCCCAGAATGCAGAGGGTGATCTTGGCATCTTCAATGTCTGACCAAGCTCTAAGCAATCCACAGTGCCTGATTCACCCACCTTCACAGCAATTGCAACAAATTGTTCTCATCTACCTATTATTTTGGGGAAAGTGTTCATATTTTTAGTGTAGACATTCCCCTAACTTATCAATGGGTTTGAGACCTGTTGATTATCCTCAATTGATTTAGCCCTTCTGTCAAGACAGTTTTCCTGGGGTGTGGTCACTGTGCATACTATAACTTCTTGGAGCCACAGGTGAGAGGTGAGTGGACACCAAAGGTTAATAAGGAGACCTGATCACCAGAGGTGCTGGTCATTCCTGAATAATCTATACAGGCAAGTAAACTGAAGTCCATTGAGTTTAAATAACTTGTTCAAGGCTGCACAGGTAGTAATTAGCTGACTCAAGATTCAAATACAAATCCTCTGATTCCAAATCCACCCCTACATACCATGCTAACTCTTAGGTCAGATTCCCCTCTTAAGTGGAGGTCTTCAGTCAAGCTTAGGTATATAAGTGGTAGGTTTACTGAGGGTCTACACAGCTCTTCAAATGATATGAAACTATCCATCAAACATTAACTAAAGTTCATATGAAGGATATTTTTGAAAATTACAGTCCTAATTGCCAAAAAGATTTACATGAACCTCAAATGAAAAGTGAGTGGAGAGAAATATTTTGTTGGGATGCGAAATAACATGCACACTGCTGCCCAATTCATCATTTACACAATCACCACCTTCCATTTGAAGTTTTCAGGAAAGGAACTTCACAAAATGATATAGGACTTTTCAGGTTGCCAATGATGGGGAAATACTTGCAATCAAATTACTCAGAATCATTTTCAAATTGGCTTCCATCTCTTTCTTTCTCTGCTCCAGAAATGTGCTGTTTAAGTGTCTTTGAAGCCATTACTATATCTTTCTGTCATTTCATGGGAGGAAAACTGAGTCATCGAGAAAACCACAGTCCCTTAATATAAGATGAATATGGTGTTAATCTAATTCACTGTCAACACTTGTCAGGCTGTTAATGTCTGTGAACTTACTGCTTCTCCTTCTCCTCTCCCTGGCAAAGTACTGTAAAAGAAATTCCACACCAAAGGGCCATGCAGAGCCCTTAAAGACACTATTGTTATCACACCTGAAAATAAAGTCAATCATTGTAGAACTTGGTTTTCTCCTTTTTTTTAAAGAGACATTTCAAGGGAGTCAGGAAAGGAGAAATTTCCACATTTGAATACTCTTGCAAGTGACAACTCCTATCCATTAGAGTTCCAGTCAATAGAACTTGTCAAAAAGTAAACTGCTCAAGAAGCAGTCTTTATCCATTACTATAAGAGCCTTTAGGAGGATAAATATTCATTATATTGGGTAGCAAAAATTGTTCTTTGGTAGGAAACTGATATGGCTGTGGAAGCCACAGGACTACAGTGAGAGATAGGTAGGAGTGGAGTTCTGAAGGTTTTTTGAAGTCACCTTAGGGGAATCAGTAATTCAACCAAACCATAAACATGGGGAAAATCAACAACTGTTGTCAAGGGGCAGGAGTTACATCACTTAGCTGAGAATGTCCTTCCTTTGTTTATGTGATGGGTGAAAACTGAAATACCTTTGTTCCTCAGCTATTTCAAATTTCACCTATCACATCTATACATCTTCATGTGTTCCTATCCCTCACCTGTTGGAGATGGGCACTCCCCCCTAAGTTATTGCTAGCAGTGGCAGCAGGGGTCTAGCCAGGTGAAGCTCATTTGAGTAAAGCTGGGAGGTGAAGGCAGCCTAATGCACCAGGACATAACAACACAAAATTATCTTATGTACTTAAATGTGGGAAATGATGTTGCACTGTTAGATTTAAATATTCTTCATTTCCCACCTCTTTCTTATCTTAAGAAGCCATGTCTCTTCGTCTGATAATTGAATAAATGTGGTACTCTAATATCAACTCACTCACATTTGTAAATGTGCCTCAACCTTCTATGGACCCTTTGCTTAGCAACCTTTTTCTTTGATGACTGATCCCTATTAGTAATAATTATCTATTGTTGCTGGCAGCATCTACCAAACCAATTTGGCAACAACAGTAGAGATGTGAAATACATTTATGAAGTACATTTTAATCCTGTATTGAAGGGTACAGAAGAAGGGAATACCTATGGAATATTGTGGATAGGAATATTTTAGACCTGTTTTCTAGATTGTCTATCTAATCAAAGGTAATAATATATACCATAGGCCACATTCATACGAGTAATAATGGCTCTGTTTAGCAAGTTCTGCTTATAATCAGCACAATCTTATCTACAAACAGAAGCATCTGGAATTCTCCAGATACATTGGAGTTGTTCAACTTGGAATCTGCAATGGATGTCCTCTTTGATAATGGTGAATATGTATTGTGATCATATATCTCCATTTGTATATCCTACATTTTATCTATAATCAGAGATTTGTCAAACAAAGTTATTATTCCTCGTGATATTTAAAGAAATCCTGCATAATTTTTGTATATGCATAGGTGACATGGTGTTTGAAACTAAATAAAATACATTTTGTAGAATCGTGGAGATGTATGGCTTAGTCATAGAATACCATAGTCTCTAAAGAATTGAACTGATGTGGGCATTACCCAAAAGACAATGGAGGGAGTATGTAAATGTGTTATAAATGAGAATTTATGTAATTTATGTAGTTTAAAGAATGTCATAAAATAAATGTATGACTGGAAAATTGGTTTTCACTTAGTATGAGACAAATAACAGATAGACAAGCTGCATGTTCCATAGATATCAATGCAACATAAAGATAATTTAAAGAACATGGTAGGACATAGAAGATAATCATGAAGAACAGGTAAACATGAATGGTTTATTATTTTGTGTCTAAAGGGAATGTTTGCATAAATGATATCAAAGATCCACTGGAGTATTGAAGTAATAGAAAATATCTCTCCTCCCTATTTTTTGGTATCATCTTTCCAGAGATTTTTTCTTCAATTATCAAGTATTACTTTTTTTCTCTCTCTCTCCAAATCCCCTCTTCCCTGGAAAATGAAAGGCAAAATGTTTTTTTTTTTTAATCATGCATAATGAAACAAAAAAAAAATCCCTGCATTTGCTACTTCCAAAAATGTGTGCCTCATTCTACATATTTAGCCCAAGACTTCTATCATGAGGTGACTAGCATTCTATATTATATGTTCTCTGGAATTATGCTTAATTATTGTGTTCCTCAGAGTTTTTAAGTCTTTCAAAACTGTTTATTTTTGTAATGTTGTTGTCATGGTATCAATTGTCCTGCCATTGGACTTTGATGACTCTAGAAGAGAGAATGTGTCTGACAACTTTGCGCTACTCTGCATAACTTAAATTAAGTTCACCTATGAGTTAAGACATCACCCCATAATCCATTGGTCCTCCTCAAAGACAAAACATGATCAACTTGCCTGTAAAAATAGAGCATTTGAACTATATTATCTTTAAGGTGCATTCCAGTTCTAAATCTCTGTTCCTTTGAATCTTACTAATAACAATCAAAGAGTGGATAGAGTGGAGGAGGAAGGGGTAGTGAACATGACACTATTATATAGTAGGAATCGGTTTTTTGTTTGTTTTATTTTTGTTTTGTTTTTGCCGGGCAATGAGGGTTAAGTGAGGTGCCCAGGGTGACACAGCTAGTAATGGTGGCAATCTTAATATTCAGGAGCGTAACCCAGTGATGGATTATTTGTAATTTGTGTGGTTTGGTTTTGTATTAGAACACATTTATCCTCACTTTATTTTGCATCAATTCATACAAGTCTTCCCAGCTTTCTCTTTCACTGATTATTACACAACAATAGCATTACATAAGATTCGTAAATAATATTTTGTTCAGCCTTCCCTAACATATGGGCATTTGCTTAGTTTCAAGTTCTTTGTTTCTACAAAAAAGTTGCTATAAGCATTTGTAGGCACATAGGATATTTAAAAAAATTTTTTTGGAGATAGTCTTATTGGTGATAAAATTGGGTCAAAGGATAGGCACAATTTAGTACGTTTTGAGCAGAGTTCCTAATTGCTTTCTAGAATGAATAGCTATACCAATTCATAGCTCAAACAAAAGTACATAAATATGCTTGCTTTCTTACAGACCCTTTAAAATTTGGCATTCTACCTTTATGTCAACTTTGCAGTATGAGACTGAGCCTCAGAATTGTGATCATTTACATTTTTCTAATTATTTGTGATTTGGAGAATTTCTTTTTCTTATGGCTATACGTAACTATAGGCTGTAAGTTGTGGCTATAGAGCATGTAGGTGGCTCAGTGAATAGAGTACCTGGCTTGAAGCCAGGAAGATACAAATTTATTCTCAGATACTCACTAGCTTTGTGACCCTGGGCAAATGCCTCAGTTTCTTCAGCTATAAATTGACCTGGAGAAGAAAGTGATAAACCACTGCAATATCTTTGCTGCGAAAAGCCCAAATGAGGTCATGAAAAGTCAGACATAATTGTAACAACTGAACAACAACTACAATACATAGCCTGAATTCCTTCTAATGATATATATATATATATATATATATAAATCCCTCATTCTTTTCTCTGTGGAATGGATACACACACACTCCTCTTTGTAATCAACCATTCTCTATTGTATTATTTCTAAAACAAAGTTTGCATTCTAAACAGCTCTTACCTTTTCTGCCATTTCCCTCTTGCAAAGGAGTTAAATGTATTTTGTCTAAGATAGTTTCTGGAGGGTTTTAGCCTCTTCATTGTAGCTATTGCTTTCTATTCAACTCTATTTTTGTAGAAAATCAATATCAATCCCTTTGTCTTTTTGTTTGCTTCTTAATGAATGGATATTTTAAATAGATCAGGTGGAAGCTTTCATGATTATTAAAAATGTCATCTTCTTATCTGTATACTTCTTGCTAATTTGACATGGATTTTCCACCTTTGTACTAATTAGTTAATGATCTAATAGCTGCTTCTGATAGGAGTTTCACACCAGTAAATAATTTCTCATCTGTTAGAAATTGTCAAAGAAAATCAGTTTTTCCTTCTCTTCTTCCTCCATCCTTCTCCCTCTCTTTTCCTTCTCTTTCCTCTTTTTCCTCTTCCTCCTTCCTTCCTTCCTTCCTTCCTTCTTGATAAGCATGTCTAGCACTGTAAGACTCTCTTCTGGAAAATAGTATTCATGAAAAATAATATTCATGAAAATAGTTGTCATGATCTTCTAAATAGCCTATTAACCTTTGACAGAGAATGAATAGAAGAAAGGAGAGAGTTGAGGCAGAGGGAATAAATAGAAGTCTGTTATAATAATCTGAGTGAGAAATGATGGTCAGAATTCGCATAGTAGTACAGCTGACTTGTGAGGGGGAAAATAAGAAGACAGCAAGAAGAAACAGTTTGAACAAATTCACACAAGAAGGCATGCTACAAATTCAGGGATCTGTTAATAGTCCACTTTGTCTACAGTGTGGAATACCTGTAGCTGAAGACTATGAGGTATATATTGACTGGCCAAACCAGACCTGGTGATCATGCACAGCTGATACATTTGGCATGTAGATTTTTGAAGCACCCAGAAGCATTCCCTTACTGGTTTTGGTGTGTTAGCTACTTGGTGAAGAGAGGAGCTTTTGAATGGTTGCTGAGTCAGACATGAGGTATATTTAAAAGGTTTTAAGTGGACAACATAAGCCTCTTCTTTCTGGTTGTATTTGATTGAGGAGGCAGAGACTACTGCTAGTTCTCAATGGGAAGAGAGGCCTTAGGTCTTTATCTAATCAGAAATAGAATCAGCTAGGTGATGAGGTGGGTGGAATTCTGGGCTGGGAGTCAGGAAGACCTCAGTTCAAATTTTGCCTCAAATACTTATTACCTATGTGACCCTAAACAAGTTATTTAACATCTGTCTGCCTTAGTTTTCTCAGCAGTAAAATGAGGATTGTAATAGTACCTCCCCCTTCCAGAGTTGTTGTAAGGATCAAATGAGATAATATTTGTAAGCACTTATCCCAGTGCCTGGCACATAATACATGCTTAATAAATGCTTATTTCCTTTCTCTTCCATAGTCTGTGGAACTATGGCTCTGATACTCTCTTTGCCTCTGTTCTGCTTATTTTTCCAGCTATTAGGTGAAGATGTTTTGGAGATGGCTTTGAAAGGTCAGAAGAGCAAGAGGGAATACCAGAGATCCAGAAGCTAGACTCCATGCTAGTATTTGCAGGTTGCCAAGCATGGATGAAGTGATCTCTGAAGATTTAAAGAGAAATCTTTTTGATTTAGTCCATCAGTAGTGGCAGAGATATAGTTTCATCAGCTATGTCACATTTGAATCTGTTCTTGATAGAGCAGTGCTCTAAGTGTTAGCCCACTTTTCCTAAGAAATGAAGTGAGAAATGGGAGTGGGTACCTCTTGATTCAGGCCGGGGTGGGGGAGGGTTCTTTGTAATTTCTGTTCTTGCACTATCTTCATTGTAAATATGCCTTATGTGAGAATTAGAATGCTACCAAACTGTTGAGAAAGATACTGCAAGGTAGCTCCGCCATGAAAAGAACGCGTGTGAGTTAGCATCCATAAGTGACCTTTATGTGGTTTAGAAGGTCAGATCATCGTCAGGAAGTGATGTCTGCCACCTATAGGTCCTGTCAATCAGTGCTACCAAACAATTAGCTTGGAGCTGTGTGTGAGGACATCTCTGTTTCCTGTTTCACAGGAGGCTTCTGGGAGAACCCACAGAGGACGGGGATCTTTTGGCATCCCGGACTGGGGCTTGGTGGCAATGACAGGCAGAATAGGGAGAGTGGACAAATCTCATACTTTATCCATGTGTTTCTCTTTACTAAACCCTAATATACTTTAATAAATACTTACTGCCCAAAGATTGGTGCTATACATTTTCTAATTTAAGGCGATCACTCATTAGATTTTAGACATCACAGCTAGAATTTCAGACCTTACAGGGGTTTTTTGTTTGTTTTTGTGGTGAGGCAATTGGGGTTAAGTGACTTGCCCAGGGTCACACAGCTATTAAGTGTTATGTGTCTGAGGCAGGATTTGAACTCAGGTTCTCCTCATTCCAGGGCTGGTGCTCTATCCACTGCGCCACCTAGCTGTCTCAGACCTTACAGTTATAAAAGTCAATTGATGTTAACTGGTTAAATGGTACTGATCAACTAATCACAGAAGATTGACATTAGGGAGAACACACCAGAATGTGGGCTGAAGCCAATTTTATTAAAGGATAATATGCCTAGATCCTTAGGGATATTCTAAGGACAATGAAAGGATGCTCTTTTTTAGCAACCTGACTTCCCTATACATATGGTAGTTGAGATAAGGATGCTTAGAGCTTTAGATGGGCAACCAAACTTTGGAAAAAAATGAGTCAAAGCCAGATTGTAAAGGACATCCAACTAATTGGGCTCTATTCTGGGCAGGTAGGTGCTATAGTGGATAGAGTGCCAGGCCTGAAGTCAGGATGACTCATCTTCCTGGGTTCAAATCTGGCCTCAGACATTTACTAGATTTGTAAAACTGGGCAAGTCACTTAACCCTGTTTACCTCAGTTTCCTCATCCATAAAATGAGCTGGAGAAGTAATACATGCATGTGATCTCTTGTTACTCCCTTTCTTTTTTTAATCATAAAAATATTTTCTTATTTTGCAATTACATGTAAAGATAATTTTCAACATTTGTTTACATAAGATTTTTAGTTCCAAATTTTTTGTCCTCCCTCCCTCCTTTCCCCTCCCCTCCCCAAGACAGAAAGCCATTTGATATAGGTTATATACGTACAATCACATTAAACATATTTCTGCATTAGTCATGTTGTGAAAGAAGAATCAGAACAAATGGGAAAAACCTTAAAAAAGAAAAAAATCAAAAAAGTAGAAACAGTACGGTTCAATCTGCATTCAGAATCCACAGCTCCTTTTTTCTGGATGTGGAGAACATTTTCCAACATGAATTCTTTGCAATTGTCTTGGATCATTGTACTGCTGAGAAGAGCCAAGTCTATCACAGTTGGTCATCACTTAATGTTGTTGTTACTGTGTATAAAGGTTCTCTTGGTTCTGCTCACTTCACTCAGCATCAGTCCACTTAAGGCTTTTCAGGTTTTTCTGAAATCTGCCTACTCATCATTTGTTACAGCACAATAGTGTTCTATTACATTCATATACCACAACTTCTTCAGGCATTTTCCAATTGATGGGAATTCCCTTGATTTCCAATTCTTTGCCAGCACAAAGAGAGCTGCTATAAATATTGTTATACATGTGGGTCCTTTTCCCTTTTCTATGATCTCTTTGAGATACGGATCTAGTATTGGTATTACTGGGTCAAAGGGTATGCACAGTACCATAGCCCTTTGGGCATGGTTCCAAATTGCTCTCCAGAATGATTGTATCAGTTCACAACTCCATCAACAATACATTAGTGTTCCAATTTTTCCACAGCTTCTCCAACATTTACTATTTGCCTTTTTTTGTCATATTAGCTAATCTGATAGGTGTGAGGCGGTACCAAAGAGTTGGTTTAATTTGCATTTCTCTAATCATTAGTGATTTAGAGTATTTTTTCCATGTGGCAATAGATATCTTTGATTTCTTCATTTGAAAACTGCCTGTTCATATCCTTTGACCATTTCTCAATTGGGAAATGACTTGCATTCTTATACATTTGATTTAGCTTCCTATATATTTTAGAAATGAGGCCTTTGTCAGAAATGCTGGCTATAAAAATAGTTTCCTAGCTTTCTGCTTCCCTTCTTATTGCTTTTGTTTTTGTTTGTTTGTTTGTTTGTTTGGTTTTGCAGGGCAATAGGGGTTAAATGACTTGCCTAGAGTCACACAGCTAGTAAGTGTCAAGTGTCTGAGGCCGGATTTGAACTCAGGTCCTCCTGAATCCAGGGTCGGTGCTTTATCTACTGTGCCACCTAGCTGCCCCTCTGCTTACCTTCTAATTTTGGCTGCATTGCTTCTGTTCACACAAAAACTTTTAAATTTAATGTAACCAAAACCATCAATTTTGCATTTCATAATATTATCTATCTCTTGTTTGGTCATAAATTCTTTTCTCCACACATCTGAGAAGCAACCTACTCCTTCCTCTCCTAATTTACCTATGGTATTACCCTTTATGTTTAAATCATGCATGCATTTTGACCTTATTTTGGTATATAGTGTAAGATGTTGGTCTATGCCTAGTTTCTGCCATACTATCTTCCAGTTTTCCCAGCAGTTTTTGTCAAATATTGAGTTCTTATGACAGAAGCTAGAGTCTTTAGGTTTATCAAACAGTAGATAACTATAGTGATTTACTACTGTGTCTCCTGTGCCTAACCTATTACATTGATCCACCACTCTTATTTCTTTCCCAGTTCCAAACAGTTTTGGTAACTGCAACTTTATAGTATAGCTTCAGATTTGGTACAGCTAGCCTACTTTCCTGTGCATTTTTTTTTTTTTTGGTCATTAGGTCCCTTGATATTATTGATCTTTTGTTCTTCCAGATGAATTTTATTATTTTTTCTAACTCTATAAAATAACTTTTATGTAATCTGATTGCTATGACACTGAATAAGTAAATTAATTTTTATTCCATTAGTTCAGCCTATCCATGAGCAATTGGTATTTTCCCAATTATTTAGATCTGTTTTTATTTGCTTAAAAAGTGTTTTGTAATTGTGTTCATAGAGTTCCTGGGTTTGTGTTGGTAGGTGGACTCCCAAATATTTTATATTGTCTACAGTTACTTTAAATGGAATTTCACTTTCTATCTCTTGCTGCTGAACTTTGTTGGTCATGTATAGACATGCTGATGATTTTTGTGTATTTATTTTATATCCTGCAACTTTGCTAAAGTTGTTAATTGTTTCAAGTAGTTTTTTAGTTGATTCTTTAGGATTCTCTAAGTATTTCATCATATCATCTGTAAAGAGTGATAGTTTTGTTCCTCCTTGCCTATTCTCATTCCTTTAATTGGTTTTTCTTTTCTTATTGCTAAAGCTATCAATTCTAGTACAATAATAAATAATAGAGGTGATAATGGACATCCCTGTTTCAACCCTGATCTTATTGGAAATACCTTTAACTTATCCCCATTATATATAATGTTTGCTGATGGTCCAGGCAGATACTGTTTATTGTTTTAAGGAAAGCTCCATTTATTCATATACTCTCTAGAGTTTTTTGTTGGTTTTTTTTTGCGGGGCAAATGGGGGTTAAGTGACTTGCCCAGGGTCACACAGCTGGTGTCAAGTGTCTGAGGCCGGATTTGAACTCAGGTACTCCTGAATCCAGGGCCAGTGCTTTATCCACTGCGCCACCTAGCCGCCCCCCTCTCTAGAGTTTTAATAGGAATGAGCGCTATATTTTGTCAAAAGTTTTCTCTGCATCTATTGAGGTAATCATATGATTTTGATTAGGTTTGTTATTGATGTGGTTGATTATGTTGATAATTTTCTTAATGTTGAACCAGCGCTGCATTCCTGGTATAAACCCACTTTGTCATAGTGTATTATTCTGGTGATGAATTGCTATAATCTCCTTGCTAAATTTTATTTAAGATTTTTGCATCAATATTCATTAGGGAAATTGGTCTTTAATTTTCTTTCTCTGTTTTAGCTCTTCCTTTTTTAGGTATCAACACCATTTTGCAGTCATAAAAGGAATTTTGTTGAAATCCTTCACCTGTTTTCACAAATAATTTGTATACTATTTGAATTAATTATTTTTTAAATGTTTGGTAGAATTCACTTGTAAACCCATCTGGCCCTGGAGATTTTTCCTTAGATTTTTTCTTTTTCTAAGAAGGGCTTATTTAAGGATTTTATTTCCTCTTCTGTTAATCTGCACGGTTTATATTTTTTGAAAATATTCATCCATTTCATTTAGATTGTTAAATTTATTGCTATATCATTGAGTAAAGTTGCTCCTAATTATTGATTTAATTTCCACTTTATTGTTGGTGAATTCATGCCTTTCATTTTTGATATTGATAATTTAGTTTTCTTCTTTCTTTTTTTTAAATTAAAATAACCAAATGATTATCTATTTTGTTGATTTTTTCATAAAACCAGTTCTTAGTTTTATTAATTCCATAGTTTTCTTACTTTTAATTTTATTAATCTTTCCTTTGATTTTCAGAATTTCAAAAAGAGTGTTTATTTGGGGATTTTTAATTTGTTCTTTTTCTAGCTGTTTTAGTTGCATGCCCTATTTATTGATCTTCTCTTTCTCTATTTTTTTTCATGTAAAATTTAGAGATATAAAATTTCCCCTAAGAACTGCTTTGTCTGCATCCCATAAATTTTGGTATGTTGTCTCATTGTTGTCATTCTCTTGGATGAAGTTACTGATTGTTTATATGATTTATTGTTTGACCCACTCATTCTTTAGAACGAGATTATTTAGTTTCAAATGAATATTCTGTCTATTTTTCCATGGTTCTTTATTACATGTAATTTTTACTGCATCATTATCTCAAAAGGATGCATTTACTATTTCTGCCTTTCTACATTTGACTGTGTGATTTTTGTGCCCTAATACATGGTGAATTTTTGTATATATGCTTTATAGTACTGAGAAAAAAGGTATATTCTTTTCTATCCCTATTCAGTTTTCTCCAGAAGTCTATCACACTTAACTTTTCTAAAATTCTATTCAACTCTTTAACTTCTTATTTATTTTGTGGTTAGGTTTATCTAGTTCTGACAGGGAAAGATTAAGATCCCCCACTAGTATAGTTTTGCTGTCTATTTCATCTTGTAACTTGCTTCACTTCTCTAAGAATTTGGATGCTATACCACTTGGTGCATATATATTTAGTATAGATAACACTTTATTGTCTACCTTCTTTATCCCTTTTAATTATATCTCTTTTTGATTTTGCTTTGTCTGAGATAAGGGTTCCTAGCCCTGCTTTTTTTTTTTTTTTACTTCAGCTGAAGCATAATATTTTCTGCTCCAACCTTTTACCTTTACTATGTGTATATCTATCTCTCTGCTTCAAATGTGTTTCTTGTAAACTATATACTGTAGGATTCTTGTTTTTAATCCACTATGCTATTTGCTTCCATTTTACTGGAAAGTTCATCCCATTCATATTCACAGTTACGATTATTGTCTATTTCCCTCCATCCTATTTCCCCCCTTTGTTTGTACTTTTTTTCTTTCACACCATTCCTCCTTACCAGCATTTTGCTTCTGACCACTGCCTCCATCAATCTGCTGTCCCTTTTGTCACCACTTCCCTTTTCTTTCCCTTTTCCTCCCCTGTTTCTGCCCTCCCTTCTGTCAGTGGCCCCCTTTTCCCTTACCCTTTACTTCCCTAAAGAATAAGCTATATGTCTTTATCCAAATGAGTGGGTGTTATTTCCCTCTTTTAACAAAATCTGATGAGAGTGAGTTTGAAACAATGCTCACCTCTCCCCTTCTTTCCCTCTCTTGTAATAGGTTTTTGTACCTTTTCATATCCTGTAATTAACCACATTCCACCTCCCCTTTCCTCTTTTCCCCATATACTCCTTTTTTCACCCCATAATTTTCCTTATATCATCACATCAAGGTCAATTTATACTTATACCCTCTATGTATACTCCTATCTGTCCAAATAGAGATAAAGTTCTCAAGAGATATAAGTATTATCTTCCCCTGTAGGAATGTAAACATTTAACCTTATTGAATTACCCTTTTTTTCCTGTTTACCTTTTTATACTTTTCTTGAGTCATGTATTTGAAGATCAAATTTTCTGTTCAGTTCTGATCTTTTCATCAGGAAAGCTTGAAAGTCCCCTATTTCACTGAAAGATAATGCTTAGTTTTGCTGGGTAGTTGATTCTTGGTTGAAATCCAAGCTCCTTAGTCTTCTGGAATATTATGTTCCAAGCCTTCTAATCCTTTTATGTTGAAGCTGTCAGGTCCTATGTAATCCTGACTGTGGCTCCATGATATTTGAATTTTTTCATTCCGCCTGCTTGCACTATTTTTTCCTTCACCTGATAATTCTGGAATTTGTCTACAATATTCCTTGAAGTTTTCCTTTTGGGGTTTATTTCAGGAAGTGATTGGTGGATTCTTTCACTGACTATTTTATCCTCTGATTCTACAATATCAGGGTAGTTCTCCTTGATAATTTCCTGGAATATGGTGTCTAGACTCTTTTTTCTGATCATGGCTTTCAGGTAGTCCAATAATTCTCAAATAATCTCTCCTGGAAATATTTTCCAGGTCAGTTGTCTTTCTGATGAGGTATTTCACATTTTCTTCTATTTAATGGATGATTGGTATCTTATGGAGAACTGTAACAATTGGAATGACGCCACCTGCTGGAGACTTACTGTAGAAGAGTTCCGCCCATGAAGCGAAGCTAATTTTTAAAGCAATATTTTCTTCAGTAATCCTTTGAACCTCTTTTTCCATTTGGCCATTCCCCCCCCCCATTTGGCCATTTGTATTTTCTAAGGAATTATCTTCTTCAGTCAATTTTTGTGCTTCCTTTTCTAAACTGTTGACTCTTTTTTCAAATTTTTCTTTCTTATACCATTTTTTCTTCTATGTCTCCCATTTTATTTTTTTTTAATTTTTATGTTTTGCAGGGCAATGGGGGTTAAGTGACTTGCCCAGAGTCACACAGCTAGCAAGTGTCAAGTATCTGAGGTCAAATTTGAACTCAGGTCCTCCTGAATCCAAGGCTGGTGCTTTATCCACTGCGCCACCTAGCTGCCCCACCCCCCATTTGATTTGTAAAATCCATTTTGAGCTCTTCCAAGAAGGCCTTTTGGTCTTTAAAGGAATTCATCTTCCCCCTTGAGGCTTTACATGTAGGCATTTTGACAGTATTATCCTCATCTGAGTTTGCGTTTTGGCCTTCCCTATCACTATGGAAGCCTCCAATGGTAAGGGCCCTTTTCTGTTTCTTACTCATGTTTTAGACTATTTTTTGACTTATAAAGTTGAGGTCTGATCCTGGGGCACAGGGGCATCTGACTCAAGCTTCTTGTGCTGGGCGATAGGGGCCTGATCACTGGCTTTCTGCTCTGAGGCCTCTGTGACTTGTATATTCCTTACCACCCTCAGTTTGCTCCCTTAGCTGGGATGGCTTGACCTAGTCATGCCTATCCTGTGGGTGCTTCTCTAGCTGGCAGTTTGCCCTCCCATCAGAGGCTGACAAGTCTCACAATTGGCCTGCTGTGCACCATCAGTCTTATGAGATAAGACCAAGGGGCCTCAGCTGTTAATTTATGATATGGCCAAGAGTCTCCTGCTGACTTACCCAGACCCCCTCCACACTGTGCTGAACTGCACTGACCTCCCATTTTGCACAAGTGAGACCAACCTTTCCTGAAGTATTGTAAATTACCTCAAGTTGGAAGATTGTGTCTCTCTGTCTTTTTGTAGGTTCTGTAGTTCTAGAATCTCTTTAGAGGCTTGATTTAATGCTGTTTCTGAGGGAAACTCAGGAGAGTTCAGGCAACTTCCTGGCTTCTCTCTGCCATCTTGGCTCTGCCTCCCCTGTTACTCCCTTTTATGCATCCTTTGCTCCAGTTAAACTAATATCCTTGATATTCTTCAAACTCAATACCCCATTTTGTTTGGCAAGGCTTTTGCCAGACTCTCTTCCCTACCTGGAATGTACTCTGTCTTCTGCTTACATCTAAGTTGTGCAATGGATACAGTACTCACCCTGGAGTTAAAAAGACCAGAATTCAAATTTTTTCTCAGATACTTACTAGTTATAAGAGTCTGGGATAATCACTTAAACTCTAATTGCCTCAGTTTCTTCAAATGTAAAGTTGGTAACATTGTGATAATCAAATGAAATAATATTTGTAAATGCCTTAGCATAGGGCCTAGAACATTATAGATACTTAATAAATGCTTGTTCCTAATGTTGAATCATTAGCTTTTAACTATAAAGTCTTCAAAGAATACCCCATTTGTTATTTCTCTTTCGTTCTTTAAATTATCTCTTTTATTTCCCTGTTTATTATCATAGGAGTATAAATTTGGAACCTGAAAAGACCTTAGAATTCATCTGGTCCCCTCCTTTTATTTTATAGAAACTGAGACCCAGACTAGTTAGGAGACATGCCCAAAACCATATAGGTAACTTTACAACTTACTGAGGGAAGTCACCACACAAAAGGAGTGGAAAAGCCTGGGGATATGTTTGAGGGGATGTTGACACAATCAGAGAAGTCCTAACTAGTACAGCCAGATGAGAAATGAGGAGATATAATGAGCTGAGTCCCTTCCTTAGACATTTCAGAGTTCATATCTCAACCTTCTAATCAGAGGAACAGAGGCTGGTGATGACTGATAAGATCTTGCATGATGGTGGCAGATTGGAAACAGAGCCAAAAATCAACCCTGTATCCACTGAATCCAGATCTAGTGTTATTTCTCTATCTTCTAACCTGAAATAGACTGTGTTTCTTAAAAAGCAAGGATTATTTTTTTATTTGTTTTTCATTCCTTTTATCTTGTACATAATAGGTATTTAATAAATGTTCATTGGATACAAGAATACATAAATATGTATTTCAGCAATATAACATATAAAGCATCTTTGGACAGCTAGGTCACACAGTGGATAAAGCACTGGCTCTGGAGTCAGAAGCACCTGAGTTTAAATCTCACTTCAGAAACTTACTACCTGTATGACCCTGAGCAAGTCACTTAATCCCAATAACTTTAAACATCTAGTGCCATCTCCAGTCATCCTGATGTATATCTTGTCACTGGACCCAGATGGCTCTGGAGGAGAGAATGAGGTTGGTGACCTTGAACAGCCTTCCTTCACTTAAATTCAATTTACTACAAGTCATGACATCACCTGTATTTCATGGTCCTCATTGAGAATGAAGGACAGGGGGCAGCTAGGTGGCGTAATGGATAGAGCACTGGTCCTGGAGTCAGGAGTACCTGAGTTCAAATCCGGCCTCAGACACTTAACACTTACTAGCTGTGTGACACTGGGCAAGTCACTTAACCCCAATTGCCTCACTAAAAAAGAAAAGGAGAGAGAGAATGAAGGCCAAGCGACAACAAATAACAAAAACAATAATATAAAGCATCTTAGAACCAGAGGTTTAGAGATGGAATGTTTGTTGTTTTTTTTTTTTTTTTTTTGCGGGGCAGTGGGGGTTAAGTGACTTGCCCAGGGTCACACAGCTAGTAAGTGTCATGTCTGAGGCCGGATTTGAACTCAGGTACTCCTGAATCCAGGGCCAGTGCTTTATCCACTGCACCACCTAGCCACCCCGAGATGGAATGATTCTTAGAGGCCATCTATTCCAACCACTCATTTTATAGCAGAATAAAATAGATCCTAGAGAGGATAAATGACCTCCTGGAGTTCTTGCAGGAAGTAAACAGTAGAGACAGGATTTGAACCCGCCTTCTGACTCCAAATCCAAGCCCCTATTCCATTGCAACACACTGAGTCCCAGATTAACTTACTAATATCTCACAGGTTTTACCTAACAAAACTCCAAATTCAGATCTATTTCCTCCTTAACCTACCCCCTACAGTGCATATAATGCATAACATTACATAAATAGATTAGACTATAAGTTCTATCAGGTTATCTAAAGAATGTATGGTGCTCCAGACTCAAAAGGTACTTATGTGTTGAAAGGAATAAGGATATATAAGTGATGGGGGGAAAGAAAGAGGAAAATTATTTCTCTTACAGAGGGAAATGTAACAAAAAGAAGGGAGAAAGAACTGAGAAGGCAAAAACCACAGACATTGAAATTGAATAGGAAAGCACCCTATATATTTAATAAAGAAAGGAATCTAACTGCTTCCCATGTTTTACAGGAACCCAGCTGTGGCACATCATTTGACTCTCCAAGTGTGGGGTTTATTTGAGTGAAGAATGAGGTTGCAATATACTCTTCTAATTTTCTCATGTACAGAGATATCACTTTTCTCATTCCTCTATAGTCATCAGTTTATCTTTGATGATATCTTCATCAAATGAGTTCATGTGAAGTTTATATCCTTCAAATCAATTTCTTCCTGCCACATATGTTCAAACTGTCCCTCGTCTTGGTTCTCATGCAGAATTCTTGCTGGTTTTGAGCAAGCAACATTTCCAAATAAGCAGCTAAATTTCTTTTTTTTAATAATAAACATTTTTTTTTTTTTGGTGAGGCAATTGGGGTTAAGTGACTTGCCCAGGGTCACATAGCTAGTAAGTGTTAAGTGTCTGAAGTCAGATTTGAACTCAGGTACTCCTGACTTCAGGGCTGGTACTCTATTCACTGTACCACGTAGCTGCCCCCACAATAAACATTTTTATTTAAAGTTGTTTTTTTTTTTTTTTGTTTTGTTTTGTTTTGTTTTAGTGAGGCAATTGGGGTTAAGTGACTTGCCCAGGGTCACACAGCTAGTAAGTGTTAAGTGTCTGAGGCCGGATGTGAACTCAGGTACTCCTGAATCCAGGGCCAGTGCTCTATCCACTGCGCCACCTAGCTGCCCCTTATTTAAAGTTTTGAGTTCCAAATTCTATCTCTCTTTTCCTCTTCTCCCACCCCCAGGTGATAAGCAATCAGATATAAGTTATACATGTGCAATTATGTAAAACATTACCATAGTAGTAATTTTGTGTAAGAAAGCTTCAACAAAAGAAAAAATGAAAGAAAGTGAAAAATAGCATGCTTCAGTCTATGTTCAATCAATATCAGTTCTTTCTTTGGAGGTGGATAGTATGCTCCATTTTGGGATTGTCTTGGATCATTGTATTTCTGAGAATAGTTAAGTCATTCACAGTTCTTCATCAAACAATATTGCTGTTACTGTGCACAATGTTCTCCTGGTTCTGCTCACTTCACTATACATCAGTTCATATAAGTCTTTCCAGGCCTTTCTGAAATCATCCTGTTTGACATTTCTTACAACACAACAATATTCCAACATAATCATATACCATGACTTATTTAGCCAATACCCAATTCATAGGCATTCCTTTGATTTTTGATTTTTAACTACCATAGAGCTGCTCTAAATATTTTTATACAAATAGGTCTTTTTCTCTTTTTTTCTGATGTCTAAGGGATATAAATCTAGCAGTGGTATTGCTGGATCAAAGGGTATGCAAAATTCTACAGCCTTTGGGCAAAATGGTCTCATTTTCTTTACTGATAAAATATCACAAATCTGAGGGTAAAAAGTATGCTCATTCGGGTCCTTAGTTAATAAACATTTATTGTATACCATAGAAGGTCCTGGATCAAACTTAATTTTACAGATGAGGAAAACAAGGCAAGTTTAATGACATGTCCAGGGTCACACAGTACCTAAGGTAATTTTCCAACCCAGACATTCCTCCATTAAACCTACTATTCGGGGGGCAGCTAGGTGGTTCAGTGGATAAAGCACTGGACCTGGGTTCAAGAGGACCTGAGTTCAAATCTGGCCTCAGTTACTTGACACTTAATGGCTGTGTCACCCTGGGCAAGTCACTTACCCTTCATTGCCCCACCAAAACAAAACAAAACCTGCTACTATTCTATCTCTCAGACAACATTGCTGTGCTTTTTTCCTGAAATACAGGACAATCATAATAACCTACATCAAGTTGTGATGAACTTATTTTTCCATGCAACTAAACCTGTCTCTATTTAGCCAGGTCTACCTGTATAAACATACTTTATACAATAATGTAAATGGAGATGACAACAGCAAAACAAAGGAAACAGAATGGTGTGAAATAACGACTAGACTTGACCTCAAAGAAAACCTATGAGAAGGAACCTCCCCATCCTACCTCACCTTGACAGAGGTGGAACAATTGGTTGTAGAATACTGCCAATACTATTAGATTTTTTCAATAGGTTTTCAAATTTTTCTGATCTATTTGTTTTTACTTTTATTTCATTCTATGTTATAAGAGATGTGTCTCTGGGAAGGTTCAGGGATGTATTAAGAAATATAGACATGGGGCAGCTAGGTGGCCCAGTGGATAAAGCACCAGTTCAGGATTCAGGAGGACCTGAGTTGAAATCCAGCTTCAGACATTTGACACTTACTAGCTGTGTGACCCTGAACAAGTCACTTAACCCTTATTACCCTGCAAAAAAAACCCCACAAAAAAACAAAAAAAAAAAACCCCAGTAATCAATAAATATAGACATTATAAAAATGTTTAAAGTATTAATCCCTAAAAAAACCTAAGATGCATTTTACTTCTGCAATGCTGTTAGTGGTAGATCTGCATTGCTGTCACACACCATATTTTATTTTTATATGTATATCTACATAATATGTGTGTATACAAACACACCTATACATGTATGTGTACATGTATATGTATATATAATATATGTGTGTGTATAAATATACATACACATAGAGTGAAACAGAGACAAAATGCAGTATGTCTTTAGGGGATACAGATTAAATTAAATAAATCAAAGAAGAGATCTCTTTAAAAAACTTCAGAATCTGTAGTCACATGTCCCTTTGGAACCATAAGCACCACTGTTAGCAGGGAAAGAAAGTCTACTAAACTATCTTAGGATCCCCACACAAATGTGTGATTTCCAGGGAGTGTGAAATAAAGATGTCGTCCTTATAGTCTCAAGAGAGAAAAAGAAAGAGTAAGCTTAAAAAAATACAAATTGACAGCTACTTAGGTATAGGAGTCATGCATCTGAAGAGGAAGTAGGTGAGTACTCTAGATGCTTAGGAATGAGGGGAGGGATGTAGTGGGATGTGGAAAACTTCTGTCTATTAAGTATCACCTGCTTCATGCTTAGTGACAGACAATTTCAATCATAGTTGTCAGCTAAATCAACCAGCTGGATTCTAAATAAGCAGGAGCAATGGAGACTGCCAAGTTTCTCTGCCTCTTATGCTGAATGAAGAGAGACCATGGCTGTCTGGTCTGACCCAGAGACATGGTCAAAGCCTGCTAGTGGGATCTTGGTTTAATATTCTTTACTTATTTTCAAACAAATTGCCATAGCTTTTCTGTTCTGGTTTACACTGTTAAATAGAAAATAATTAACAGGGAACTGTCCAAAAGAATGGCCAGGTACAGGAAATAGAGTGATTGGCATTGTTTAGAAAGAACCTTAAAAACATATGTGTATGCATAATTTCCCCCAATTACAAATAAAATAGTTTTAATATAGTTTATTAAATTTTTTGAGTTACAAATTTTCTCCCCCCTTTCTCGCCTTCCCACTTCATTGAGAAGACAAGCAATTTGATATGAATTATATATGCACAGTCATGCAAAATATATTTTGGTTAGTCATGTTGTGAAAGAAACAGAGACCAAAAAAAAAAGAACCTGAGAAAAATGAAAGTAATGCTTCCATCTGCATTCAGACTCCATCAGTTATTCCTCTGGAGATAAATAACATTTTTGTTTCTTAGTCCTTCAGAATTATCTTAGATCAGTTGTGTTGCTGAGAGTAGCTAAATCATTCACAGTTGATAATCATACAATATTTCTATCTCTGTATTCAATGTTCTCCTGAATCTGCTCATTTCATTTCACATCAGTTCATGTAAGTCTTTCCAGGTTTTTCTGAGAGCATCCTGCTCCTGATTTCTTATAGCACAATAGTATTTCACCAAAATCATATACAACACCTCATTTAGCCATTTCCCAATTGATGGACATCCCCTCAATTTTTAACTCTTTCTCACCACTAAAAGAGCTAATGTAAATATTTTTGTACATATAGGTCCTTTTACTTTTTTTTTCTTTTTGGAATACAGAACTAGTAGTGCTATTCCTTGGTCAAATGCTATGAATGGTTTTATAGCCCTTTGAGCATAATTCCAAATTCCTCTGCAAAATGTTGAATCAGTATACCACTTCATTAACAGTGCATCAGTGTCTCAATTTCCCCATATCCCCTCTAAAATTTGTCATTTTCTTTTTCTATCATATTAGCCAATCTGATAAATGTGGGGTGGTACCTCAGAGTTGTTTTAATTTTCATATCTCTAATCAATAGTGCTAAGAAGTATTTTTTCACGACTATAGTTTTGATTATTTATCTGAAAACTGCCTTTCATATCCCTTGACCATTTATCAATTGGAGAATAGCTCTTATTTCTATAAATTTGACTCAGTTCTCTAAATATTTGATAAATGAGATCTTTATCAGAGAAACTTGTATAATTTTTTCACAATTATGATTACTATGTATTTCTTTTTATCCTATACTCTCTCACTCCTTTCACCCTATCCATTCCCCAAAGCGTTTTGGTTCTTTCACTTCTCCCAATCCACCCTCCCTTCCAAAAGACCCCACCCCTTTTTTTCTATCCCCTTCCCCTCCTATTTTCCTATAGAAGATAGATATCTATGCCCAACCAAGTATGCATGTTATTCCCTCTTTGAGTCAATTCAAATGAGATTATTTTTCACATGCCATCCCATCACCACACCCCCCATTTCCCCCTTCATTGTAAAAGCTCTTTCACATCTTTTATGTCAGATGATTTATCCCCATTCTACCTTTCCCTTTCCTCTTCTCCCAGTACATTCTTCTTTTGCACTCCTTAATTTTGTGTGTGTATGTGGGTTTTTTAGGTAATTATTCCATCACATTCAACTCACACTTACGCCCTCTATTTATACTCCTTTTAACTTCCATAATAATGAAATAGATTTTTAGGAGTTACAAGTATTACTTTCAAATGTAGGAATGTAAACTTTACTCTTGTTGAATCCATTATGATTTCTCTTTCATGTTCACCTTTTTATGCTTTTCTTGATTCTTGTACATGAAAGTCAAGTTTTCTATTCAGCTCTGGTCTTTTCAGTGGTTGTTGTTCATCCTTTGTTCTCAAAGAGGATTATGTCTTCACTTGTGAGTAGATGGGATTTAAGTGAGGCAGAGCTGCCCAAAGTTATCAACCTCACCTTTCTTTGGTCTTTTCATCAGGAATGGTTGAAAGTCCTCTATTTCAGTTAATATTCATTTTCCCCTGAAGAATTATACTCAGTTTTGCTGCATAGGTGATTCTTCTGGCCTGTGCTCTTTACTACTCCAAGTCCTCAGATCTTTTAATGTAGAAACTACAAAATCTTGTGTTATCCTGAATGTGGTTCTAAGATACATGAATTGTTTCTTCTGGCTGCTTGAAATATTTTCTCCTTTATCTGGATGCTCAGGAATTTGGCTATAATATTCCTGGAAGTTTTCATTTTGGAATCTCTTTCAGGAGGTGAATTTCAATTTTTCTGATTCTAGAATGTTAGAGGAGTTTTACCTGATTATTTATTGAAAGATGATATCTAGGCTCTTTTTTTTCTTTTTTTAAAATCATGGCTTTCAGGTAGTATAATAATTCTTAAATTATTTCTCCTCAATCTATTTTCCAGGTCAGGTCAATTAATTTTGTTTGGCAGGGGGAGGGGAGGGCAATGAGGGTTAAGTGACTTGCCTAAGGTCACACAGCTGGTAAGTGTCAAGTGCCTGAGGCCGGATTTGAACTCAGGTCTTCCTGAATCCAGGGCTAGTGCTTTATCCACTGTACCACCTAGCTGCGCCTGTCAATGGTTTTTCAAATGAGATAGTTCACATTTTCTTCCATTTTTTGATTTTTTAAAAATTTGTTTTATTGTTTCTTGACGTCTCATAAAGTCTTTAGCATGCACTTGTCCAATCTTAATTTTTAAGAAATTGTTTTTGTCAGTGAGTTTTTGTACCTCTTTTTCCATTTGACCATTTCAAGTTTTTGAGCCATTTTTCTCTTTATTTGATTTTTGTTTCTCTTTTACCATTTGGACCCCCTTCTTTTCAGGGCAATGGGGGTTAAGTGACTTGCCCAGGGTCACACAGCTAGTAAGTGTCAAGGGTCTGAGGCTGGATTTGAACTCAGGTCCTCCTGAATCCAGGGCCGGTGCTTTATTCACTGCACCACCTAGCCACCCCATGGACCACTTTGTTTTTTAAGGTGTTGTTTTCTTTAGTATTTTGTGTGTCTCCTTTACTAAGCTGTTGGCTTTTTTTCTATAATTTTCTTTCATCACTCTGATTTCTCTTCCCAATTTTTCCTATACCTCTCTTACTTGATTTTTGAAATCCCTCTTGAACTTTTCCATGGCCTGATACCAATTCCTATTTTTCTTTGAAGATTTGGATATAGCAGTTTTGAATTTGTTGTCTTGTTCTGAGATTGTGTTTTGATCTTCCCTGTCACCATAATAACTTTCATAGTCAGGACCTTTTTCTACTTTTTATTCATTTTTTCCAGACTATTTCTTGAATTTTACCTCTATGCTAAAGTGGGGCTCTGCTTCTGGAGTGGAAAGGGCAGTATCCCAAGCTTCAGGATTTTGTGCAGCTATTTTCAGAGATAATTCTGGGGACCTATGTTTTGTTTCTTTCAAAGTGGTATGGTTTAGGGAGAGGTGTGTTTACTACTCTTCTGGCCTGTGCTCTTTACTACTCTTTTCTGCCCTGGAAATATGACAAGGGTTGCAGGTCCCATATTGCCACAAGCTCTGGTGTGCTAGTGTTCCTCCTTACCCTGGGACTGAGATCCAGGACTTCAACCCAGATCCAAGTATTTTCAATTCAATAGAATCCTTCCCCTGGTTCCAAGAAAGGGACCCTTGTAATCTATTTCTGACAAATTGTCAGACCCCCTTATTGTCCTGTGGGCTGAAAGGTCTAGAAACTGTCATTGCTGTTACTGATTCAGTCACCTACTGCTGGCTGCACCTGCAGTGCACTGTGCTCCACTCTCACCTCAGTGCAACAGACATTTCCTGCCCACCTTCTAAGTTGTCTTGGCCTGAAAAATTGTTTCTCTCTATACTTTTGTGGGTTCTGCTCCTCCAAAATTTGTTTTGAGGTATTAAATATTAGAGGAGCTTGGGGTGACCCCAAGAAAATCCCTGCCTTTTCTCCACCATCTTGGCTCCCTACACCGCCACAGAAAGAACTTTTGAGAGGTCTTTATGTTGCTAGTTTCCTCACTACCACACCAGCATTTGACAATCAATGACAATTTATTGAGCTCCTGAGATCACTGTGCTAGGATCTATGATTAATAGCCCCAAATACCTAGAATCAGAGAATGTTATTTCTGGAAGATACTTTGCAGTAGAATTTTATAGGTGATTTTTTCCACCATGCCCTCTGGTTCTAAGAGATGGGTGCAGTTTTCTTTTATGATTTCTAGGCTCTTTGATTTTCAGTAGTCCAATGATTCTTTTTTTTTTAAATCATAAAAGTATTTTATTATTTTCCAGGTACAGGTAAAGGTAGTTTTCAATATTTGTTTTCATAAGAATTTTAGTTCCAAATTTTTCTCCCTCCCTCTCTCCCTTCCCTTCCCCCTCCCCAAGACAGAAAGCAATCTGATATAGGAAATATATGTACAATCACATTAAACATATTTCTGCATTAGTCATGTTGTGAAAGAAGAATCAGAACACAAGGGAAAAGAACCTCAAAAAAGAAAAAATCAACAAAAAATAGAAACAATATGGTTCAATCTGCATTCAGAATCCACAGTTCTCTTTTTTCTTTCTTTTTTTTTTGAGGGGCAATGAGGGTTAAGTGACTTGCCCAGGGTCACACAGCTAGTGTCAAGTGTCTGAGGCTGGATTTGAACTCAGGTCCTCCTGAATCCAGGACCAGTGCTTTATCCACTGCACTACCTAGCTGCCCCCTACAGTTCTTTTTTATGAATGTGGAGAACATTTTCTATCATGAGTTTTTTGGAATTGTCTTGTAGTCCAATGATTCTTAAATGATCATTCCTTTTTCTGTTTTTCCAGCTCAGTTGCTTTTACTATGATACACCTTACAGTTTTTTTCTTTTGTTCAGCCTTTTGACTTTTAAAAAATATATATTCCTTACTGTTTTTTAGAATCACTTCCATTTCAACCATTCTAATTTTCAGGGTGTTTGTTGCTTGCGTAAGGTTTTATAACATTTTTGCCAAACCATTCTTTCTCTAATTTCTTATCCCAGTGCTGTTATTTCTCTTCCCATTTTCCCCTTTACCACTAACATTTAATTTTGAAAATCATATTTAAGTCTTAAAAGAAAACTTTTACTTTACCTCTTTCAAGAATTCTATTTGAAGTTATGTCTAAGATATGTTTTTCTTTGAGTCTTTTCTTATAGATATTTTGGAATCATTCTCTTCTTTTGAATTTAGGTCTTCAATAACTCTGACCCATAATAGCCCTTTATTGTGTGGCTCCTTTTTTGTTTGCACATTCTTTCATTATATTTCCTGACTTTGGGCTTATTTAAAGGCAGAATTCTTCAAGTTTCTGCGAAGCCTGTGATAAATCTGTGTCCTCTTGGGTCTAATTGTTTTATTGTTATTAAGGTATTGAGTATTATATTATTCCAGGAACTCAGAGACAGATAAGACTGGGGACCTATAAACTTCAAAGTACTCCTAAAGTGGTCTGAAAAAAAAACCAATGACAATGACCTCTTGGTCTGACCTCAGCATATTCCTAACCTAGGTTTGGTCTAAGCAACACACCTCTAGGCTTGCTCTTATTTTTAATTCCAACAGTGGTTAAAAGATTCAGCCACTATCAGCTATCTGGAAATCTTTTCAGGCTCAAAGTAAAAGAATTTTAGGCTCCCCTTTTGATCTGAGATTCCTACCTTGGTTATTCCTCTTTGTCTGGGAGTTAGAACTGAGATATAATTGTGTTCCTGGGGTTAGAGGCAGTGTGTTCCTGAACTTATTTCTTGATCATTATACAACTTATGCCTCATGATAGCTCCTTACTCTGAACCAGCACCCATAGGTGAAAGCATCCTCCTCAGTCCACCTTTGATGTATGTTTGATATAGAACTTCATAGTGAACAAAAGAGCTTACAAATTAAGACCTTTTGCCATATCCTATGAATGTCAGAATATTTTTTTGGTGTATAAAGTGCTGGGCATTGAGCCAAGAAGACCTGAGTTCAATTCTAGCCCCAGACACTTAAGAGTTGTGTGACACTGATAAAGTCACTTAATCTTCCTGAATCTAGGCACAGCACTCTCTATCCACTGTGCCCCCAAATACAGTACTACATTGACATAATGTTATTTTGTTATTTTGTAGTTTTTAAATAAATATGTGACCACAGGGATCCATTTTCATTTGAGTTTGACACCACTTTTGATTTACGTAGAGATATTCAAGACCCAAATTCAAAAGCAGATATTCCAAAAGCAAAGCCTCAAAGAAGAACATATCTTAGACATAAGTTATGTAGCAATACCTTGGTTCAGTTAGTGAACTATGTACTCATCCAGAGGCATCTAGGTGCCATTGCAGATACACCATTGAATGTGGCAGTCAGGAATACTTGAATTTAAATTTGACCTTAGACACTTAATAGCTGTGTTATCCTGGGCAAATCACTTAATCACTATGTGCCTTGGTTCTACCATGTGTAAAATTAGGATAATAATAGCAACTACATCTTTGGTTTATATGAGAATCAAATAAGATATTTTTAAAGCACTTTGCAAACTTTAAAGTGCTATATAAATGCTATTAGTATTATTATTTATTTTCCCCTACTGACTGTAGAGCACTGGAGCAAGTGTAAACTCCAGAAAAAACAAACATGGTCACTGTCTTCATGGACCTTAAAGTGTAGTAGAGAGATAAAACACAACATGGTTACGTATAACACATATGATAAATATGCTTGAGAGGTTTAAGCAAACTGCTATGTGATGTCAGAGGCAGTGTAATTGTTACTGACTGAGGTTGGTGGAATAGAAATAGATTAAATAAGTCTTCCTGGGGGTGTTGCAATCTGAACTGACATTTAAAGGAACTCCAAAGGAGAAAGAGAGAATAAAGGACATTACAGATATAGAGAACCACCAGAGTAAAGGTATGGGTTTGCTATATCCCAGGATGTATTGGTGGTTGTGGGGGAGAGCAATCCCTTTTGGTTTGAGTAAGGAGTAGATAGACGCGTTATAATATGAGACAAGTCTAGAAAATTTGAATGAATTTGGATTATAGCAGTCCTTCAATGCCAAACTAAGGAGTTTGAAATGTGCTTGAGTGGGCACTAGGGAACTCCTAAACATTTCTCAGTAGTGAAGTGGTGTGATCATGAATATGTGTAAGCAGTACTATCATTAGGATAGTGTGAAGGACAGTACAAAGGAGAGAGAAGGTGGAGGTGGGAAGTAGTCTAGACAATAGACAAAGGGAAAGGCTGGTCCAGAAGTAATGGCAATGTGAACAGAGTTGGGGAGGATGAAATATGTTACAAACTGGGCAGGTTCTGTAGCTTACTGAACCTGAGAAGAGAAGGGAAAAACCAAAGGCAGGTCAAGATTTTTGATATGGGAGATGGAATGAAGGGTGGTACTATGGCAAGAAATATTAAAGCCTGCATGGAGAGCACTTCAATCAAAGGAAGAAGAATAAATAAAAAGAGGCCATGAAAAGGAAAAGGTATGCAAAACAATAACAAGTGGCTCTAAATATCCATTATCTTTGTAGATATAACAATTTTTAAAAATAGCCTCATGTAAGTCTTTCTTCCCTTCATGAGATCCCGCTGAGTGTGAAGTGGACATACCAAGTTGTGTTTCTTTGAATGACTTTTCTTCAACTTAATTTTAAATTAACCATTGGATATCAAGGCAATGTGGCTTTAGTCTGTCATGTCAGTCAGTGTGCTAAGTGTTGGAGATCAAAAGAAAAGAAAATAGTACCCACCCTCAAAGACCTTATATTCTAATGGGGGGGGGGAAAGAGATGAAGCAACAACATAATAGGTACATGAATAATAATGATAATCTTACTAGAAGCAGAGGGAACCAAGAAAGGCCTTTTGCCAAAGGAGGCTCTTGAGCTGAATATCAAGGAAATTGAAAATACCAAGAGAAAGTGGTGAAGAGAGACAGCATACCAGGAAAGAGGGAAAACTAGTGCAAAGCAATATAGAAGGGAAATAAAGTGTCCTATGTGAGGAAGAGTTGGAAGGCCAGCATATCTAGACTATGAAGTATATGAAGGGGAAGAATATATAAGAAGATTGGAAAAGTAGAATGTGACCAAGTTATGAAGAGCTTCAAATTCCAAATGGAGGTATTTATATTTAATCCTAATGGTAAGAGGGGATAAATGCAGTTTATTGGGTAGTAGATTGACATGGTCAGACTTGTGCTTTAGAAAAAAAAGAAAAAGAAAAAATCATTTGGCAGTCTTGTTGGAGGATGAATTGGAGGAAATGACTTGTGGTAGAACAATCAGTTGGGAGACAATTGGAATCCAAGTGAAGGACCATGGGAGCTTGAACTAGGGTAAAGGAGATTGAATGCTAGACCTGGAGTTCGGAAGACCTGTGTTCACAAGTTCTTCTGTAAATTAATAGGTGGGTAACACTGGGCTAGGCATTGGACCTTCATGTGAATCCAGCACCTTGCTAGTCCTTATCTACTAACTCATAAATAAACTGTTTCTGCATTGATGGAGGGAATTCTGTAGGCTGGTGACATATCACAAGCATAGGATATTATATTTTTTCTAACTTAGGAAATCAACTTTACTATACTCATCACATGGCTATGCTTGCAGAATTTTCAGTTTTTTTTAATTTTTTTTTTTTTTGCAGGGCAATGGGGGTTAAGTGATTTGCCCAGGGTCACACAGCTAGTAAGTGTCAAGTGTCTGAGGCCGGATTTGAACTCAGGTACTCCTGAATCCAGGGCCGGTGCTCTATCCACTGTGCCACCTAGCCACCCCCCTGCTTGCAGAATTTTAACTGAAGAGGACAAAATATACGCCCAAATGTTATTCTATTTTTAATAATAATAAACATTTTTATTTAAAATTTTGAGTTCTAAATTTTGTCCCTCCTTCCCTCCCTCCCCTCTCCCCTTCCTGAGGCAGTAAGCAATAAGATATGCATTATACATGAGCAATTATGTAAAAAATTACCATATTACTAATTTTCTAAAAGAAACTTGAATAAAAGAAAAATATGAAAGAATGAAAAATAACATGCTTCAGTCTGTGTTCAATCAATATAATTCCTTCTTTAGAGGTGGTTAATATGTTTCACCAATAAATAGTCCTTTGGGATTGTCTTGGATTATTGTATTGCTGAGATTAGTCAAGTCATTCATAGTTCTTCATCAAACAATATTGCTGTCACTGTGCACAATGTTCTCCTGGTTCTGCTCACTTCATTACACATCAGTTCATTTAAGTCTTTCCAGGCCTTTCTGAAGTCCTCCTATTTGTCATTTCTTACAGCACAATAATATTCCATCACAATCATATACCACAGCTTGTTTAGCCATTTCCCAATTGATGGGCATTCCTTTAATTTCCAATTCTAAGACACCACAAAAAGAGCTGAGATATATGTGTGTGTGTGTGTGTGTGTGTGTGTGTGTGTGTATGTATATGTATATGTATATGTATATTGCAGGGCAATGGGGGTTAAGTGACTTGCCCAGGATCACACAGCTAGTAAGTGTCAAGTGTCTGAGGCTGAATTTGAACTCAGGTCCTCCTGAATCCAGGGCTGGTGCTTTATGCACTGTACCATCTAGCTGCCCCCTGCTATAAATATTTTTGTACAAATAGGTCTTTATCTCTTTTTTGGGATGTCTTTGGGATTTAAACCCGGCTTTGCTGTATCAAAGTGTATGCACAGTTTTATAGCCCCCAAATGTTATTCTTGAAAAGCATACCTTATGGCCTGAATTTTCTTCCATGAGAATCAGTTTTTTAGTTTAAGACCTTGCTTTCTGAAACACTCTTTTAAGATGCACAAATGCCACCCACCAGCACAGTGAAACCCTTAGGTATATTTTGAAAATGGAACAGGGAAGGTAAATTACAAATGATACAAACCATAGAGTCCATCTATGGTTTTAGTTATGTAGGGGTGAAGTCAGGAGTTAGTTGTGCCACCACCCTCCACCAGCATAAGGCTATTCAGAGCCCAGGGAAACAAACATTCAAAGAGGCAGGAGGATCATGGGAGGGAGATGAAATCTAATTTTATCTAGATAACAACCCTGTGGAAAGTCAATTCTGTGGGGTTATCATTCTAGCAAGGACTTTGTGTCCTTTTCTGTCTGTTCCTTTCAACCCCACTAGGACATGCAGTTATGCAGACCAGCACCTTTGGTAGTATTCTCTCCAGAGATGGGAAGGAGGGGATCAATTCAGGTTGTTTTTCAGACTATTCATCTAGCAACATTTCTTAGTGGGGCTCTTTTTGCTTCTCTCCCATATAACAAATCGTGTACTTGCTTCAAAGGACCAATTATTTCACTGTGTCCTTGAAACTCTTCATACTTTATCTGTTCTTTTCATTGTTGCTTCTGCCTGTTCCTTCACTTCCTCCAGTTATTTAAAGACTACTACCTGTAGTCTCCAACATGTTCTTTATCTCTGTGTATCTGCACACTAAGATTGCTTACACACTCTCAGGTTCAGAGACTCTTGAACTAGAAGGGATTGTAGTAATCATTGACATGCCTTTTTTTGGTCATTTGCCTTTGATCCATTTTTTGGTGTCTGCCTTTGCATAAATCTAAGACTATGGAGTATAGTAGAAAGAATATTAAGTTTGGAGTCTGAGGACAGAGATTTGTATCCTGGTTCTGCCTTTTCCTAGCTATATGATGCTGGCCAAATCATTTTACTTTTTAAAGTTTCACTTTTCCTTATCTGAAAAATGGGTGATTTGGATTGCATGATGCCTAAGGTCTCTTCCAAATATAAATTTACGCTCCTATGATCCCTAACTTCTCAATGTCTTCTGCCTAAACAATAGCTTCTCTGTGAAAGGCCACTGAGATCATTCACTCAATTGTTAAATTGATCTCTAGGTCCAATCATATTATTGCCCTTTTAAATAAACTCAAATGACTTAGTATCAACTGTGGGGTCACATATAAACCCCTCTGTTTAGCATTTAAAGCTCTTTATACCCTGTGACTCTCCTAGCTCCTTACACCTAAGCCCTCACTCCCATATACTTTATAATCCATTGATATTTGCCATTCTTCACATGGCAGCCCATTGAACACCCCTATGCATTTTCACTGGCTGTCCTCATCATTTGTGTCCCCTAGCTTTCTTCAAGTCACAGCTAAAATCAAAGCTTTTGAAAAAAAAAATTCACAGTCCCCATTAATGCTAGTACCTTCCCTCCAAGATTATTTCCAGTTGATCCTATCTGTATCTTATTTGGACATTCCTGTTGTCATGTTGTCTCTGCATTAGACTTTGAGCTTTTAGAGATCAGGGACTATTGTTTTTTATTTTACTTTTCTTTCTATCCTCAATGCTTAGTACATGTCTTGACACATACTAAGTTCTTAATAAATACTTGTTGATTGACTGGAGCTTCCAAGGAGCATAACTGGAGACATCATAAAATCATAGAATGTTAAAGCTAAAAGGGATCTTAGAGACCATGGAGTCCAATCCCCTCTTTTTACAGAGGAAAGAATAGAGGCCCAGAGAAGGGGCTGAGAGGCCTGAGGCTACATGGGCATTAAGAGGCAGGGCTAGAATTCACTCCCATGTGGTTTTACTCTATCCCCAGGTTGCTTCTCAGCACACTGAACAACTTCCTGTTTCCACTAATCTCCTCCAGTCTTCTCCCTACTCCAGAATAATTCTAAAAATTTACTTGAGAATATATTAAGGAAAATAATAACCTGATTATCACACTTGGCTGACAGTTTCTCTCTCCTGAATACAACTTCAAAAGTTTCAAAGTATTCCCTTCATTTTGGTGTTTGATTCCTTCACTGAACAAGTGGGTTTGAAGCATTTCTTGTTGAAATGCACTCCACTGAGTCTTATGGAGCAATAGAACAAGTTTAAAAAGTGACCCCTGCACTTAAAGAGCTTATATGCTATCTGAGGTCCTCCCCTCTCCCAATATCTATTGAATTTTACCCATTTTTCTAAACTAAATTCAAATGCTACTTCCTCTATGATCCTTATCTGATTTTCTTTAGAGAGGCAGCTGGGTAGAATAAAGAATAACATGCTAGACCAGGAATCAGCAAATATTTATTAGCCGCTTCACTCTAGGAAAGTCATTTAACCTCGCAGCCTCAATTCCCTTATCTGTAAAATAAGAATAAGAAAAATATCATAAAAAGAAGCTCTTACCTCACAGGTGCTAATGTTGTGATAATCAAACGAGATAATATATAATGTATTTGACAAATCTTACAGCACTATATAAATACTAAAACCTATCGTTAGTTATTTGTTGGCATTTGTTTAATATTCCTTGGAGTAATATTAATATCTCAAATGGTTCTTAGACAGCTTAAATGAGAAGATGAGGATGATGACAATGACAACAATGCTGATTTATTGGGAAGTTAGGTGATGTGGTAGATGAAGTTACTGGGCCTAGAGTCAGAAAGATCTAAGTTAAAATTCAGGCTCAGACACCTATTAGCTGTGTAGCCCTGGGCAAGTCAGTTAACCCCTCTTTGCCTCAGTTCCTCAGGGAAACAATGGAGAAGGAAATGGAAAACCACTCTAATATCTTTGCCAAGAAAGTCCCATGGAGTTCGTGAAGCTTCAGACACAACTGACCAACTGAACATCAAAAATGAACAATGTTATTAATTTATCACTACTATTGACCTTTCCTGTCTTAGTTCCTCCATAACAATCCGATTATGCCTATTTGATACGTTTATGTAATCTCATACACTATAATTATCTTCTTAGGTGCTTTTTTGTTATGAGGAAAACAATCTCCCATCCATATTTTTTCTAAACTCCATATCTTTATTTATATGTAAACGAGGACAAGTGCTTTGCATACTGGACACAATTACAATATTTGTTAAAAAATTCCTTTAATATTTTGGAACTGAAATATTATCTTTGAAACAAGTAGAAGACAGTAAAAATCAATGTATAACCAACTGTGCCATGATGTGCTACAATCTATAGAAGCAGCATGGTGGATTGGATAGAGAGGACATGGAAGAAGCAATAAATACTGGGTTCAGGGGCAGGTAGGTGGCAGAGTAGATACAGCAGCAGTCCTGGAGTCAGGAGGACCTGAGTTCAAATCCAACCTCAGAAACTTGACACTTACTAGCTGTGTGACCTTGGGCAAGTCACTTAGCCCTCATTGCCCAACCCCCCCCAAAAAAATAAACACTGGCTTCAAAGCCTGTAAAATGGGCACAACATCACTTTGAGTAGTCTATCCATCTCACAAGGAGGTTGTGAGGCTTAAAGGAGAATGCATATAAAGTTTGTTGCAAACCTCAATGCACTACACATACATGAATAGCTATGGTAGCTGCTAGAAAAGTTGAAAGATGGGCAATATGATAGTCTGGGACTAGTAAGTAAAAACTTCATGGCAGAAGTGGATTTTCAAGTCAATTCAGATCTCTTAAGGATATATTAGAAAAAACACCTGAGTAAAGCTAGGTGGCATAGTAAATAAAGCACTGGCCCTGGATTCAGGAGGACCTGAGTTCAAATCCAGCCTCAGACACTTGACACTTACTTGCAGTGTGACCCTGAGCAAGTCACTTAATCCTCATTGCCCCTCAAAACAAAATAGAACAAAAACAAAAAACAAGCAAAAAAAAAAAAAACCACTGCAGCTGTTGTCAGAGTTCCTGGTTTTAACCTCAGGCTGTAAGTCTTACTTATTTCCTATGTGAACTTGGAAAAATAATTGCCTGGGTTAATGATTTATTTCATATTACTTTTTGGCCAATATGTTCTATTTTCTTCTTTTTTTTAGCTTAGTGATCTATCCATATCTTGCCTCCATGCTTTTGCATGAGTTGTTCAGCATGTCTCAAATGCCCTCCCTTCTCACTTCAGCATCTTAGAATCCCTGACTTCCTAAAGGACTTAAATAAGATGCCACTTTCTCTGTGAAGTCTTCCTTGATATCCCTACTTCTTAGAGCACTCTCCCCCTCAAATTATTTTCCATACATCTGCACTGATGTTATACCCTCACACCCCACTCCCTCACAGGACATAGTTCTTTAAAGTAGGAACTGTTTCTTTTTTGGGCCTTTGTTTGCACATCATTTAGTACACTGCCTTCCACGTAGCAGGTGCTTACTAAATGCTTGTTGACCTGAATAGACTTAAGAGGACAAATGCCTGATAAATTGCTGGCAGAAGTGTTTCATCCTACGGGAAGTGTATTTCCCTTAGGTTACATCATGAGCATCTTGCTTGAGAAAGATACTGTTTCTTAGCACCCAGAAGTACTTAAAGATAGACCAGTAGAGACTTTGGAATATAGAATTAATAAACCTCCCTCTTTTCTTACCTGATTGTTTTTCTTTTTCTAAAAGCAGAGGGGGAAATGCTGGAAGACAGCTTATCATTTAGCAGAAAGGTAAATCTTTTGTTTTGACAAAAAGAAAAACTAAAGAAGGTCAGGGGAACCTTCATACTTTCAAGAGGGCAGCAGATGATTTTGATAATAGGCTTATCAAATTGTGAATGCAGAATCTGGCTCCTGCTGGAAAGCAACGTAGACAGACAGACAACAAAATTCATTGACTGTTCATAATGTGCCAGGTCATTATGAGGAGAGATTGCTTCATTCTCTCTAGCTGGCACAGTAGACAGAACACCCAACCTGAAGTTAGGAAGAGCTGAGTTCAAATCATGCCTTAGGAACTTATTAGCTGTATGACCCTAGGTGTGCCGCTTAACTCTTGTTTGCCTCAGTTTTTTCATCTGTAAAATGAGAATAAGCACCTACCTTCCAGGGTTGTTATGAGGTTAGAATGAGATAATAATTATAAAGTACTCTGAATAGTGCCTGGTACATTGTAAGTGCTATATAAATATTAGTTATTATAATTATTCTATTCACTATGCCATACTGCCTCAATACAATGGCAAAACCATACCTAAACACATACACATACACATACACATACACACACACACACACACACACACACACAGAGTGATATTTGGGAAGAGGCAGTTTACCAACTAGCTATGTGTGTCCCAGCCACACCTTCTCAACTTGGACTATTTCAACCTTCTCACCTGAAAATGAGACTCTGCCCTTGGGTGTATCTATTCTCCAGTGAAGTAGGGGAAGAGAGGGTGGCCTGAGGAAAAGTCTTGAGGTTGCTTAATTTGTGTTCACTGCCTCCAGATGCTTTTTTTTTTTTTGGTTCTACTACTACCTTCAATGGGGTCCTCCTAGTACCTACTAAATACTCAATACTCTATCACTATTAGAATCTGGGAAAGGATCATATATCAGTCATTCACTCCTTGATAATAATGTCAGTCTCAGAGTCATAGAAAATAATCACTTGGAGGAATCTTCATGATCATCTCATGGCCCTATATCTTCACAGATGTGTGGTCTTGGGCAAGTCATTTTACTCATATAGACCTCGGTTTCCTCATCTGTCAAATATGAAAGGCATAATTCCTGAAATTTAGGAATTTTGTGGAAGAGGACCTAATTCTATGAACTTTTGAAATTCACACATGGAGTACAAGAAGCACTAGGAAACAAGAGATCTAAATCCCTAGTACCAACTCTGCCATGAACCACCTTGAGATCTTGGACAAGTAACTTGACTTCCCACTTTCTCAATTTTAGAGTAGAAATAGCACTAGATTTTGAATCAAAGGACCTGAATTCAGTGTTCACTGTATGGGTGACCTTAAGTGATTAATTTTACCTTTCTGTGCCTCAGCTTCCTCATCTGTAGAATGAAAGGATTGGGAGTGAGCTCCCAAACTCATGAAACAATCTCTCCAAAAAACATCCAAATAACTCCATAGGAAAATGCCCAGACCAGCAAAACTCACAGAAGAATGTGCTGAAATCATCTTCTAACCAAGAACGGCTTGGAAGGTCAGAAAGAGGGAGCTGCTGTGCTAATACAGGACTCAAGCCCAACCCCACAGTCACCCAGAGGCAGAACCAGTCTCAGGAAGTCCTCACCAGAGAAGCAGACCCCCAGAGCCTCTGAGTCAGCTGAAGCACCAGTGTTGGCTGGAACTAAGCTCACAGTCTGCTGAGTGGACTGAGCCCTGTGCAGGGGCAAGAATACAGGGGTATAGGCTGGTGCTAAGGCAGAACTTGGATTTTACACCCCTCCTGAGAACCAGGAGGTAGACTTGAGTAGCAGATGCTGAGGTTGGGGAGGGGCTCAGGCTCTCGGAGCTAACAACCACAACACACAAAGCTGGTTGATTAGCAAGTTGGTTTGGGGTCATCTAAGGAGCAGGGAACAGGCCAAGCAAGTGAAGAATTTGATTCTCCTTAAATCATACCACCTGGGATTTCTTAAGCTTGGGATACTTCAGCCTGGAAACAGTGCCCCACTTCAAGGAGCTAAAATTCAAGGAAAAGAAAGGCAAGATGAGCCAACAGAGAAAGGTGAGGACCATAGAAAGTTTCTTCAGTAACAAGGAAGACTGAGGGGCACCCTCAGAGGAAGATGTCAACATCAGGGCCCCTATATCTAAAGCTTCCAAGAAAAATATGAATTGGTCTCAGGCCATAGAGGTGCTCAAAAAGGACTTTGAAGATAAAATTAGAGAGGTAGAGGAAAAAATGGAAAGAGAAATGAGGGTGATGCAGGAAAGACATGAGAAAAAAGTCAACAGCTTCAAAAGTCAAATTGGCCAAACGGAAAAGGAGGTACAAAAGCTCTCTAATGAAACAAATGGAAGCCAGTGGCTTTATGAGAAACCAAGACACAATAAAGCAAATACAAATTAATTAAAAAATAGAGGGAAGTGTGAAATATCTTCTGGGAAAAACTGCTGACCTGGAAAATAGGTCCAGGAGAGATAATCTGAAAATTATTGGTCTACCTATAAACCATGATCAAGGAAAGAGCTTAGACATCATCTTCCAAGATATTCTCAGGGAAAATTGCCCTGAAATTCTAGAAGAAGCTAAAATAGAAATTGAAAGAATCTGATAACCTCCATAAAGAGATCCCCAAAGGAAAACTCCTAGGAATATTATAGCCAAATTCCAGAGCTCTCAGGTCAAGGAGAAAATATTGCAAGCTGCCAAAAAGAAAGAATTCAAGTACTGTGGAGCCTCAATCAGAATAGCACAGGATCTAGCAGCTTCTACATTAAAGGACCAGAGGGCATGGAATATGATATTCCAACGGGCAAAGGAAATGGGATTACAACGAAGAATCACCTACCCAGCAAAACTCAGCATAATCTTTCAGCAGAAAAAAAATGGGACTTTAATGAAAAAGAAGACTTTCAGATATTTGTGATGAAAAGACCTGAAATGAATGGCAAATTTGACTTTCAAATACAAGACCCTAGAGAACCATAAAAAATTGGAGCTGGGGGACATACTGGGTGTCATACAGTGGGTGACTGTCTTGTGTCTGAGGCTGGGTTTGGGCTGGGATCCCCCTGGGTCCAGGGGGGATGCTTTGTCCACTGTGTCACTTAGCTAGGTGATGACATCTTTAGGGTTAAATTGAGGGGTGAAGGGAATGCACTGGGGGAGGGGGAAGGGCAGAGGTGAAATCCTACATGAAAGAAATAGGAAAAGGCTTATGGAATGGGGGAAGAGATGGGAGAGGAGCAGAGTAGTAAATGAATTTTATACTCATCAGAAAAGGCTCAAAGACCTTAAACTCATCAGAGCTGCCTTCAAGGAGGGAATAACAGACACACCCACCTGGGTGGAGTAATCTATTTAATATGGGCAGTAAATGAGCCTAACACTCATCAGAATTGGCTCAAAGACCTTAATCTCCTTAGAATTGGCTCAAGGAGAGAATAATGTACACACTCAATTGGGTGGAGTAATCTCTCTAACCCTGCAACAAAATAGGAGGGGAAGGGGATAAAGAGAGAGGGGCAAAAGAAGGAAGGGCAGAGTGGGGCAGGGGACAGACAGAAGCAAATCCTTTTTGAAGAGTGATAGGATCAAAAGAGATGGATAATAGAATAAACATCATGGGGAAGGAAATAGGATGGAAGGGAAACAGTTAGCAATAGTAATCATGAAAAAGAGAAAAGGGGGAAAAATTGTACAAAAAATAATTATAGCAACTCTTGGTGGAGGCTAAGAATTGAGAATCAAGGGAATGTCCATCAATTGAGGAATGATGGAAGAAGCTGTGTTATTTATTGTAGTGGAATGGTCTTGTGCTACAGCAATGCAATGATCCAAGACAATCCCAAGGAACTAATGAGGAAGCTTAGTATGCACCCCTATAGAAAGAACTGATAAAAATAACAATTGTGGATTGTACATATATAACCTGGTTGTGATCTTGTGGAGGGGGGAGCAGAGGGAGGGAGGGAGGGAGAAAAATTTGGAACTCTAAATCTTATGAAAATGAATGTTGACAACTACATGTAACTGGAAAATAAAATAAATGTTTGTTGCAAAAAAAAAAAAGAATGAAAGGATTAGACTAGATTACCTATAAGATTTCTTCTAGCTTTAAAAATGTGATCCTATGAAAAATACTGACCTGACTTTAGAGTGTAATCAATCATTTAAATATAGATGTAAACAAACATGTGGGTATACATAAACATATGTACATATATGTATACATGTGCTTATATGTATATTTTGTATGTATGTATATGTTTGTGTATGTATTGGGCCCTGTCATTGTACTCAGCATTGGGGGAATACAAAGAAGTAAATCATGAGAACTCTGCTCTCTAGGGGTTTATAGTCTAGTTGTGTAGATAAGACACCCACACTGGGAAATATAATTAATAGTACAAAGCTGAATGTGATAAGTGCCAAGTGAGTGGTGTAGACAATAAATGCTAGAACAGAGAAGACTCAGGGGGAACATGATAGCTGTCTTCAAGTATTTGAAAGGCTGCCATGTGTAAAAAGCAATAGACTTGTTCTGCTTTGGCCCAGAGGGCAGAACCAGGAGCATTAGGTAGAAATTGCAGAAATGCAGATTTTAGCTCAATGGAAAGAAAAGCTTCCTAAAGATGAGAATTGGTCCAAAATGGAATGGGCTGCCTCAGTAGATAGAATGGTACATATATGAAGCATTTATTAAGCAATTACTATGTGCCAGGAATTGTACTAAACCCAGGTGATGGCTTCCTTTCTATTAGAACAACATATAAAGAGGAACTGGAAAGTAGGGAATGGGGAAGTGACTCATGAAGGCCTGGGCCTCTAGAAGGTAAAGAAGCTGGCTTCTCAGAGCACAGGGACTCAAGGAGGGAGTCCAAGTTGCTGGTGGGAAGGAAGTGAAGGTGATAGTCTAGATCCAGACTGCATGGCCCAGAGTGGTCAGGGAAGCAAACAGTTATGCAAGTCAGGAGTTCCCCATTACTGGATGTCTTCAAGCAGAGGCTGAATGAACATTGGTCAAAGGTGGCATTGGGTGGTCTCTCATTCACATATAGGTTTGACTAGCTTGCCGCTGATATTCCTTTCCACCCTGAAATTTTATGAGACTGATTTCAGAGGAGGGAGGGAAGACTACAGATCAAGATGGGCATCAAAGGTTTTAGGAAATAGGTGGGGCTTCAACAAGGCCTTGTTTGAGGGGCAAATTAACAGTGTTATTAAGGAAGCGAACAGTGAACAAAAATGATCTTATTTTCTCTTCTAACAATCTTACACATAAAAAAACTAAGGTGAAAAAACTCCTTGCAAGTGCAATGCTCCTCCAGAGCTCCCTGTATCTGGTGAGGGAGCCACAATTCTTCTAATTACTCACATTCAGAACCTTAAAGTCATCTTTTTCTGTCCCTTTTCTCCTTACCCCTGCATTTACCAAAATTTGCCAATTCTTATTCATTCTGCTTGGACAACATCCCTTGGATGTTTTCATTCATGAAGCTACTATCCTCTTTCAGTTATTTATTACCTTTAGATCCATTTTTCCTACCACCAACTCTAACAAATCACTCTTTTTAAAAATTTAAATCATAAAAGTATTTTATTGTTTTCCATTTACAAGTAAAGAGTTTTAAAATTTGTTTTCATAAGATTTTTACTTCTAAATTTTTCTCCCTCTCTCCTTTCCCTCCCCCCTCCCCAAGACAGAAAGCAATCTGATATAGGTTATATATGTACAATCACATTAAACTTGTTTCTGCATTAGTCATGTTGTGAAAGAAAAATTAGAACACAAGGGAAAAACCTCAAAAAACAAAAACAAAAAACCCCAGCCAAAAAGTAGAAATAGTATGGTTCAATCTGCATTCAGAATCCACAGTTCTTTTTTCTGGATGTGGGGAACATTTTCTATCATGAGTTCTTTGAAATTGTCTTGGATCGTTGCACTGCTGAGAAGAGCCAAGTCTATCACAGTTGCTCACCACACAATGGTGCTGTTACTGTGTACAATATTCTTCTGGTTCTGCTCCTCTAACTCAGCGTCAGATCATATAAGTCCTTCCAGGTTTTTCTGAAATCCTCATGCTCATTATTTCTTACAGTACAATAGAATTTCATTACATTCATATGGCACAACTTGTTTAACCATTCCCCAATTAATAGGCATTCCCTCAATTTCCAGTTCTTTGCTACCACAAAGAGAGCTGCTACAAATATTTTTGTACATATGGGTCCTTTTCCCTTTTCTATGATTTCTTTGGGGTATAGACCTAGTAGTGGTATTACTGGGTCAAAGGGTATGCACAGTCCCATAGCCCTTTGGGCATAATTCTAAATTGCTCTCCAGAATGGTTGGATTGGTTCATAGTTCCACCAACAATGTATCATTGTTCTAATTTTTCCACAGCTTCTCCAGCATTTATTATTTTCTTTTTTGTGTAATATTAGTCAATATGATAGGTGTGAGGTGATACCCCAGAGTTGTTTTAATTGCATTTATAAATCGCTCTTTTGCACCCTTCTCAACACTATCGTTCATCCCATTCCAACTCTTTGTCTTTCTCCCTCATGTCCTCTGGGATTCCTGTTTCAGAAATAACAAACTTTCTTTCACTTTTTACCCTTTCTTCTTGTACAATTTCCATTCTCTGTCTCTTCCAGATGATACTGTTCTCTTTCTTAAACACATTATGACATCTCTTTCCTCTGTGTCCTTGCAATGGCAGTGCCCCATTCCTGGAAGATATACTCTCTCCACCTCTGCTCCACAGAATCTCTCCCTTCCTTCAAGAAACTGTTCAAGTATAACTTTCTACATAAAACCTCTCCTAACCCTGCCATTAATTACTGTTGCTCTCACTCCCAAACCCCCTTCTATTTAACTACTTTATATTTCATTGTATTTATTATCTAGATATAGCTATAATCTATTATAAATATATTGTCTACATTTATTGTCTATATGCATATATACATGCAAAATTTTCTCTGTATGAGTATGTATACAAACATTTGCATGTATATATGCACATTTATCTCTCTCTCTCTCTCTCTCTCTCTCTCTCTCTCTCTCTCTCTCTCTCTATCTCTATCTCATCTCTATCTGTAGTCACAAAGGTAGTAAGCAATATATCAGGGATTCCAGCCCATCTCTGCTGACTCTAAATTCAATGTTTGTTACTCCACCATACTGACACAAGATCTCTAAGTTATTTGCCCTTTCTCATCTATTTTTTTCCATTCCTTGTGCCTTTTTATCACCCAGTGTCTTCCTGGTTTTCACCTCTCAATATCTGTACTCGAGAAGGGATGAAAATTCCTTCATCCTCAGGTTTAAATGAAGGCTGACTTAAGAGTGTAACTCCTCCCTCCCTAGTTCTCCCTCTCAAGGGATTTGCAACTTAATAGAGATCAAGTCCTTTAGTTAAAGTGGGATTTGAAGCATCAACTTGTAGAATAGGATTTCTTTTAATGGTGAGAAGGAAACTTGCTGGCTTCTCAGACTTCACACCATAGAGGTGGCTGTTTATTCCATCTCTGTCTCTCCCTCTCTGTATGTACGTATGTATACATAAATACATTCATGCATGCATACAAACATACATGTCTTTTCAGGGTCCTAGAAAACAGTCTATATCTTCAAAGAATTAATGTTCCATTAGAGGAGATAACATGTACGTATTATTATGTACATAATATATTCAGAATAATCACAAGACAATTTTGGGAGGTAGATGATGATAATAATGATATGATGATGATGAAGAACTCTGTGTTTTAGAGAAATGAGTCTCATTGTTGTTCCCTTATCTTGACATTCAATCTTCCATCTTACTCTGCCTCTTAGTATCCTTAGCTTATGTCTAGACAGAGCTCAGGTGCCTTTTCCTACATGTAGCTTTTTCTGATTTCCCCAGTTTTTCCTTCTTCCTCCTTCCTTAGTTTTTCTTGTCCCCAATTATTCATTTACATGTTGTCTCCCACAGTAGAATGTTAGGTCATTGAAAGCTGGTACTTTTTTGGTTTGGTTTGGTTTTTCACCCTTCTCTGTATTCCACTGACTTGGATATAGTAGGTCCTTAATAAATATTTGTTGACTTAAACACCTACATTTTAAAGATGAGGAAACTGAGCCTCAGTACTTTTTCAAGACTTCTTCAGTGTCACAAGCAGAGAAAGAATTCAAATCCAGGGTCTCTGATTCCAGATCCCATACTTTCCCCTTCACACAGAGGAGACACCTTCTTACATGAGGCTTTTGTCTTGAAACCTCCCTCATGATGACAGAACCCAGCGGATTGAAATGAACATTTTAAGGAAATGCTTTGTAGGGCACAGCCAGTTTCCACATTAAAATAGAAACACACTAATGCCCATGCCCACATGCACCATTTACTTTCTCCCTCAGTTTAGATATGGCCTCAATTACTCTCACCTCTAACTTACTCCAGAACTGAAGGGAAGATAAATCATTCTGTTCAGGCCACTCTGCTGCAAGGTCATCTAAGCCCTGGGGAAATCCTGAGATGATCCAGCAGAGGTTATGAAAGTACAATTTTATGCCAACACCCTATTTTCTTCTGTATTTTATTAGCTCTGTGGACCTCACAAGAGAGCACAAAAGAATGGAGAGAGAATAGAATCTCCACATAAGGAAGGGCCTTGTCTAGTTATGCATAGCATAAGCAAAGTAAAAGTAATAAATAGCTCATGTTCCTCACAATTTCAAGTATACATAGCACTGCTTTTAGATTTATTCCAAGCAAAAATTTTTTATCCACATTTTATAGATGATGAAACACAGAGAGAGATGGAATCACTTGTTAAAGGTCTCTTTGTTAAATAATGGCTGTGTTAGGACTTGAACCCTGAATCCCAGGCTATATTCTTTCTATTACCTATATTATAGCCTCTGCCCCCCCACAAGGGAATTTAGAAAGATTAGGCAGCCATCTACATGGTGTGTTCTGACCAACAGGGTATCTGTCCTTCCCACTCCCTCATCCATAACTTTCCATAGTGTCTAAATTTCCACAACCAGAGAAATGAATTATGAAGGTGTCTCAGTCTATAGTAGTTTACTATTAAACTACTCATAATGAGAGCCATGGATTAGAGAGGAGTGGTGGTAGAAGCTGAGGTTTTGAAAAAGATACTGGAAGTTGAAGGGCAGAAGGGCAGAGCCAAGATGAAAGATTGGGATCACCACGCAACTGAATTCTCCTAATATTCCCTCCAAAATCTTTAAAATAATGCTTCAAATCAAATTTTGGATTGGAAAAGACAACAAAGCTTAGGGCAGAGCCAAACTTTAATATATAGCATATAGTTCAAATTCAGGAAGTAGGCTGGAAAAATGAGCAATTTTTTAAAAATCCATAAAAATCTACTTTGGTGCCAAGGAAGACAATATAAACTCAGAAGAAGATAATGTGAAAAGTTACATAGCCATGCATAAAAATGCTAATTAGACCAAAATCCAACAAGAATTCCTAGAAAAGTTAAAGAGATAAGAGTAGTAGAGGGGAAAATGGCAAAAGAAAAGAGAGTGATATAAGAAAATTATGAAATGAGAATTAACAGCTTGGTAAAAGAGGAACAAAAAAAACCCAAAGAAAATACTGTAAAAAGCACATTTGGCCAAATGGTTAAAAAAAAAATAAAGACAAAACCCAACTGAATAGAACTCTTCAAAAAGCTGAACTGGGATAGAACCAAGATGGCAGAGTAAGGAAGCATTCATCCAAGCTCTACCAAATTCCTTTTCAAACAACTACTTAAAAAAGCCTTAAATTGAATTATGGAGTGGCAGAACCAACAAGATATTAGGGAAAACAATTTTCCAGCCCAAGACAATTTAGGAGATCAGCAGAAAAGGTCAATCTCACTAGGGTGGTGGTGGGCCCTGGGAACACAGGCTGTAATTTGGATATACCAACCTTGGTGGCAGTGACAATGGCAGCTTCAGGAGCTCTTAGCACATGAATGTGGGAGTGAGAGAAGTTAGATATCTGCTTGGAAAGAGATTACAGGGGACCCTTTGCTGGTGCTGGATTCAGAACCTTGTTGCATTGCCCATATGCAGCTCCAGGTTGCAATCCCAGGGCCAAAGGATTGGTAGCACTGGTAGTCACAGGGAAGTGGGAGCCCTATCACTATTCTGTAATGGAGAGGAATGCTACCAATTACAGTTACATGAAATCAGGGGAACTGGTCACATTGGTAGGGCTAGAAGGATGGCTACCACTGGTGTCTACAGGGGAACAAGGTCCCTTCCTAGGTAAAGACCAGATCACAGGCCAGAAGAGCAATGGTCATATCTCTCCTTAGCACACCACCTTGGAAACAATAAAAACCTATAAACACTCAGAGCTAGATTTTTTTTTTTGTGGGGCAATGAGGGTTAAGTGACTTGCCCAGGGTCACACAGCTAGTAAGTGTCAAGTGTCTGAGGCTGGATTTGAACTCAGGTGCTCCTGAATCCAGGGCTGGTGCTTTATCCACTGCATCACCTAGCTGCCCCCAGAGCTAGTTCTTAAAACGGCAGGAAGAAATGTCCAAAGCTTGAGACAGTGCCTCCTCTACTTTGGGGAAGAGTTCAACTTTGACATAAAGTTAAAAGTAAAGAAATAGGCTAGAAAAATGAGCAAACAACAACAACAACAACAAAAGAACCTGACCATAGAAAGTTATTATGGTTACAGGGAAGATCAAGACACAAACTCATCAGAAGATAATGAAGTCAAGGCAGCTACATGTAAAGCTTTAACTAAAAATGTGATTTGGTAACAGGTACCCTCTTGAAAAAATTCCTGAAGGAGTTTAAAAAGGCATTTAAAAATAGATAGAAGAGGTGTAGGAAAAATTGGGAAAATAAATTAGAATGATGCAAGAAAATTATGAAGATTAAACTGCTTGGCAAAAAAGGCACAAAAAATGCAGAAGGAAATAATACTTTAAAAAATAGAATTGGCCAAATGGTAAAAGAGGTATAAATAATCATTGACAAATATAAGAAAATAATGGGTTTTGGGGACTCCAAAAGGCTGGAGGCCTAACTGAAAGGCCTAACACAGAGAGGCTGGCCTGACCTTTCTTAAGGCCAGCCCAGAGTCAGGAAGTTACTTCATTCAAAACCACTCCCACCTGAAAGCTTTGTTCCCACCAGAGGGTCTGTTCTCTGGGCTCTGACATCAGCACACACTATGACAAACCACCCTCAAGTCCAGTGAGCCAATAGATTTGAATGATGCTAGCTTTAAGCAGTGTGTAAAGGCAACCTCTTGTCCTTCCCTCAGAGAGGTAAACTGATTGCGCCTTTGGCCCTGTGACACTCAAGGAGGCAGGACATTTCCATTTTTCTCTCTCTTCTCTTTCCTAGCTAGGCTTTCTTATCTTTCATAGCAATGTGCACTCTCTTTACTAATATTTTTGTTTTGGTTTGGTTTTGGTTTTTTGGGTTTTTTTTTTTTTTGCGGGGCAATGGGGGTTAAGTGACTTGCCCAGGGTCACACAGCTAGTAAGTGTCAAGTGTCTCAGGCCGGATTTGAACTCAGGTACTCCTGAATCCAGGGCCGGTGCTTTATCCACTGTGCCACCTAGCCGCCCCCTCTTTACTAATATTTAATATGCTTTAATAAATGCTTAATGCCCCCAACTGGAGCAGTAGCCCCTAGTTTCTAAGTAGTAAGATATTAGAACCCCAGCTAATTTTCCTTAAACTTGAGACAGAAATAGGGTGACCACATGTAATTTTATTACCATAAGAAAATAATTCCTTATGAAAGGGGCTAAAATTGTAGCTAGTATGTCTAAAATATCTAATGAGTGGTCACCAATAAATTATTAGGTTCAGCAAGAGTTTAGACTTTTAAGCATTTATTAAGGAGAATACGAATTTAGTGAAGAGAGAGAAAGAGACCTAGATTCAGTTATCTCAGGGAGCCAATGTCTCCAGCTCTTCTCCCTCCTGAGGTCCTCCAGAAAGAGCCAGAATTACCCCTTCTTCATCCCACAAGCCATTCTGTACACATACACACACACACACACACACACACACACACACACACACACCTCCAAGCTAATTGGCTGGTAGCTTTGATAGACAGTACCCAGGAGCAAATGTTACTTCCTGATGCCAAAGAAAGCTAAATAGCTTGCCCTCACATTCCTTCTCCTCATGGCAGAGCTTTCCTACAGTAACTCTCCAGCAGGTGGCATCACTCCAATAGTTACACTTAAAAATTAGAATTGGGCAAATGCAAGCTAGTGAATCCATGAGACACCAAGAAACAACGAAACAAAATCAAAAGAATGCAAATATAGAAAAAAAAACACCTTGAAATAGTTCACTGGAAAAACAACTGATCTGGAAAACAGATTGAAGAGAGATAATTTAAGAATTTTTTGACTACCCGAAAGCCATGACACAAAAAAAGCCTAGATTACATCTTTCAAAAAATTATGAATGAAAACTCTCTGATATTTTAGATCCAGAGGGTAAAGTAGAAATTGTAAGACCCCACTGATTGCCTCCTGAAAGAAATCCCAAAACAAAAACTCCCAGTAATATTATATCCCAAAATTCCAAGATCCTACAGAAAAGAGAAAATACTTCAAACAGCCAGAAAAAATTCAAATATCTTGGAGCCATAGTGAGGATAATACAAGATTTAGCAGTTTTTTACATTAAAGGAGTAGAAAGATTAGAATATGTTATTACAGAAAACAAAGAGCTAGGATTACAACCAAAAAACAACCCACCCTGCAAAAATGAGAGTAGTTCATCAGGGAGAAAAATGTATACTGAATAAAATAGATTTTTTAAAAAAGAATTCCTGATGAAAAAGACAAGAACTGAAAAGACAATTTGATAATCAGATACAGGACTCAAGAGAAGTATAAAAAGGTAAATATGAAAGGAATCAATAGAATTAAACTGTTTACATACCTATATGTGAAGGTTATACAGGTAACTCCTAAGAACTTTATCATTATTATGGCATTTAAAAAAAGGAAAAGTGGGTTAGGGGTGTGCTGGGAAGGGTACAGGTGTTATATATGTATTTATGCATATACATACATACATATACATATATATTTTGTGCATTTATGAGTTATTTAGGCATTATTTATATAGCAATTATATTTAAACAAATTTGTCATATAAATTGATGTGTATTTGTTGTTTATAAAACAGTTATTTAAGGAATTAATATACTAAATTATATTTATTAGAATATATATAGGTATATCTAAATGTAATAATGTAGAAAATTTACATTACATGTCATATATGTGTCTTCATATATATTATATCTATGTTTGATATACATAAAATATTATTATATATCACAAATAAAATTTTTTTAAAGTTCAAAAAAGTTTACATAGAGAGAGGCCATGAGTGTTAGTCTATTATGTTGGAATGACCTCCAAAAAAGTGAAGGGATGAGAAAGATGGTTTACTGGGAGAAGGGGAAGGGAGAAGTAGAATGAGGAAAATTTCCTCACATAGAAGAGGTATGCAAGGAAGAACTTTTATCATGGAGGGGGAAATGGGGAGTGGGGTAGCAGTCAATGTTTGTACCTCACTTTCTCACTCGAATTGGGTAAAAGAGGGAAGGAAAAAAAAAGATATGTATATATATATATGTGCACATATATGTGTATACATGTATGTATGTATACACATGCATATATATACACACACACACATAAACACACTCGATTGTGTATAGACATATAGCTTACTCAATAGGGAAATAGGAGGGAAATGGGATAAGAGAAAGGAGTGGAGATGATAAAAGGGAGGTTAGATTAAGTGAGGCAGTGATTAGAAGCAAACTAGACTTTTGAGGTGGGACAGAACAAAAAAGAGAGAGAGGATAAATAGAGGAAAATGGGGTGAAGAGAAATACAAAGTAATTCACAGCTGTGAATGTGAATGAGAAGAACTCACCTTTCAAACAGAAACAGATAGCAGAATGGATTAGTGGGGCAGCTAGGTGGTGTAGTGAATAAAACACTGGCCCTGGATTCAGGAGTACCTGAGTTCAAGTCAGGGCTCAGACACTTGACATTTACCAGCTCTGTGACCCTGGGCAAGTCACTTAACCCTCATTGCCCTGAAAAAAAAAAAAGGAATGGATTAGAAACCAGAATCCAACAATATGTTGATTAAAAGAGACACAATGCAAACAGAAACACACACACAAAGTTAAAATCAAGGTCTGGAGCAGAATGTAATATGTTTTAACTGATGTAAAAACAGCACAGGTAGCAATCATGATTTTAGGTTAAGCAAAAGCAAAAATAGACCTAAATAAAAGAGACAATCAGAAAAACTAAATTATCCTAAAAGATGTCACAGAAGATGAAGTAATATCAAAATATTTATAGCAAGTTTCTCTGATAAAAGCTTCATTTATCAAATATATACTGAGTATGCAATTGAGTTAAATTTATAAAAGAATAAGAGCTACCCTCTAGTTGATAAATGGTCAAAGTATATAAACAGTTATGTGTAGTCATATAAACAAATGTTCTAAATTACTAGAGAATCTAAATCATTAGAGAAATGCAAATTAAAACAACTCATATACTACCTATCAGAAATGACAAATTCTGGAGGGGATAGCAGGAGGGGATAGTAACACTAATGAACTTCTGTTGGAATAGTGAATTGGATATAAGCATTCTGAAGAACAATTTGAAACTCTGGCCAAAGGGCTATAAAACCATGTAAACTCTAACCCAGGAATACTAGGGCTATACACCAAAGAGATTAAAGTGTTATGATTAAAAATATGAGAAACATAGTTTCTGGGTAACAATCATTTTATTAATAGGCCAGCAAGTTATTAGTAACTAATATAGAAATATGTTTCACATTGATGTAGGAGGCAAAAAGGGGTTAATAGAAAAACCTAAGACCCAAGTTCTAGTTCAGATATGAGTTCTAAGAGGAATTCAGACCCCAGTTAATGGATAACTTCTTCATTAATATAAGTCAGGGCCTTGCTTCTTGTGTACCCACAGCAATCAGTACCCATAACAGGGACATAAAGGGGCAGGTCATATAACAATGATAAAATTGACAGGCTATAGAAACTCAGACTAGGAATAAATGATAAATGAAGATGTTTTGAAACTAAGCATGGGAATCAGAAAGAGACATACGCAGAAAAGGCCTAATTTGTCCCCAGATTTACATTATGACGTGTAATCCCCCAAAACACACCTCCACAGAAAAAGCTACCCACCTCAGGGGCTGGCTTAGGACCACAGAAACTTCAAATTAGGATAAGCCCTCCCCTGTACCTCCCTAAGGTGGATATTATTATAATGAGATGGATAATCAATTTATCCATACCATAAATATAACTGTCTTTTCTTTCCCTATTTGGGAGATACCTTGATACCTTTCCACTATTCTGGTTCTCCCTCTGTGGTCACTCACAGTATTGTAATAAAACTTGGGAAACTGAGTCACTGAGTCTTGTAATTCTTTGGGGACGACTCATGATCAATTTGACCCAGATTCTAACCCACATCACTAACATTTTGGGGAAGATTAGTTGACTGCCATCTGAGAGCAAGACCCTGAGGGAACAGGCCCTGGGAATGGTAGCCCCTTGGGTAATAGAAAGAAGAAAGTGATGCATGAAACAGAGTTCATCTATTTCTCAATTCTTAATCAACTAGCCCTGAGTAAAACCATGAGGTCACAGGATATTGAGTTAGGTGTAACCTTAAAGTTCATCTAATACAACCTTCACATTTTGGAAATCAGGAAACTGAAGCCCAGAGAGTATAAGTAACTGGTTAAGGTAACACACCTATTAAATGAAAGAGCCAGGACCTTTGATTTCAAATCTGGCATTCTTTCCACTGTAGCCCCTGGCTCTGTGAATCATTTTTTCTTAAACTATTCTTCCTCACTTTGGGTGGGCAATATAGGTCCGCATAGAGCATGGACCTGGTATGGACACACTGAGGCCTCTCTCAATTCCCCTTAGGGTTGTGAGAAAATAATTACTAATAATGGATTTCTTGGGGGGACACAGGAACCCAGTCTTAGTCAGCGTTCTCTTCACCCCCACTCAAAGGTTTAGTTCAGTAACTCTGGCTGGTCTCTTTCAGAGCCAGCCCAAAGGTCCATTAGAGATAAGGCTCTTTGTGACTAGCTCAGTGAAGTAAGGAGATTAAAACCACACCTATTTCAATGCACCTTTGCCCTCAGAGGATCTGTCTTCCACCAGACCAGGATGTCATGAAGGTAGAGCTCATTTTAATATGGACCACCCTCAAGTCATATCAACCAATGGAATTGAATGATGCTAGCCAATTAGCCTTGATCAGTGGGTAAGGAGGCACCTCTATTGAAAGAGGAAGGGGACAGGACTACAGGAGTTTTTGCTCTCTTGCTCTTGGGACTCTCTCTTGAACTAGCCATGCACCCTCTCCTCTCCCTCTTGGCAAAATGTGCTGGTTATATAATTGTTTTAGGCCTGTAATCCTGTGACTAGTGGAGAAGTTAGGGAAATGCTATGTGGTCAGTACTTTATTGATATGTGATATTAATTAATAACAAATGCTTACTGCCCAAAATGGATACAATACCCATTAATTTATAAGTGGCGATTTTTTTTGAAACCCCAGCAAAGTTCCCCAATCATTTAGACAGAAAAAGCCTAGTTCCACAATATTTTCAATAACACAGGGCAATGGACAATGAGAATAATCCTCTACAGTGGGTATGCATCCAATCCCATGCAAGTGGATAGGTAATGTTACTGTAGGCATCATTTATAGCTGATAAGAAGACCTGAATTCAAATCCAGCCTGAAATCCTTAGTAGTTATGTAACTAATCGAAAATCGCTTACATTTCATCTGCCTGCCTTATAGTTTCCAATTCTATAAAATAGGGATAATAATAATATATACCTCCCGGGGGTTATTGTGAGGATAAAGTGATATAATATCTGTAAACTTAGAGTGCTATATAAATGCCAGCCATTGTTATCCATGAACATGAGCCAAAGTAAATGAAAAAGAAGCATTTGCAAATGTAGAAACAAGGAGAAATCAAACGCAAGATAAAGATTTAGGATGATTCTAAAATATCTGAAATTATGAAGGTTTACTTTTTTAAAAAATGAAATACCAAAAAAAGAAGTAAAATAAAATGATATATTTGGAAAGTAAGATGAAACACAGGAGAATATAGGATTTATTGATTCTTTTGTGAAGGCAAAGTAGGTCATCTTTTACTTCAATTCTTACCTAGCCTTTAATCAGTGAACAGGTATTGCCTCAGACAAACTGACCTGGGAAAGACCTTAACTTAAAAAGGCCAAGTTCTACCTCTGCATCCCAACCCATAGCCAATCATTCTGTCCTTTGTCTTGCCCAGGACTCTCATGACTCTGAAAGAGAGAGTGGAGCTGATATCTGCACAGCTCTACCTCACTCAAATCCAATTCACTTGCTGGTCAAGATATCACCTTCCTGATGTCCTTGGTTTTCTTTGAGAACAAAGGATGAACAGAATTCTGTGAGTTGTAGTAGCTTCCCCTCTGGGGAACCCAATGGGCCAGTTCCAGTTGCACAATGCTGCTATCTCCTCCTCTTCCTCCTCATCCTCTGTCTATGTGGGGAATCATACCCTTAATTGTGGGTATTTTGTCCAAAGGAATATAAATTTGATCATTTATATTTCACATGGTATCTTGGGACTTGGGGGCTAGATTCCCCTCACCCCTGCTTATTTATTCCATAATTTGGGGAATTGGGGGTATTTTTTTTAAACTGAGACAATTAACTCTTTTGTCTCACATAGGTTTTATTTATGATTTCTTGAAATATAGCTCTGAAAAACTAGGCTTTGATAAAGCCCATTGGGATTCAAATGGAGATACCTGAATATGCCTTTAAATCCAAATCAATCTGACCCTCAATAATTGGCCAATAATAAGCCCCAGTCCAAGTCTCACTTGCTTTTTGTTTTGGTTTTGATGACTCAGAGTGAGTTTAAATGGCAATTGTTTCTGTTGTGGCCAGAAACTGAGGGTCTTCCCCTCCCAGATTGGTTCTTTTGTGAAGGAAAAATCAGTCATCTTTCACTTCAATTCTTAATTTTTTACTACTGAATGTGTATTGCCTTAGAAAAACTGAGACCTAGGAATGACCTTAGGTTAAAGGTTTTTTACTGCATCTGGGCCCATAGCCTGATCTATGTATTACCATTGGACTCTGAGGACTCTGGAACAGAGAGTTGGGACTGACAACTCTGCACAGCCCTGCCTCGCTCAAATCTAATTCATTTGCAAGTCAAGACATTACACTCCTGATGCTTTGGTATTCTTCAAGAACAAAGGATCAACAACAACAAAACAACAACAACAACCACTCAGCACAGTTCCTGACACATAGTAGGCACTTATTAAAGGTTTATTGATAGACTGATCTTAGCCTCAGTTCCATCTTCTATAAAATGGAGATAATGATATTACCTGTTTCACAGTTGTTCTGAGGATCAAATGATGTATCATATGTAAAATAGTTTGCAAACCTTAAAATCCTTCTTCTTCTTTGTTGTTATTGTTGTTATGGTTATATATAAATTGAGTATGTCCAAGTGGCCAATGGATTGACTGTCATATTTATTGAAGCATTTAAACAGATTGGCTGCACTGGTATATACCTTTAAATAATATACTTTCAAGAATATAAATCAAGGAAATCTCTATTAATTAGAAAGGATGAACACTTATGAGATATTAAAATGTGCTACTGAGGGAGACCAACATATTTCCATCCCAGAAGATTCAGAGGAATAATTTAATGAATTTTTAGAACTACTGGCAATCATCCCTGAAAATTCATATAGGGATTTAAAGGGAAAATTCATCTAGGGGTGCAGAAAAATCAAATGGGAAAGAATTTACCCTAAATCTAAGTTTTTCTAAACGTTAGAATTATTCTGGAAGCTACTGAGGACATCTGCAGAGCACCGTCAGGCCCCAGAAACTAGGGCAATATCAATGACCTTTAGACAGGATTCTTTGGGAAAAGCTTAATTTTGATGAGAAGGAAGAACATGGTAGGCAGAGAGGATGGTTGATGGTTCAGGTAAGGTGGACTGTAATCAGAAAGTGAAAGCTGAGTTCCAAGACAAAGAAGTGTCACAGACAAGAGTTCACATTTTATTTTTTCCCTTTTGTTTTGTTTTGTTTTCTTTTCTTTTTGCAGGGCAATGAGGGTTAAGTGACTTGTTCAGGATCACACAGCTAGTAAGTGTCAAGTGTCTGAGGTTGGATTTGAACTCAGGTCCTCCTGAATCCAGGGCTGGTGCTTTATCCACTCCACCACCTAGCAATAATTATAATTATAAGGTGAGTCATACAATTTTTTTTTGGTTTTCTAGTGCTTATAAAAGTTACCTTTACACCATACCATAGTCTGTTAATTGTGTAATGGTATTTATTATGTCTAAAAGACATACATACATAATTTTTAAAAATTATTGCTAAACATATTAACTATCATCTGACCTTTCAGAGAGTTGTAATCTTTTTTCTGATGAAGGGTCTTGCTTCTATGTTGATGGCTGCTGACTGATCAGGGTGGTGGTTGCTGAAAACAGGGGCAGCTGGGGCAATTTCTTACAATAAGATAACAATGAAGTTTGCTTCATTGATTGACTCTTCCTTTTCATAAGTAGGGTTATTACTGGCCTAATCTCAATATTTTTGCGTCTCCGGGAATATGGAGGCTTGAGGAGATGGGAAGAGAAAGGGAATGGTTGAAGCAGTAAGAACCCACACATTTAAGTTTGCTGTCTTTTATGGGAGTGGTCCATGGTACTCCACACACACACACAAAAATTTACAACAGTAACATTAAAGATCACTGTTTACAGATCACCATAGCAGATATAATAATACAAAAACTTCAAAATACCAAAATGTGGCATAGAGACATGATGTGAGCACATGCTTTTGGAAAAATGGTGCTGATAGACTTAATGCAGGGTTGTCGCAAAACTTCAATTCATAAAAAAGATAAATAAAATGTAAAATATGTGAAGCACAATAAAGTGAAGAGTAATAAAATGGGGTATGCTTATATTGCTTTAAGGTAAACTTGAGCCCTTTCTTCATAATGCTCTGAGGGAGGGAGTATAAATATTACCTTGATTTTTAAAAAAATAAGTCAACTAAAGCTTAAGGAATATAAATAAATGACAGAGTTGAATCTGAACCACTGCTTCTCACTTCAAGTCCATTGACATCTGAGAAGAGCAGATGACCACCTATATGTCGAGATTGCAGGGGTAGGACTCCTGTCCACAAATTATCTTTCAGGGCAGAGGACTAAAAAATGACAGAGATGAAATTCAAGCCTAGGTCTTCTGACTTGAAATTCAGACTTGCTTGCACTATTTTTTCCTCTGAGGGAATCTACAATGACCAGTAGATGGTAATTGCCTGCTCTTCTTATTCACCTGTTCTGGTTATAGAGGCCAATTGGTCCTGTAAAAAGAATCACAGTTGTAACATCTGTGAGATCTACACACTGGTAAGTGAGTTAGAGATGACTAATTTTATGTAAAAATACAGGAATAATCATTTGTAAAAAGTAATAATAATTGCTTGGATATCATTAGCAGTTTATGATTTACAAAGCATTTTTCTCCATACATCTCTATGAGTTAAAGAGTACAATTATTGTCTACATTTTACAGAAGAGGAAACCAAAGCTGTGAGAATTTAAAGCTTTTATTTAACTTAAATAAAACACTACTAAGTTTTGGAAAATCATGTGTTCTATCAGCAAGATGACAGAAGACCTGGATTCAAAAATCTTTAGCAAACCCAAAATGTCAGAAAACAGAATGATTCATCAGATACAGAGTAAATAAAGCTAAATCCATCACAGAAGAAAGCCTACAAAATAAACCCCTCTTAAAATGACATTAGAGAACCCAAATACTTAGGATTCTCACTTAGTACCCACAAGTTCCAACCCACATTGAGCAGGGTATTTAGTGAGCATAAGATAAGGTCCAGATATGTGATTCAAAGTCTGGCCAGAGGATCTCCTACCACTCCTCACCCTGGCAGGGACTCAGCTCAACCCCCCCACCAAAACCCCTTCAAAGTAGCAAGCACTGATTCAGTCCAACCATTTGCAGGAGTAATAGAGGGACTGAAATACACTTTCAGAAGATATGGGTAGTACAGAACAGAGGACAGCCTACCACAGATCCAGTTGGAGGATAAAGGAACATATATTCCTAAAAGAAACAGGGTTGGAAGTCCAGATAAGGCCACTTAGCTCCTCTGGACTCAAATTAGAGCCTTGGGAATAGGCTGTTCCCTAGGTCCTTCAACATGACCAGCAGCCCAGTCTCCAAATGTCTATGAATCACTGAAAGGTCACAGCACAAAATGAGAGAAAGGATAACAGGGGAAAGAAGTTGGGAATATAAGAAAAAAGTTGAAAGTTCAAGAGAGAAAACCTAAATAAAAACCAAGTTTACAAGTAGATGCCCCAAATAGGATGCTAAAAATAGAAGAATGAATGATCCTCAAAGAAAAGGCAGAGCTTATTAAAGAAGTATTAGACTATGAAGGAAAATCAGGTAAATCCTTGATGTGTGTGTATATGTGTATGTGTGTGTGTGAGAGAGAGAGAGAGAGAGACAGAGACAGAGACAGAGACAGAGAGACAGAGACAGAGAGGGACACAGAGAGAGAGAGAAATGTCTCAGGGATCATGGAACAACAGCAAGAAAATATAGGATGATTAAAAGAGAAACAACTTTAAAACAAGGAAATTCAGAGAAAGTAGGTCAGAAATCAGAGTTCTTCAAGCAATTTTGAAAAAACTAACAAAAAAGAATAGAAAAATAAATCTAATATACAATCAATAATCACTCTGAAGAAGAACCTTTGGGAGATAGAATAAGTATTTTGGAATGCAAAAATAAAGATGTGGAAGAAGGCAAAAAACAACAAATTTAAAAGAATACATGAATGGCTGACCATGGAGACAGGCTGCTCAGAGATTACCTAAGGATTTCAGGTCACCCAGAAGAATATTACAAATTTAAGGGGAAAAAAAACCTGGCATACCATCTGGTAGGAAATAATACAAGAAAACTATGTTCAACTTTTGAATATAGAGAACATGAATTGATTAATCAAGTCTACAGATTGCCATGAGGGTTGGGGAGAAGAATAGAGAATTCACACTTCAAACACCAGGAAATTACATTTTATACTTTCAAGAAAAAAAATAAAGCAAATTTTGAAAGTAGCAAAGGAGAAAGACTTTAAAAATTGAAGGAAAGTCACTTTGAATAACTCCAGATTATTCAATAATTATGAGAAATTAGTGAAGAGAATGGCACAGTATATTTGAAAAGCTCCAGACCAAAGCATCATATTGTATGCACCTTAGCTTATACACTGGTGTAAAAAAGATGGATTTTAAAAACAATGAACAGAAGAAGCAAAATTTGAAGAATTTCCCCACTAATAAAAGAACAGTGAATCAGTTATTTGATTTATAAACAGCTCAAACACCAGAAAAACAAGAAAGGTAAATAAGTTACAGTACAAAATTGTTTAAATAATAGAATTGATTCTATTATGTTTAGAGGTCATAGTGTTTATTTTTAAGAATTAATTTGGGATAAAACTATGAGAATAATACCAACAAACAGGAACATATAAGGAACAAATAGAACCTTGGTAGCTAGAGGTTAAAGGGAATTTTAAAAATCCAGAGAAGGAAAGTAGAAAGCCTCAAGTTAGCATTAAATGGACTAACATTCCTATTGCCTTATAAATGAATAATATCTTTTGTGGGAGGGAATAATACAGTGGAATGATAATCTCCTGAGGAAAGTAGAGGCAAGTAACAGAGAGGAATAGGAACAGTGATGGGGTAATTACTTTAGGTACAAAATAAGTTGAAGGGGGAGGCGATTTGGTATAACAGGATAAATAAGAGTGGGGAAAAGTGATGGAGGAGAGGAATTTTACTTGGTGATTACTGTCCTTCATTCTTGAAGAGGACAAAAATGATAAGAACTGGGAGTTACCCCTTTACCATAGGTGCTTTCTAAGTTTCAGCCTACTTTATCCTGAACTTTCTAGGTACTTGTTGGAGAGTATTCAAAGACTTTTTCCTTCTTTCTTTCCTTCCTTCCTTTCTTTCTTGGGGAACTTCTAGCAACTGTTATTACTACAGCACCTCTACACTAAATACCTCTTTTTAAAAAGCTGCTTAAGGCTAGATGACTAAAATGATTTCAAATAACAATTTTGGGAGAAAGGATAGTTGTTTGGGTGTATGAGTTAATGAGACTAGAGATTACTCCTCACTTCTCAGGAGTATTCTTAGAACTTTTAGGGAGAAATATAGCCTTGTTGAGGATCCCAAGACCTATCTGTGAGTGAGAATTGAGATCAAGATTCTTTAAGATTATATGGGATACAAGCATCTTCAACAAGAGATAGGGACCTTATAATGAATATCTTCTAGGAAGGATTTATACATATAGGAGATGACTTTCTGTGAGAAATTGTTGTTCCTTCATGGATAGGATCTGACCCTGGATTAGGAAAATATGTTTCCAAAGAGGTAGAAAAGATATAACTAGAGACAACAGTGAGTTAGATATGTAGACAAATTGTGGTAAGGGCAAGGTATAAAAGAAGACCTAATGACTTTGGAACAGAGAATCATTTCACCAATAACCTACTGCTTCATCTGATGTTATTTCCTTCATGAAATAATATTTCTATATGGGAATGTTTTATGTAATTGTAAATGTATCACCTATATCTGATTGCTTACCACTTCAAGGAGGGTGTCAGGGAGGAAGGGAAGGAGGAATAGAATTTGGAACTCAAAAATTTAAATTAAAATGTTTATGAAAAAGGAAAGAGATGATATTTCTAGAGAAGAAAATTAGGAAGATGGATTAGAATCTAGAAAGATAATAACAGAAATTATATAGAACAGGTCTAGTTTGTACTTCATAAGAATTATATTTATATGGGATAGGAGAGAATAAATAAATGTCAGGTAACTTTATAGCTCATGAATCAGAAAATAAATGTCAGAATTGACAGGAAGGAAAAGAAAATAATATGAAGGATAAAACAAGAAAAAAAACAAGAAAAAACAAGAAAACAAGAAAAAAACAAGAAAAAATCTCAGAAAGGAGTGCAACAAAAGAATATTGCTTTAAGTAATTTTGGAGAGGGGAAGGAAGATTTGAATTACACATTTAACTGGATGGGGAAAGAGCATAGTCACATGTAGGGAAGAAAGAGGGTGGAGGAGGAGAGAGGGAAGATCTTGTTTGACTTTAAATATAGTCATTGCAAACAATTCAGCTGTGAAACATGAATTGGAATCGGAGTCTAATAATACAGAGATAAGGAAGTTTAATTTTGCCCAAGTTAAGGAATTTAGAGGGTGGTAATGACATTGTTCACCAATGGGCTAACTTCTCTGCCTGCATCACTTTGTCAACAATGGTGTTGGGTTTTTTTGCAGGGTGTTGTTGTCATTAATTCTCCATTCTCCAAGAGGACCGATGACATCATGAAGGTGATAGCTTGACTTTCATTTTAATTGGATTTAAGTAAGACTGAGCTTCTCAAAGTTATTAGTCTCATTCTCTCCTCTGATGTCATTGAAGTCCAGTAGCAAGCTATTTAAGAACATGTTTCCTTCCCCTTCACCAACTTGGAATCCTAGTGGTGTGCGATAGCACACTCTATTCTTCTCCTTTCCAATATCCTCAAGAAGGATACCATATTCTCTCCCTCTGTGAGGATGCTTAAAAACACAACATAAAGACAGGGATATTTCTATGCTGGTCAACTGACCATCATGGTCTATGGGAAAACCTACTGGTTCACAATCAGAAGACATGGGTTCAAATCAAAATTCCTGTATTTTCCACCTATATAACCTTGAGCAAGTCATTTATGGCTTCGGTTAAGAAGCATGGGGTTGAGGACAAATCCTTAGGGTTCTCTACTATAGACTTTCCTCTAAGATCATATCAACTAAGAAATGACTATCTTTTTAGTCTGTTCATTCCACCAATACAAAATCTTCCTATGTATACTGTTGCCTAACATATCATTCCAACTTGTCCACCAGAATACCATTAGATTTTTGTCAAATGCTTTGCTGATATCTACATTTCAATAGCAGACTCTATAAATAATGTTTAGAATATTACATAATCCCCAAGTCTAGTGAACCCATCTAAAAAAGAAATCTGTTTACTCTGCAGTGACCTAGAATTAAAGAAACCATGTTTTGCTGGTTGCTTGTGATTACCACTTCCTTTTCTAGAATTTCATTAACTAGCCCTTAATCATGGAGTCTAAAATTCTGTAAGGAAACAAACTACAAGTTCACAAGTCTATAGCTTGCAAACTCTTCCATTTTCATGAAAATCTGTTACAATATGTTCTGACTTGGGGAGAAGGAAAAAAAATTGTAAAGATAGGAATGGAAATATCAATCAGCAAAGAGGGTACATTCTAAAATAGAGTCTGGTTCAGTATCCAGGAGGGAGTGGGATTGTAAAATAATTGGAAGTCTGTGACCATTACATATCATTCATATTTGTTTAGCCTAGTTTCCTCTCTACTCTGAGTACCCTGACAAGCCAAGACTCTTTGCAGTCACTGAAATCCCATAGTAAACATATGCTACTATTGTTTCATCAACCAATAATTTTATATAAAGAGGCTCCAGGAGGCTTTCATTCTCCCCATCAACAACAACAACAAAACCTATCTTACCTGTTGATGCTTCAAATTCTCCTTAATTAAGGAATCTGATATATATATATATATATATAATTGCAAATCCCTTGAGAGGAAGAACTGAGGAGAGGGAAAAGTTATTCCTTTGAGTCAGCTTTTATTTACACCTGAGGGTAAAGGAATTTTACATCCCTTCTCAAGTTCAGATTTTGATAGATGAAAACCAGGAAGACACTGGGTGCTGAAAAGGGGAAAGGAGTAATATAACTTGTGGCAGTAAGATGAAGTGATAAAACCTTAATTTAGAAATTCAGAAAGCGTGGATTTGAATCCCCAAGATGCTTACTACCTATGTGATCTTAGCCAAAACATTTCATCTCTTTTTGTCTCAGTTTCTTTCTCTGGAAAAGATATAATTTGGAATAGAAGATTTATAATGCTCTTTAAAATTTTTAATATATGAACTATTGACTTCACAAGGATCAACTACTTCTCCATGTTATTTTGACATCCCAACCTCTGAGCTCACTTGCTACTCTTATCCCTCATCTCCTTCATCCTCTCTCTCTCTCTCTTAAAATTTTCTCAGAAATATCCTCCTGAGATCTAAGTATTCTCTCTGCAGTTGTATTGGGAGGCAATTTCAGAATGAAAGTGGGCCACCAGCTCACTGAATTCCAACAAAAATTCAATTTATTTCAATCAATGTTTGTTAATCATCTTTTATTTGCAGTGCCATGTTCTGGGGAAACAAATGATACAATGACTATCCTCAGGGAGGTCACCATTTTTTTAAGGCAATAAGTCGCATTCACAATTCTCATATATAAGAATGAGAAAGTTCATAAGCAATGTCAAATAGAGAATCATAGGATATTGTGCATGGAGGAATCTATTCCAAATCCAAGATTCTAATACCTTACAGATGTTTATGTTGCAGGTAACACAACTTTCAAATCTATAAAACTCCACCTGTACTACTTAAATTTCCACTCTTTATTTCTGTCCCAATACCATTTGTAATTATTTACAAATAGAATATACACTGACAATTCACTTCATTATCTATCTATCATCTATTTATTTATCTATTTATTTGTTTGTTTATTTATTTATTGCAGAGCAATAAGGGTTAAGTGACTTGATCAGGGTCACTCAAGTAGTAAGTTTCTAGTGTCTGAGGCCAGATTTTAACTCAGTTCTTCCTGAATCCAGGGCTGGTACTTTATCTACTTTGTCATCTAGGTACCCCCAACAATTCACTTTAAATGAAAAACAAAAGTATCCCATCTACTCATTGTAGCTATAGCTTCCATTTTAATGAGATAAATAAAACTTCACAATTTGAGTCCATGTTGAATTATTTCAAACAGTTTCTTTCTACTAGGACAATTACATAGAGAAAATAGTCCAGCACTTAAGTAATTCTCTAAAATGAAGAAAATAAATAGAATAAATTATGTAGATTATAAGCATCTTGAGGAACTTTCCCTCTCCCCCTTATTGGTATCTCTAGCACTTAACACAATGGCTATCACATAATAGGAGCTTAATAAATGATCCAAGATATAGAAACAAAGAGCAGTTTTTATCAGTAATCAAAGTAGATAACTCTCTTCAAAAGGATTACCAAAGTCAGAGATGAAAGGAAGGCAACCAGCACAACACAGATGGCTTTAGTGAAGTAAATGAGACAACATGCTTTCACTAGCAATCAGAACTGACATAGCAATGAACACAGATGAATATTGTTTTTCAAATTTCCTTATGGATTTATGATCATATCCAAGTAGGCATTTCCTCAACCAATGCAGATTGCAACTCTTCCTCACTGTCTCCTCTTATATAATTCTATTCATGTTTTTCTTTAAATCCTCCATAGATGAACTACTCAATCCATTAGATGCCTTTCTTTAAGATCATTAATATTTTCGGATACCAGAGAAGCATTCTTTCTATCCATCTGTTATCCCTCCCTGTCGATGTACAGACAGCCCATTTCCTTTTCCAATCATGCGTGCCCTTGATAATGTCTTTTCCACTATTTTTCACATGCATGCCATGATTAGTAATATGTTACAGCCTGTCTCCACTCTTTATGAGACTCTCTACACAGTTCTTTGACTGACCCATAATTTCAGTTCTTCCAAAGCTGAGGCATTCTGTGATTTGAAGTCCCATCACATCTCTAGGAGACTCTACAGGTGCTGGAAAGATAGACTGTTGTGTCAGGGAGCAGCTTGGGATCATTGACTGAACTGAGAGATTTCCACAAAGCTGTCTACCTGTTCTCTCCCTTTTATTCAATGTTGCGTAGTCTACCTGTGTTTGTCCAAGATCTATGTAATGATGAGCTAACTTACCCAGGTAGCTGATCAACTGAATAGCCTAATATTTGGAATATAAATTCTTTAATCACTTAGTATTTTTTTCTGTATGTATGTTGTTTTCAGGATCTGAAGTGTTCCCAAACCTTAGATATTATTAATGAACAGAATGTCATCCACAAATAGAAGTACTTCAAGAATCTTACAATAGAGAAACTTTGCTCCATGTGAACTTTGAATAGAACATCCTCTATAACAATATCAAATATCTTTGATTGGTATCTATTTCTTTTTTTTTCACTTAATATAAAGCAGGTTGGTAATATAGTGGGAAAAATCACTGGACCTGGAGTCAGAAAGACTTGAATTCAAATCCTGACTCATCCACTAACTGTGTGACCCAGAACATGTCATTAGACCTCTTTCTGCCTTAGGTTCCTCATTTTAAAAATGGAGGTAATAATAATACCTACCTCCCAGACTTTTTGTGTGAATCAAATGAGTTCATATTTGTAATACACTTATTATACTCCCCATCACATAATAGGTGCTGTATAAATGCAAGTTATTATTATAATTTTAAAAATAAAATATATAAAATGTTTTTGCTAATTTAAAATGGTATGGAAATAATAATAATAAGAGTAATAATAAGTCTTTTATAGTAGTACTTAAATTTATGAAAGAATATGGGGCTGAATAAAGGCAATTAATTTGAATTTGAAATGAAAATGAAAATGAATGAATAAACATATATATGCAAAAATATATGTATACACATATGTAGATATACATGTGTATATATGTATATACAAATGTTCATTGATTATTTTAATGGAGATAATAATTGATCCTACAGGAGCCAATGATATTGCTAAGTAAAAGTATAGAAAGAAAAGAGAAGAGAACCCTTCAATCTTTTGTAACTTCTTCTTACCGTCTAACCCACACCAACATGATATTTTACTTTCCCTTTTTTTGGCTGGTAAGCTTTCCTCAAGAAAGTTAAAAAAGGAAAAGAAAACTGCAGATTAAGTTCATTACAACTTAATCTTAGATGTCTCCTTCCTATGATTCAGAAATTCATCTCTCCATTTATCCTCAGGTAGTTCACTATCACATTCAACACAATGGATAGTCCAATTTTTTTACTCTTTTAAAGTATCCAACTCCATTTTTGCTCTCTACATGCTCCTTTGATGATCTTACTTTCTGTTTTCAGGAATGGGCATAACTAAATGATGTAAATCTCCTCAACTCTTCTTTTTTCTCCACCTAAAAATTCTTCTATAACTTCATCACCTTTTTGTTCTGTGCAGCTCTAAGGCAAATGTGAAGAATACACCAAAGTTTAAGCAGCTATACAGGTAGGGTAGTGTTCCTCCTGTCTGCTCTGGAAAGCTAACTTTTACCTTCTTTTCCATCCTTTGCTGCTTCCTACAGAACCTTTTCCTATCTTTGTCTCTATATGCCTTTATGTATTTTATCTCTTTCTCTCCCCTTTCTCTTTCTCTCTGTCCCTTTTTTTCTGTTTCTGTCTCTTTTTCTCCTATCTTTCTCATAGGCTCCATCCTTCCCATTCCATTTTCCCTTTCTTCCTCTTTTTCCACCAACATATTTTGTTTTAATTTTCCCTGAAAAGGAAAAAAAAACTGAATCCTCTTTCCCCTTAAGCAAGGATGTCATATTTTTTAAAATTTATTTTAACCAACAAATACCTTGAAAGAATGTTTTACACTGGCTGCTTCCAATTTCTCTCTACTCACTGACCATTTAAAATTTCCTTATGTCCTTAACATCCTGCTAAAACTAATAACCTTAGCTAATATTAGCAATTAGCAATTCAAGATTTACAAAAGACTTTCCTCACAGCAATCCTATGAAATAGTAAATGTTTTGTTATTCACCTTTTCTATGTAGCAAAGATGGACTGGACAAAAGAGGTAATATCATTATTACCTCCATTTTATAAAGGAGGAAACAAAGGCAGAAAGAGGTCTTTGAAGCATGCATAGATATGCCCTACTTTAGTTCAGTCCAATGACAACTTGTAACATTGAGGTGATCCTACTTCTTTTTTGTTTGTTTGTTTGTTTGTTTTTTGTGGAGCCATGGGGGTTAAGTGACTTGCCCAAGGTCACACAGCTAGTAAATGTCAAGTGTCTGAGGTCAGATTTGAACTCAGGTCCTCCTGAATCCAGAGCTGGTGCTTTATCCACTGCACCACCTAGCTGCCCTGGTGATCCTACTTCTGACCAATGATTTAGGGGTCAGTACCATATGATAGAAAATTTTCCAGTTCATTGCAAAATATGAAGGAAAATTTATGACTTAGATGTTGCTTGTCAAAACTGAGTGTGTATTAAAAATGGATTTCCACTCTTCCATTATTGCCTTTTCATTTTGCATCTGTTTGAGGCAGGTTTGCTCAGAAGTGCTCCCCATTGCCAAGTATAGGAGGGGAAACAGTCATATGTCCCACCTAACCATGGCAACATCTGTGTGTGTGTATGTGTGTGTGCATGTGTGTGTGTGTGTGTGTGTGTGTGTGTGTGTGCTTATTCTCTCTTGATCTTAGGCCAAAAATATTCCTAGATTGGAAGGGTGCAGACAACATTGTGAATTTAGGGAATACTGAGGCCCCATCTTTGATCAATCTACAAGCCACAGAGAAATGGCAATGGTATCAATGGATACTGGAGTGGTAGTAGTAAATGATAGTCAATGCATAAATATGTGGATGAGGATGGTGACAGCCTGAGGGAATGTAATCTCTCCTCATGGTGAAAGAAATGCAGGCTTTGGACCACAAAAAGGCACTGATACTTGGAGCCCATCAGGAAGCTATGCTTAAGTGGAATATCATGACAAATCCATGAAAGGAGACAAGAGAGTATATGACCAGGGGTAGATGCTATCCCTTTGCCACTCGTGTCATATGTATGCGTGCCTCACTTTCGCATTGACCTATAAGTTTGATACCACTCTACCCAGGAACCTTGTGTATATAAGGGGAAAGTGCACACCACTGTTGGAAGAGGTATTTTGTACCAAATTCTTTTGCTCTACCTTATAAGTAAATCCCTTTTTAAAGGCAATGAAGCTCTTTCCTGTGTACTCTTTTCCTGCAGAAAGGTGAGGACTCACTTATAGTACAGGTGCCATGAATTGAGCTGAGTTCAATCTTAGGAACTGTGGCCCTAGTCAACAGGTCTGGGATTTTGTCATGGGAGAGGTGGTTCTTGGATAACCTCAGTTACAGAATTAAACTGTCACCCATTCCAATCAGAGATAGCATAAGGTTTTATTGCAATAGAGCAACTGTTCAGGGGGACAGATCTGATTTCTCAACCTCTCCAAAGGAAATAAACTGTCAGCTTTTGTAGGGCAGAGTAAACAAAGAAAAATCATGCAAAGAGTCTTCCTTATTTCTTGGGTACTCCCTCTTGTGACACCTCAATGGAATATTTTGTCTTATGAATGTCATGATGCCTCAGAGGCTATATTCTTAGGCTGGGCCATATCTTGGAGCAGATATCAAGATTCTCCAGAGGATCTAACCACATTCCTATCCTCCCAGATGTTCCTTTGGAACTGAAAACCAAAACAATCAGGCCAACCAGACCGGCACAACTCAATCTCTCTCAATGCCATTCTGCTATTTCTGATCCTGTCCCTCACTGAAAATTAAAACAGTCAGGCTAGCTAGTCCGACACAGTTCTTTCCCAGTGCCATTCTGCTATTTCTGATCCCATAGCCCACCTCAGTTTCTGGGTTTATTTTTAAAAAATTGTTCTCAGTTCTATGTGCAGGTAGTAATACCCACCAGATACAAATCAAGCCATGGCAATTTTTGAACTAGGATTCCCAGCTATATGTATAGCCAGCCAGCTCCATTAGGGAAGCCTTGAGGAGACAGGGTGTCTGAGCCTTGTGCCTATGTAGGGCCTTGGGCTTGGAATGTAGAACTATGTTATTTAGGAAATATGCTGAACCTAATATTCTTATCCAACCCAGAGTATGAGGTAGCTGTTGTTCAAGTCTTTCAATCATGTCAGACTCTTCATGGCAAATATACTGGAGTGGTTTGTCATTTCCTTCTCCAGTGCATTCCCATTTTATAGATGAGGAACTGAGATAAATAAAGGTTAAATGACTTGCCCAGCGTCATAGAAATTGTAAGTGTCTGAGACCAGATTTGAACTCAGATCATTCTAACTCCAGGCGTAGTGCTCTATCCACTGTACCACCCAGCTAAGGTTATAGTAGTGGAAAAATTATTCCTCCAGGTATTGGGGATGTATATTAATATATTTATTTTTTCAACTTTGAAGTAGATGGTAAAAGCTTTAAAAAAAGCTAATGGAGTTAACTGGTTGATTTTTAAAGAGGAACACACTGATGGGGACTCATGAGCAACAATATTAGAAGTATACTCCTTTGGGTTTTCCTATCCACAGAACTCAGAGGGACTCCAAACCATGAGTAACAAGTTGGTGAAGTGGTCATAATGTCAGCAAACTGATTTACTGAGAGCATCAATAATTCCCCCAATATCACATGGCTGACATGTCAAAGACCTGAACATAGCTATCCCAACTCTAAATCCAATGTCCTTTACACTATACTACAATGTTTCACAAAGTTTAATAATAATCATTGCATATAATCAATGGATCTAATGTACTTTCCTCAGGAATCATCTTACTTGACCTCTCCAGAATATCATATATATGGTTAACTATCTCTTCATCTGTACTCTCTCTCTTTGCTATAATTCACTATTCCCCTTTACCTTTTTTCTATAGCAATAACTAGCAATTATATACTGCTTTGGGACAGCTTGGTATTGCAGTGGATAGAGTACTGGACCTTGTATCAACAAGAGTCATCTTCCTGAGATGAAATCTAGCCTCAGACACTTACTAGAACTGTGACCCTAGGCAAGTCACTTAAACCTCTTTGCCTCACTTTCCTCATCTGCAAAAGGAACTGAAGAAGGAAATAGCAAACTACTCCAATATTTTTGCCAAGAAAACCCCAAATAGGGTCATAACGAGTTGGACATGACTGAAACAATGGAACAACAATAATATAATGCTTTAAGGTTTGTGGAGTGCTTTTCCAAATATTATTGAATTTATCCTCACAACAAACATATTCATTTTATATATTAGGTTCCTGAGGCAAGCAGAAATTAAATCACTTGCCCAGGGTCACACAGCTGGAAAATTTCTGAGGACAATCTGAATGCAGGCCTTCCTGACTCCAGGTTCAATGATCTATCCACTGTGCTATCTTAAAAGACTAAAAATAATAGCTCACATTTACATAGAATTTTTCAGCTTACAAAATACTTTCCAGCTTTTCTCTCAAAGGTCTCATTCAATTCCATGGCTTCAACAATTGCCTTCAAGAGTATGATTTCAAATTTTACTTATCTAGACCTGATCTCTATCTTGAACACTTCAGAATTGTACTTTCAGGAACTTTTTGATTTTTAACTCCCACTTAACAGGACCAGAAGTAGCAATGCGAAGGGGATTACAAATCCTTTCCTGGCCTACTAATGTTATGTACAGGAGTGGTTCCTTGCTCCCTTTTTATACCTATTTCCAGAAACCACTATAATTACATACATAACTTCATTGAACCTCCAAAGGAAGTTTAAGGGAAACTGAGAGACAATTGTAGAGATAGACAGGAGGGTTTTTCCTCAAGCCTCTAGACACTCAAAATAGTATTTATTGGGAAACAGACAAATTTAGAGAAGGAAAAGGACATAACCAAGATCACATAGTTCTTAAATAGTAGATGTGGGACTTGAATCCAAGTTTTCTGACTTCAAAGTACTTACCCTTTCAACTAAACTATCCTAGTTCTTTGAAAAAAAAATAGTATGAGAATATTTAGAGGTTGTTGGAATAATTGCTAAAAAAACATATAATGGCAGAAGAGATTATCAACAAAGTAGATCAAAAGAAAAAACAGCAGGAAAATAAGATTATTCTCATAAAAGCTGAAAATCAGGGGAAACAGTGAGATAGACTCAGTGGAAGAGAAACGGAGAAGTGGGTACTCCTAAAGAACAAGAAAAAAAATAGCTCAATGGTTTGAAAGAGCTGAGTGAAGTAAGACATTAATTTGGGTAAAATCATAGATATACAGAGGCCTGAGCTAGCATTGAATTTTTTACAACATGATGAAAAGAATTCAATTCTCCTCCTGGGAATACAAAATTGAAGCCTCTGATCCACTGACATAGCCTCTTGTCATGATCCAGTGACATGGATTCAATAACCTCTTAAGACTAATAGTCATAGACTCTTCTGAGACACTGCTACTCTCCCAAAAAGTGCTTCTTGTCCCAGAGCCCCAAACTGCAAAATAGAGGGCAAAAGGCTATAAGGGCAGTCTGTAGCTGTGGAAGAAAGAATAGAATAAACACCCACTATATAGACATGGGACCAGGCATATCCTCATATAAAGTTGAGTATAAAGTCTTTGGTATTGAGGCCTATGATGTATTTACATTTACATGTCTAGAACCTGGGATAGTTCCTGGAACTTAATCAATTCTCTTTGAATTGAGTTGAATTGGAGTAAAATCATGGTTGCCTTTGAGTCTTGAGGCTACTGTTTGGTTTCCTAAGAACTCTATGATAACCAATTAAGCCTAGACACATTATAATATACTCCTAAGGACACAATTAGAAGGTTAAAGCAAAGAAAAGAGAGATGTAATATGTTTGTTTAGTTGTTTGGTTTCTTTAACATATGCATATTCTGACAAGCAGATTGCTAGATTTAAAAAAAGATATGTTCTTTAATTTGCATTGGTTATTGCTCTGATAGTGCAGACTGCATTCTATTCATGTTTTCTTATTCTTTATGAGCATTGCTATTATCAGAACACATCTGGAATAGTGGGTGACATTCTAAGTGTCTCATTTTAGGAAGAGCATTGATAAGCTAGAAAGCCTCCAGAACATGGTCCAGGAAGAGTTCCTCAACTCTGTGTATGGCGACAACTGATGGAAGGATGTTTATAATGGAGAAGAGATGAATTAGGGGGACCAATGAGCTGCTTCCAGTTACTTGCCAAAGTGATTTTTCCTAAAGTAAATGTCACTCCTTTACTTGATAAATTCCAGTCACTCCCTGTTACTTGGAAGGGCAAATACAAGTTCCTCTTTTTGACATTTAACACCCTTAACAACCTGCCTCTCTCCTACTTTTCCTGTCTAATTACACATTGTTCCCTTCCAAAGACTCTACGGTCCAGCCATATTGGGTTCTTGATATTCCTCACACACAACATTCCATCTCTAACCTCCTTTGCTTTTTTCTGGCCCCTGCTTGTGCTTGGAATGTATTGATTACTCTTTAAGAGGTAAACTATTAGAATTCCTAGCTTCCTTCAAAATTGTGCTCAAGCACTCACCTACATAAATCCTTTCAGGATCTTTCTCAGTTGCTAATAAATTCCATCCCAAATTATCTTTTGTCTATTTTGTATACACCTATATTTTATGTATATAACAACAACATTTGTAAAGTGCTTTAAGGCTTTCAAGGTTCTTTACAAATATCATCTCATTTTCTCCTAATAGTAACCATAAGAGGTAGGTGCTATTATTATCTTCATTCTAGAGATGAGGATGAGTAGAAAGATTTTGTAACTTGGCCAGGGTTACACAGATCCTAAGTGTCTGAGAAAGGATTGGAACTTAGGTCTTTCTTGACTACTACTATACCTTTGTATCCAATGCACTCCCCTAGATGTTTTGCTTGCTTTATTATAAGCTCTTCAATGGCAGAGGCTATCTCACTTTAGTGTTGGTATCCCTAGTGCTCAGCAGAGTGCATGGCACATAGTAGGCACTTAATAAATGGGTGCTGGATGATTCCTTTATCTCTGCTAGATCATCTTCCAAACCACACACTCTAACCAAAGGTGTCATTCAAGTTTCTGTTCTCTTCTCTTCTCTCTTTACACTACTTCACTTGGCAATCTCATCAGCTCCTATGGGTTTAATTACTCTCTCTATACTTATTATTCTCAAATGTACCTATGCTGCCTCAACCTCTCTGCTGACTTCTAATCTCTCATCTCTAGCTGCCTTTAAAATATCTTGACTTTGATGTCCACTAGACATCAAAATATACCAAACAGAACTCATTGTCTTTCCCCCAAACTCTTCACCCGCTACTTTTCCTATTACTATAGAGAATAATACTATCTTCCCAGTCCCTCAGGTTGCGACCTAGGAGTCATCCTAGATTCCTCAATACCTCACTCCCCATATTCAACCTTCTATCAAGTCCTGTTGATTTCACCTTTGAAGCATCTCTTATATATGCCCCTTTCTTTCCTCTGACATTGCTACTACTCTGGTGCAAACCCTCATCACCTCATGCCTGGGATTATTGCAATAACTTGCTTGTGGGTCTGCCTGATGCAAGTTTCTCCCTACTCTAATCCATCCTCCATTTCGTCCCTAAAATGATCATCCTAAAGCACAGGTCCAGTCATGTTACTCAATAAGCTTCAGTGTCTTCCAATTCCCTCCAGGATCAAATACAAAACATTTTGTTTGACATCAAAGCTCTTCATAACATAGCCTCCTTCTGCATTTCCACTTCCTGACACTATATCCAGTTAGTTGCACTGTCCTCCTGGCTCTTCTATGAACAAGATACTCTTTCTCTTAGCTCTGGATATTCTCTCTGGCTGTACCCAATTCTTTAGAGTATTTTCTCTCCTCCACTCTCAATACTGACCTCTCTTTCTTCTTAAAATCCTATCTTTTCTAGTAAGCCATCTCCAACCCTTCTTAATTTCAATGACTTTCTTCTGTTAAATTATCTTTGTTGTTATTTAGTTGTTTCAGTCGTGTTAGGCTCTTCATGACCCTGTTTGGGATTTTCTTAGCAAAGACACTGGAGTGGTTTGCCATTTCCTTCTCTACCTCTTGTTTTATAGATGAGGAAACCGAGACAAATTGGGTTAAGTAATTTGTCCAGTGTTACACAGCTAGTAAGTGTCTGAGGACAGATTCAAACTCAGGAAGATGGGCCTTCCTGATTCCAAACCCAGTGCCCTATCCACCACAACCCCTAGCTGCCATGTTAATAATCTATTTATCTTGAATATAGTGTGCCTTGTATATATTTATTTGTATCCTGTCTCCCCAATAGATTGTAAACTTCTTGAGGGAAGGAACTGTCTTTTGCCTTTTTTTGTATTCCCAGCATTTATCGCAGTTCCTGACATAGTAGACCCTTAAAAATATTGATTGATTGATTGAAGATAGTCAAATTTCCTGCTTTTCATAAGGAGGGGGGAAAGTGGATATTTCTAATTATGATTAAATGAATTTGACATGATTTTAATAATATTCTAGATTTCAACTAAAGCAATGGATACTTAGAATTAGAACAGGTGATCAGAAAGAACCAACATGAATTAATTAAGAAAGGACGATGAAAGATTGTATCTCTGTTTTCTTTTGATTTTTAGACTTAATTACCAGATTAGGGAGATATAATGGGTTACTTAGATTATCTAGATATCAACAAGTCATTTAACAAAGTTCACTGTATCCTCATGAAAAAAGATGGGAAAATATGGACTGATTTATAATAGAGTTAAGGGACTTATGAACTTGTTGGCTGACCAAATCTAAGTAGTATAGATTAATTGATTGATGTCATTTTGAAAATAGATATCCAATGGAGGACCTCAGGGCTCGTCCTTAGCACTTTTTGTTTTAGAATTATTTTCAATGATATTAGTGAGAATATAGTTGTCATTTTAAAAATCAATTTAAGAAGGCATGGGCAGGGCAGCTAGGTGGCGCAGTGGATAGAGCATCGGCCCTGGAGTCAAGAGTGCCTGAGTTCAAATCTGGCCTCAGACACTTAACACTTACTAGTTGTGTGACCCTGGGCAAGTCACTTAACTCCAATTGCCTCACTTAAAAAAAAGAAGAAGAAGAAGAAGAAGGCATGGGCAGCTAGGTGGCACAGTGGATAGAGCACCAGGCCTGGAGTCAGGAGGACCTGAGTTCAAATGCTGCCTCAGACACTTAACACTTACTAGTTGTGTGACCCTGGACAAGTCACTTAACCCCAATTGACTCAACAACAACAAAAAAAATTAGAAGGCATACAGCTGGAAAGGAAAGTCAATACACAGATAACAGCACTGTGATCCAAAAAGATCTCAAAAGTCTAGAACAGTGAAAGTAATTTGATCATCTAAAATTTAATAGAAGTAAACATAAATTCCTGAAATTAGGTTTTAAAGAAAACCCAGCTCCACCAAGTACAAGAAGGTACAAGATTTAACTTAAAAGCAGTTTGTGGAAAACAAAAACAAAAAACTTGGATTTTTGTAAATTTCAAGATCAATTTGAATCTAGAACAAAAAAAAATTGTATCACTCAAAAGTGTAGTGTTTTGTGTCACATGTTTTAATTTGTATTGTATAGGTCTGGTTATTAATTTTAAAAATAAGCATAGTTCAGGTTTAGGTTCTTTAATTTGATAAATACAATTATTTCCTTCATGTTTACATATTCAATAAATGAAAAAATAATATAAATATAAATTATATATAAATTATATACATACATATACATATATATGTGTATATATATATATATATATATATATATATATGTGTATATATATATATATATATATATATATATATATATATATATATATAAACTGCCTGGATACATTCCCTAATGAAATATAATCTTATGGTAATAATGAGTACTATAATGTGACAGAGAGCAAATGAAAATTTAGTTTGCTAAAACAGAAGCAAAGTTTCCAGAATAATGGAGTTGGTCAGGGCAAAACTAGCATGCGTTCTATACACTGTGTTCTAGGAGGAATATTGTCAAACTGGAGGAATACAACCAACAGGGTGATTGGACTTAAAATCATATCTTATTAGAAATTGTTAAAGAAACCATGAATATTTAACCTTGCATGAGCTATGATAGTTGACATCAAATATTTAATAGAGTGTCCTCTTGAAAAAAAAAAGTTTACAACTTTTCTGGTTGGTCCCATGTGACACAACTGGGAGTAATGAATGTGAGATTTGGGTGGGGGGCAGTTAATTGCCTCAATGTAAAGAAATTAATTCCTAACAATTACTGCTGTCCAATCCAATTCAATCCAACAAGCATTTATTTAATGCCTTTTCTATACAGCACAATGTGCTATGTTCTAGGAATACAAAGGGAGAACAAAGGTCTCAGGGAGTTTACATTCTACTGGGTGGCTACAACATATAATGAGATAACTTCATGCCTGATGATTACAGATTAAATGAGCCCCAATACCTAGGAGGAGACATGGGATGGGTTGTTGTAGGGGAATGGTAGAGTTCCTGCTCACTAGAAGTTTTCCAGCAGAAGTTAGATAGCCACTTCTTAGGGTTTTGTAGTTTGGACTCATGCTTGGGGTTAGAGTTGAACTAAATGATCTTTGGGTTTCCTTCTTTCTCTGCAATTCTCTGACAAAGAACACATTTATAATAAGCTCCAACCATGGTCTAAGGGGAGAGAGTTCCACAGTCAGGACAGGGTGTCAAAGCTGGAAGGCATCTACATTAAAGATCCTAGCCTAGCCTTCTCATATTACTAAAGTAGAAAATATAGCCCAGAAAGATGAAATGATCATTGTTCAGAATCTTATAAGCAGCTTTTTGACCTCTGACCCTCATATAGTTGTCTACCACCATAAACGACCAAATAAGAAAATCCAATGAATAAAAAGAATCAGATGTCACCAGTTGTTACTGCTTTTTTCCCCCCACTGACAGATCTTTTAAAATGATCCAAACAACCGAGTCATTCAAGCTGGTTTGTGAAAGAAAGAAAAAAAAACCCACAGCCTGGGTGATTCCTTCTATCCTCAAATTTTAACTGGGCCAGACCTGGTAATCATCAACCACAGTGTCCGCCAAGAAGAGCATATGCAAAATGAATTCAGTAGTGACTCAATTCCTAAGTCATTCAACTTCTGTCCCAAACTGGATCAGCACTGAATATAGAGAGCCAAACTTTAGGGAGCTGTGGTCTAGGGAGCCAGCTCCCACTAGCAAGCAGGCTGCTTCCTTCTTCACCAGCTGTGGCCTCCATGTGGCCCTCTGCGGTCGTTATGGCCAAGGTCACACTGCGAAAATGAAGTGTGTCCTGCTGGAAATGTGACTTGAAGGGCACATCTTTTTAAAGAGACAACTCAGACTTCTCATTTGCAAAAAGTTCCTTCAGCACTGCCTCCCCTATATCTATCCTTTTACAAACAAGAATTAAGGAGATGATGTATTTAAAAGTGCTTTGTACTTATAAAGCACTATGTAAACATAAGTTGGTTGTTCCTGTTGTTATTGCCATTGTGATAGGAGTGATAGCAGAATTCCTGTTTTTCTAGACAGCAGCACCTCCTATGGACATGTATTGTCCAGCTCCATGGGCAGTGTACCTGTTCAGTAATTCAAGGTTCCTCGAATCCTCTTTATTGTTCATTCACTAAAGTGGAATATGCTTATACATCAACATGGTGTAGATGATAAGCTGGGTAGACTTCAGATATGGACCAGTCTACTATCAGGAGAAAACTAACCTAGTTATGTGCAAAGGCTCATCACCGGAAGGTTGGTAAATGAAAGACAATTATTTTTGGCTGCAGCAATTCATGAACTGATTTACTAAAACAGGGAAATCACTGGATCCGAATTGAAAGAGTAAAAGCATGAATCATTTGAAGTCTTTTATTATTATTATTATTATTATTATTATTATTATTATTATTATTATTATTATACCTCTCAGTTTCTCCTTGTTTGAATCAAAATTTAACACAGATGCTTTTATCTGATGGCAAGGTTTTTGCTTTCCAGATAGAGAGACTGATTTTCTGAGTAGATGTCACTAATATAAGACTGATTGGTTTTTTCCCTCCTAATCTGTACCTTGACATTCTGGGTAAATAGCAAGTCCCAATGCTTACCAATGCATCTGAATCAATTGTACTATCCTGTCCTTGCTGAGTTGAAATCTGAGTCATTTCAATCTTATCCAGAGGTAGGGCTCAGGCAGATAATGAAATAAGCACTGCTATACAGCTTCTATGCATCAGATTCTCATGCTGTAGAGTCAGTATGGTCTAATGCCTAGAGTATGGAACTGAGATTTGGAAAACCATAGGTTCAAATACCATTTTTGACAATTACTAGCCATGTTACTATGTCTAAATCATGTAATTGTCTGAATCCCAGTTTCCTCACCTATCTAACGGGAATAATAACACCTAACTCTCAAGGTTTTTGTGAGACTCAAATGAAATTTTATATATGTATGCATTGTGTGCATGTGTATATGCATACATATGTGTATGTATGTTTACATGTGTTGTGTGTATACATATACATGCATGCATATATATGTGTGTATATATACACACACACACACACACATATATAATATTTCCCAAAATTAAATCAATCAAACTAAGTAAGAATTTTACCAAACACCCCCAAAAGATGAAGATTTCAAAGTTATGGGTGAAAAGTCTTAGAACTTGTTGATACAATCTATATGGATATTTGAGTGGATAATAGACCTCAAGAAGGGAGGGACCTCAGAAACAACATAGTTCAAACCTTTCATTTTATAGATGAGGAACTGAAGCTGAGAGAGGTTAAGTGACTTGTCCAGGGTCCCATAGGTAGTAAGTAGCAGAGTCATGAGTTGAAATCCTTATCCTCTCACTCTGAATACAGCATTCTTTCCATTTTTCTACACTGCCATTAGCATCATTATTAGGAATTATATTTGACAATTTCTTTCAGGGTCCATCTTCAATAATACTAAGTGGAGGGAGGTAAGTATAATACATCTATAATACTAGCTAATAAAAGCTAACACTTGCAAAACACTTACTATATGCCAGGAATTGTGCTAAGTAATGCACACACATATGAGATCTACCTCTACATACATATACAAGCACACATGTATACATATATGCATGTGTACATACATGACTACATGTGGGTATATATACATATGTGTATATAGAGAGAGACAGAGTAAGTGAGAGATAGAGAGTTCTCTCTCATTTGGTAAAAGAAGGAAACTTGGAGAAGACAATTCACAGGTTTCTGACTATTGCTGAAAAAAGGAACAGCAGAGCAGGGTCCAGAGTCATTTCTAGAGGTTTTTTTTTTTTTCCTTAGAGGCCTGGCTGCACAAAACACATTTTTAATTTAGTTTAGATAGGAAGAGTTGTGTGGACCTTAGATCTATTCAAGGCATCTCCTGTGGAGGCCACAAGAGTGGCATAAAATAGTAAAGGACTTGGTGACACAAAGGAGGTCACATGGAACATATTCACTTTGGGAGAAAGTCAATAACTTCCAGTTTCAGTGAATTGTTCTTGCTAAGTATTATTCTCTATCGTTTCTATGTTTCTGAAGGAAGGGAAGCAGTATCAGCATCCACTAAATTCCAGAGATCTTAAGTAAAGCCCTAGTTATACTATTATTTTGTTGTGGTAATTGTTGCTGTTGTTCAATCATTTCTGTTGTTTCTGATTCTTTGTGATAACATTTGGTGTTTTCTTGAAAATGATGCAGGGGTCATTGCCATTTCCTTCTCCAGCTCACTCTACAGATGAGGCAACTGAGGTAGAGTTAAGTGATTTGACCAGAGTCACAGAACTAGTAAGTGTCTGAGACCAGATTTGGACTCAGGTTTTCTTGACTCCAGGCCTGGAACTCTATCTACTGTGCCACCTAGCTACCACCCTTCTCCCCTTCATATTACTGTAGTTTTGATAATTCTCTCAGCTAAGACAAATCTCAGGCACAAGTTTAAACTAAGTATGATTTGGTATTTCACTGCAGTTTTAATATTAGTTCTTGAAGTCGACACATTCTATTAGGGATTAGGGCCATACCCCCACAGCTAAAATTCCAAATTTTTCTCATGGCAGAGGGGCAAGGAATTAGAATCTTCCTTTCCTTAGCCTCTTCACCTCCAAAAAATTATCCAATATTGCCATCCCAGATTTTATGCTAGGTGGAGAAACTGTGAGTCCTTTGCCTTTAGGTTGCTTCCATGAGTCACAGGACAATCCTGCTACTCAGGATGATGATTCACCATCAAATTAGTGTGAATGAAGTTTGTATAAAGACTTCTGCCTCATTGCACAGTGGAATGGAAAAATCACTGCTCTTTGGTTATGAAGATCTGGGTTTTAGTCCTAGCTCCAAAACTTGTAAGATATATGACCAGGGTTTTAACCTTTTCTGGGACTTAATTTTCTAATCTATAAAATGGAGCTAATAGTATTTTCACTACCCACTATACCTCATAGGATTATTGTGAGGAAAACATTTTGAAGTTGTAAAGTGCTACATAAATGTGAGTTATTGCTATTACCTATTCTCTGAATAATTGTGCTTTTCATCTTTAAGGCATAAGAAGAGGAAAAAAAATAAGCCTATCTGATGTCCGTTTTTCATGATTATCAACCTTATAACCAATTCCCTTCTAACACAATTGTTAAATTGAGAAGAACCTCATAGGCAAACTAGTCCAAGATTCCCCAATATAACATGTCCAGGAAGCAATTATCTTGAGACCATTCACTTCACATTTGGAATGGGCCATTTTGTGGAGGGATTTGAATGCCAAAGGATTTCACATTACATTGCCTGAAGGCAATAGGGAGCCATTGGGATCGATTTAATGGGAGTTGCGGGATAGTACAATCTTTCCTTTAGGAAGATATTTGACAAGTGAGTGTAGGACAGACTGGAGTGGGGAGAAATTTGAGGCAAGGAGTATAATCAGCAGAGACTATATTGCAATACTTTAGAGACTGAAGGCCTCTACCAGTATGGTGGTAGTGTCAGGAGGTATACAAGGGATATTACAAAAGTAAAATAGAACTTCACAACAGATTGGATATGAGGAGGGAGAACGACACCTGTTTGATGAATCTAGGCATCCAAGAGAATTTCTGTCCTAAACAGTAATAAGGAATTTCAGAAGGAAGGGAGATTTTGAGAGGTGATAATGAGTTAATGGACATATTGGTTTTGGAATATTGATTTTAGGATGTTTATAATACATCCAGTTTAAGGTGTCTAATGGGCAGTTGGAGAACTGAGTCTGGAACATAGGAGAGAGGTTAGAACTGAATAAGTAGATCTGATAATTGAATTATATGGGTTGTTTGTTGTGCAGATTTTCCAATAATTCTACAATCATAGAGTCTTATAAAAATAAAATCTGGGTGATTCACCCAGGGTGCCCAAAAGAAGGCATTGATTCTACTAGTGGAGGACCAGAATGTTTATTCTGGACCCCAGAATTACATTCTTTCTAATTCTATAATATTTCCCAGCCTATGTTACTTTTAGCTTCATCATCCAGAAGACTCTCTATCCTAACATGCTTCATCCTGGTCCAATGATTTAAAATTAGCTTTCCTAGTTATGGCCACTCATCTAAAAAACATAACAATAAACAAACAACCAAGCCTAAAAGACGCCTTCTCACTAAAGAAAATCGCTCTACCTGAGCTCTTGATTCTATTGCCTTTGGCTTTTCCCAGAATATTGTTTCGGCAATGATATCCATTCATTCATGCATCCTCATGTTTTCTTCCAATTGACATTAAACTAAAAGGAATCAGAATTGACTTTGTGCAGAAAGCTGAACTGAACATAGTGTCTAACACATAGTTGATGCTTGGTTTTTGATTAACTGAAGGAAAAATGTGAAAAGGCAGTGATTGGCTGAAATCGGGACAGTCTATGCAAAAGTAGACATGGAATGTTGCACAAAAAGAACAGTAATCAGGACAGTTTGGCTGAAATGTAGAGTGTGTAAAGATGAGTAATACACAAGAAACCTTTAAAGATAATTCAGATCCAGTTTAAAAGCTAAACTAAGGAGTTTTCTCTTAACCTAGAGGTAAAAGGAAACCACTGAAGCTTTCTGAAAGCGAGAATAACATGGACTCACACCTTTTCAGATGGTAAATTTAACAACTATGTGAAGAATTGATTGGAGAAAGGAGAGATTTGAGGCAAGGATGACAGTAAGGTAGCTATTTCCAAAGTTCAGATGAATTTTTTCTATTATTTAAAAGAGAATGGCAGCCAGGTAAGTGGGGAAATACATGCAAGAAATAAGCAGATTCCAGAATATTTGGCAAATAATGGATGTGGTGAATTGTAGAGAGAAAAGAATCAAGAATAACTGATGTTGGGAATATCTTCTCGTCCCCTTTAGATAGATACTCTCTGCTCCTATTTCCCTTCTCTTTTTTTCACCCTTCTTTTTCCTACTCTTCACCTACCCCTCATTCTTCCCCTCCCTTTTTTCTATATAACCCCCCACAGCTCTTCTGGAATTGCTACCATCTTGTTTCATCTCTCTTTTTTGTGTGAGGCAGTGTTTTTTTAATCCAGGAGTAGAATTTTATATTTATCTTTATTTTCTTTCATTTTCTTAGATTAACCTGTTTCATGTCTGAAATTGATTTGGAGGGCATGGTGAATATCCATGACAAAACATCAGTGTTACCTAAATGTGTTAACTAATATCAGCAGGGCGCTCAAGCTTGAAGCCCATTAAAAATAAGAGAAAGTATTTTTATTTCCCCCTCCCCTCCAAAAAAAAAGTCATGGGGGAGAATGGTTTGAAGCAGGAGTTACTACATTTAGATATACCCAGATATATTATAGTACATAGAACTTAGTATATTAAATCCTTCCTCTTCCTATTTTTTTTATAAACAGGCAGCTTTCTTTTTTTATATACAAGTAGATAACTGTTTTATAAATAACATATATATATATATAAATTTATATAAGTAATATATGTGACAAATTTGTTTATATATAATTACCATATAAATAAGATCTAAATAACTCATATATGCACAACATATATATTTATGTATGTATCTAGATACATATATATCCTGTACCCTTCCTAGCAGCACACTCCTCTCCCACCTTCTTTTTCAGGTTAAACATTTTTATTTATATTTTTCTCTTCCAATCTCTATTCCTCCTTCCCTCCTTCCCCTTCCCCCTTCCCAAGGTGGCAAACAATCTGATATGGGATATATATAATCATGCAAAATATCACCATATTCATCACTTAATGAATGAATGTAAAACAGCATGCTTCAGTATGTTCCATCAGTATCAGTTCTTTCTTTGGAGGTGGATAGTATGTTTCATCATCAATATTCTTTTGGGATTGTCTTGGATTATTGTACTATTGAGAAAAGTCAAGTCATTCACAGTTCTTCATCAAACATTATTGCTGTCTTTGTGTACAGTGTTCTCTTGGTTCTGCTCACTTCCCAATATATCATTTCATACATGTGTTTCCAAGCTTTTTTGAAGTCATCCTGTTTGTCATTTCTTACTGCACAGTAATATTCCGTTACCATCATATACTACGGTTTGTTTAGCCATTCCCCAATTGATGGGCATTCCTTCGATTTCCAATTTTTAGCCACCACAAAAGTAACTGCTATAAATATATATTTTTTACAAATAGGTCTTTTTCTATTTTTGGGGATGTCTTTGGAATATAAACCAAGTAGTGGTATTGCTGGATCAAAAGGTATGCACAATAATATAGGCCTTTGGTCATCGTAAATACATAAAGTTTAAGGCTTGTGACACAAAACTCTTTGGATTTTTTCTACAATAACACATACTCCATAATAGATTTGTGCAAAAAAAAAAAAAAACAAACCAAAAAACTTTTCCCTTTTCCTTCCATTTATCCCCTAAATACTTTGAAAGAAAAAATATTAAAAAGTCTCATTTTTTGAGCTCTAAAGGACTTTAAAATGATCTGATCAAGCTCCATCATTTTAGAGATGAAAAAACTGAAAAGCAAAGAAATTAAATTATTTGCCTGAGGTCACCCATCTATCTAGGTCTCCTGACTCCTAGTCATATATTCACTAAACTACATCTCAGGGAAGTGAAAAGGGCCATTGTAAAGTGACAAAGAGTACATCAAACAATTCACTATTCATTCAATAATTTCAGCAAATATTTAGAACATAACTATTCTACATTGAGTTTAGTATTGTAAAGGGATCCTAAAGAAGTACATAATAGCCAATGACATCTATATAGTATTTCAAAACTTTCATTGTGCTTTCCATTATTTATATCACTTGAATCTCAAAGGAGCCTATAAGGCAGACATCACACATATTATTATATTCATTTTATGAATGAGAAAACTGAGACTCTGATAGGTTAATTTAGTTACCTATGATCATCAAGCAAGAGTATGAAATGGGATCTGAAATCAGATTCTCTAGACTTTAAGTCTAGTATTCTATCATTCTGCCGAGCCATTCATATAAGATCCTGGCCATGAACCACAACCTTAGATTATTCCTCCCATCTGCCATCTCTGCTCTCACTCACATCTTATTTAATGGGTTTGGAGGGAGTCAGGCAACTGTGCTGACTGGGTATATTACAAATGCATTAGCTAATCTCAGCAGGGCCCTCAGTGCAACAAGACAAGCCTATGAATGCTTTCCAATTCATTCTCTATATCACTTTTCAAAAGAGCTCTTCCAAACCTCCTCTTCTTTCCTATAGACTCCAACAACATACTCTTTCCCCTCCCCTATCAATTGAGGACCTATCTTTGAAGATACATTACCAAAGAACAATCAAGGCCATTCACCATGAATTACCTCCCTGCCCTTTCTCTCAACCCACATTCTCTTTATTTCAACCCCCACAATCTACTTCTTTCCATCAGCATCCAATGAAGATTAAGTTCTTCTCCTCACTGAAGCCAACCCTTCTACATATAAATAGAGATATATTCGTGTATAGAAATGCACATATATTTATACATACATACATACATATATACACATAAACATATAATGCATACATGTATATGTATACATATAAACATATATATGCATATATTTCCCCCCATTAGTATATAAACTCTTTGAGGTCAATCCTTTTGACTCTGCATTCCGAGTGCCAAACACAAGTTTTGGCACCTAATATGACCATAATAAATGTATGTTGATTGAAGAATCTTATGTTACCTGGGGAGATGAGGTTAATATACAAAAAACAAACCCAATGCCCTTTATTATAAAACAATAACATTCATTAAAATTTTAAAATATTTAATATAATATTTTTGAGAAATTAGGAAAGGGAGAAATTCATGTAGGTCAAAGTTATCAGGAAGAATTTGAAGGAGAAATATAGAATATGAGCTAGAATCTGGAGAGGCTAAATTGAGCAAGTAGGAAAAACAGATGGGGAGAGAGGGAGGGAGGGAGAAAGACAAAGGGAGGGAGACATATAGAAGAAGGAAGAGAGAGAGAGAAGAAGAAAGAGGGAGGGAGAGAAAGGAAGAGGGAGAGGGAGAGAAAGAGAATAACAAAGAACATGTTATGTGCTAGAGAGTTTGAGCAGACTTGTCTGCCCATTCTGAAGGGTACCTTTAAGATAGATATTAAAAGAAGAGGATGAGCAGATATTATTAAAGTTACAGAGAGCTTTGAGTTTTAGGATAATGATTCTGGGCTAGATTTAATGAAAAAAATGGAGCATTATAGATCCCTGAGGTCAGGAATTACTGAATGAAAGTAGCATTTTGAAAATATTTAACTTCTTAGTGAGACAAAATGGAATGAGGTAGCTGATTCTTGAGATTCACCCTGAAATGAAAGAAAGAAGCCATTCTGAGGGGAAAAAAAGCAAGGGAAGGAAGCAACAAAAGGTGGTGATATTTTGAATATTGGAGTTAAGGAGAAGAAAGTGTTAAAGTTAAATCCAAGGTTTTGGGACTAATGGGAGAATGAATAAAATGGGAATTTGAGGAGAGGTAATTGAATTGGAGTAAAGATTATGAGTTCAGTTTTGGATATCTTAAGTGTTAGTTGATTTGAAAAAAAAAAAAACTGAGTTTCTCTAAATGAAGATGTTCTGGAGAAAGCCAGAGGTCAGGTGAAAAGTCAGGGAAGAGGAGACAGGCTTAGGAATAATTAACATAAGGATTATATTTTTTTCCATTTCTCTAAAGCCTTGATATTGGGTGAGATTTTCAAGAGAAAAAGCATAAAAAGAAAAGAGCAGCAGTCAAGACTTGAGCCCTAAGGAACGCCTATAGCTAGGAAGCTAGAAAAAGAAAGAAGAGAAACCATTAATGGAGGCAAAGAGGGAGCAATTAGAAAAGTAGGAGGAATGATGGGATAGGCTAGTGTCAGAGGTCAAAAGACAGGAGAATGTCAAGAAGTAATAAATTATCAATATTATACAAAGCAGTAAAGAGGTCAGGAGTATGACAGAGGACAAACATTTTATTTGGCCATGGCCTTCTTTTAAAGAGCAGTTTTAATAGAGTAATGGAAACAAAAGTCTTTTTATAGAAGATTGAAGGACTGAGTATTTAGGAAATGGAGACTGTGTGTCTAGTTCCTCTATGAATTTCAGATATTTAAGTAAGATTAGCTAACGTTTGTTATTAGATAAACAGATTGGAAAATGACTAAAAAATCTGTTCATCTTTTATTTCATTGATTGATGGCAGCATAACATAACAAGTTTTCTCAAGAGAAAACTTGGTTTATAAAACTTCCACCACAGATTTTCAAATGGAAGACACTTTCATACATGAGTAAGATTTTCAGTAATATCCCTAACTATAATAATTGTCATCATCCAATAGGACTCAACAGTGAATGGGTGAGAATAGCACCGCTTTGAGTGTAAATCACATGCAGTTGCCTACAGAAGAAGCAAGTTGAAGCCGAAAGGGGAAAAAATAGGGTATTTACAAATGTGAATCATATAATAGTATAATTGACATTATTCTAGTGCTTTAAATTTAAATGGAGTAAACATTACTCCATTTGAACTTCACAACATCCATGAGGTAGACACTAGAGCTATCATCTCTAGTTTTCTAATGCAGAAGCTAAGACTCAGGTTAAGTGACTTGCTGATGTCAATACAACTAGCAAGCATCAAAGTCAGGACCTGAACTCAGGTCTTCCTGAACATAGACTTAGCATTCTAACCATTACACTATTCTACCTCCTTTTACTGGGTTGTGGTACAAGAGATCATAAACATCAAGATAATCCCAGGCAAAATTTTGAGATTATGAATTTCTCTTCTATGTTTCAGTTTCATTACCTGAAGGTAAAAAAAACACCTGCTTCTCTTGGCACAACCTCTCCTAACTCATGCACAATGATCTAGTGGCATTTTATACTCACTTTCCTCTCTCTATTAAGAACTATTCACAAGAAAGAAACTGTCATTTATATCTTCATGTAAATTCTAGGAATATTTGTACTCTTAGACTCATCTCTGATTGATGAAAAACAAGCCTTTTCTCCCTTATTAGTGGATTTTGAACATACCATACAGCTGATTGAAATATTTAGTGGGGAGGGGAGGCAAAAACAAATATATTAACCACTCATTATGTGGAGTACTTGTGGTTAATGGCAAGGTCAAGGACATGAACATATCCTTAGCTAAAGATGAGTGGAAGAGTAAATCATGGTATTGAAGTAGACTGTGGAACTATGACATGACGGTACTTTAGAAAGTGCTAATAAATATGTTTGAATATCCTAGTATGAGGTCAGGAAATGAAGAGAAAAGACTGTGACCCCAGCACTAAAGTATCGAGGAAGGAAAGAAAATGTCTAGAGGGAAGGGTCAGTAGATAAGATCAAGGTCTAGGTTTTATTATAATTGTATGGGGTCAACTTTCAAGAAGGAGAGGTTTCTTAGTAAGGTGGTTAAAGGAGGTTCTGGAAGTGGCAATGAAAAGAAGAGAGTAATCAAAATACCCATTATTACTGGTAAGTTTCAGGGCATGAAGGAAAGTGTAGCCAGTACTAGAAAGGGTAGCAAGGGAAGGCATGTCATCAGGAGGGAGCCATTTCTCAGTGAGGACAAAAACATGGAAGGAATGAGAAAGAAATAATTTTAAAATGAAAGGGAGTTTGTTAATTGTGGAGCAAGTATACTAACAGACATAGAAGAGACAGGCAGCTCTCTAGTGGGTAATGTACAAGATAGCATTGAAATAGTTATAAGAGAGTGGTGAGTCAGTGACTGTGAATGGGTCTTAAACATTGACAGCCAGGAGTTCAGGATTACTGGGATGGTAGAAGTATAAGGAAATAGGAGTTATGTAAACCACTAAGAAATGGCTCCAGGTAGAATATCAGTGGTTATAGAGAAATCCATTGAGGGAGACAAGAGAATAAACTATTTAAGGTCATTCCTTGAGGTCTAGCTTCATTTCAGAAGGAGATAATACGTCTACTAAAACCCAAAGGGGCCTCGCTCAGCCACCTTTTTGTTATCTTCAGCACATGACATGAGAAAGTGGTCAGGAGGCCAGGGTTCCTTGATCATTCTGGAGAAGACTTTGTGGACAGCAGGACATCAAAGTCTAATACTGGAGTAGGCTCTGGGACAAGACTCCTCTTGAATGGGTGGTAGACAATGGTCCTCTCTCCAGCCCCTTATGGAGTGTAACAATAGGGGTGATATGATCAAACTATGCTTTAAAAAATTCACCTTAGCAATGAGTAGATGTTGTATTTGAGTGAGATGAGAGTAGAAGCAGGGATAATGTTTAGAGGGTTATTATAATATTGAAAGTGAGAGGTGATAAGGATTGTAACTGGAGTTGAGGCTAGGTGTGTAGCGATAAGGGGACATATTTGAGAGATATTGTGAAGACAGAAACAGTAAGATTTGGCTACATATTGGATATGTGGGGTGACTATTAATGTCAAGGTTTACACCAAAGTTTTGAGTGTGGGTGACTAGAATGCTAGCACCCTACTCTATAAGAGGGAAGTTCATAAAAAGGAAAAGGATGGGAGTAATGATAAGGGGTTCTTTTTTGGTTACATTGAGTTGAGATGCCTATGGGACCCCCCCTTTCAAGACATCTAAAATGAAATTGATTATATATCCATGTATGAAAGATAATTAAACTCATTCAAACTGATGATGCCAAGAGCTGTCCATTTAACCTTATCAACATTTCTCATATATACCCCCTTCTCTCCTCTGACACTGCCACCACTCTAGTGCAGGTCTTCATCCCATCATACCTTGACTATTGCAATAGCCTGCTGGTGGGTCTGTTCACCCCACTCCAATTTATCCTCCATTCAGCTACTAAAGTGATTTTCCTGAAAACACAGGTCCAAACATGTCATCTGTCTACTCAATAAATTCCAATGGCTCCCTATCCCCTCCAGAGTCACATTCAAAATGCTGTTTGGCATTCAAAGTCCCTCATAGCCTACCCCCCTTTCTACTTTTTCACTCTTCTTACATCTTCCCAATACTAACTTCAATCCAATGACAATGGCTTCCCAGCTCCTCCACAAATAAAACACTCCATCTCTTAGTTCTAGGCACATTGTTTCTCCCATTCAGTTATAATTTCCTTAAGGAAAGGAACTATCTTTTGCCTCCTTTTATGTTCCAATGTTTAACATAATGTGTAGTACATAGTAGGTGCTTAATACATGTTTATTAATTGTTTTATGAACTCATAAAGTGAGGTGATATAAGGAGACAATAGAATGCCCAGCATTTAGAACCTTTAAGAATACAGTATTACGGGGGCGGCTAGGTGGTGCAGTGGATAAAGAACCGGCCTTGGATTCAGGAGTACCTGAGTTCAAATCTGGCCTCAGACACTTGACTTACTAGCTGTGTGACCCTGGGCAAGTCACTTAACCCCCATTGCCCAGCAAAAAAGAAAAAGAATACAGTATTAGTAGATGTGGCAATTATAAAGACCTAAAAAAGGAGACTAAAAAGGAATGATAAAAAAAATCATAAGAGAACCAGAAGAATGCAATATCTAAAAATACCTAGAGAAGAAAGAATATACAGAAGAGATTCATAATATCAAATGCTACAGAGAGGTCAAGCAGTATCAGGATGAATACAAATGTTTAGCAATGGTTTGCCATGTCAAGGATCATGACTGATCTAGTGTTTTCGTTATTCCTCCAAATTTTGTGTCAACGTTAAATTTGTTAACTATGTCATCTCTTCCTTTATCACAGTTATTGGTAAAATATTAAACTCCATTGGGAACTTCCAAATTGATATTGATCTTTTGGTTTGGCCTCTCTACCAATTTGTAATTGAATTATTTTCTAGCCCATGTCTCTCCATAAGGATAGCATCATTGGCTTCATTAAAACACTTAATTAAGATCTATGTAAACTGTATCTATAAGATTCTTCTCCTGATCCCTTAGTTTAGTAACTCCATGAATCAAAAGAAATGAGACTATATTGGTATGACTAATGTTTTCACGAAGACATTATGGCTCTTTGTAATCACTACTTCTTTTTTCTAGATATTAACTAAGCATTTCTTTAACAGTAATCCACTTTCTACTGCATCATTTATCTTGGGTATCAACTCCTTAGTAGCCATTTTTATCTGTCCTTTACTATCTGAAGGTCATTCTTTTCAGATAAAACACAAGTGAGATGAGTTGATAGGATCTGCTTTCTATCAACATTTATAATAATTCAATCTATCTCTAAGAAGATTTTTATTGTTTCATTAGGCACTTCCTTCTTATGGAGAGAAAACACCACTGTCAACCAAAACTCCTTTTCTATTGTTCATTCTATGCTTCAGAAATCTTACCACTATTCTGCTGTTCTCTACTCCCCTCATTCTCTGGCCTGAATCAGCCACACAACCTGCTACCATTAAATCAGCACATCAGGACTACCTAGATACAGACCAACATCATGCTATTATATTCAAGGTCTCTCACTTTCCCAAATAGGAATCCTATTATGAAGATTGATATACCCTTATTACTTGCTATTCTAGGCCATAAACCCTTATTGGCATGTCTTCTATTTACACAAATTAATCACCATGATACCACTAAATGTTAACCAAAACACTAAGAGTAGGACAAAAATCATGATGTGTTATAACATCATAGTTAATCCATGGTACATGAAATAATGATCCATACCTCAGAATCCATACTTAAATCTTGGTCACACTATCCCACCAATACTCTTTGTGTCTTTGGGGAATAGTTGGCATATACTTATAAAAACATGACATGGAGGCAAATGAGTGGGGAAAAAATTACTTAGGGCAACTTATAAATCTAGCATGCAATTCTCATTGTCCTTTGTTTTTTTCAGGAAGAATTCTTATTACACAAAGCTCCGTCTTCCCTTTTTTGTTCCCACCGTTCTTTTCCTCAGCAAAATACCCTTCAAGTTGATGAAATAGTGAAAATACCTTTGAACCCACAATTGTTCTTAAGATGGTGCTAAAATAAGTTTATACTATTATAGTGACAAGCAATTTTCTTAAGCCAGAAAAATGTAAAGCTCCTCATGTTGGTTTTCTGAGCAATACAGAGAAACCAAGCCAATCCTTCACTCGACGTGAATTTGTTTTGTTCAATGATGCCTCAGCATATGATATAAAAGCATACCTTATAGAAAACCTCCTTAGGTTTGTTCTCTGGACAGTAGAAACAAACGAGACAGTTCTTTACTCAATAGAATTCTGCATCATTCAATAAAATCATAGCATCTTATGACATTAAGGCAGAGCTCACAGAAATGCCTTTTCCTTTCTGTTATTCTCTCACAAACCAATGGGGGCAGAGGAGAACAAGCAGATAGCTTTCACTTCTCTCAAATCTTAGATGGCAATGATGGGCAATAGAAGAAACTTAGGAATGTTCAGCTTTTCTTAATTTGGTAGACTCTTAGAATTTTCTTCAGCCAATCCACAAACTAATGCTTCTTTTCCAATCAGTAAGCTTCCAAGTATAGCAGATAAAGCCTTCCTGTCAGCTGACTGCACCTGCTAGTCTTCTCACTCACTCCTGCTGCCTTGTTAACTGTCCTGTTATATTTGTAACTCCTCTCCCGCTGGGTATTTCACTGCTTCTAATATCTCAAATCAGAGCTTGCTGGTGGTCTTTTTCTTATTAGGTAAAAACTCTTAAAATCTGGCTTTCTGTTAGTTATGAAAGCAACAGACCTCATTTAATCTTCCCACCATACCCAAACAGCTATTTATTAACCTTTTTGTAAATTTTAACCTCTCAAGGTCTAAAAACAGTCACAGGTAAATGATCTGAGAGACTACAATGTCATGTCATTTCTCTGCCTTCGAGGAGGTCCTTTCTGCCCCTGTTCAGTCCTCCCACAGCCTGTGGCTGTCCTCATAAATTAACAGAAAAATAATTTTTTGCCCATGGGTTTTTATCAGTTTTTCATGCACAAGAATATTGTTTTGGTTCAATTCAAAAGCCAGACATTTTCCAAAATAATTCTCAACATGAATTCTTTACTTTCTTTTCAAATTAATTTAATCATATTTCTTTGCTCAGTATTATACTTTCTTTCCCATAAGTTCATTTTTGTCCCGTTCAACACACTAGTCACTTGTGGAAGAAGCAGTAGCTTACATTTACAGTTTTCTTCTACCCTGTCTTACCAGATTTTGCTCACATCTGCTATGTTGTTGTTGTTGCTGTTGTTCTTCTGTCTTGATTTAGTGGTGTCTGACTCTTTATAACTCCATTTGGGGTTTTATTGGCAAAAAATACTGGAGTAGTTTACCATTTCCTTCTTTTGCTCATTTTACAGATGAGGAACTGAGGCAAACAGGGTTAAGTGACTTGTCCAGGGTCACACAGCTAGTAAGTGTCTGAGGGTGGATTTGAACTCAGATCTTCCTAACTAGTATATTACATTGCAGTTATTTTCATGGTGGTCTTATCACATTTTTTTTAAAATCATAAGTGTGGCTCTGTGAGTTCAAATCCGGCCTCAGGAACTTATTAGCTTCATGACCCTGGGTAAGTAGATTAGCATCAGTTTGATCATTTCTCTGAGACTGTATTTGAACTCAGGTCCTTCTGACTCCAGGGCAGCTACTCTATCCACTTATCCATCTAGCATCAATGTACATCTGCTAGACAGAGCTTTTAAAAAAATCTAAGTTGGTTTATGAGTTATTTGCCAATACCCATTTGAATTGCTTCTGAGTTTTTGTTTATTTCTTCAGATATTGAGTTGGGATTTATAGAATAGGTAGAAATTAAACAGGCAAGTAGGAGGGGGCATTCCACACATAAGGAGTAGGGTGATCATATCCAAAGAGGCAGGAAGCCAAATGGCTTATTTGGAAGACACAAATTAAGCCAATGTGACTATAGAATAGAATAAATGGAGAGTTCATATATTTTATATATACACATATATGCATATACATATGTATGCACACGTGCATATATACATGTATATATACACGTATGTATGCATGTATATATGCACACATATATACATGTACACATATACATACTATATATAATACTGGAGAGGAGGTATGGCAGTGTAACAATATAGAATGGTTAGAACTTTATAGTCAAGGAATTAGAAGACTGAAGACTTTTGAGCTGATGAGTTACATGAAAAAGTTTATGCACAAAAATTATTCTCAAGGCAGTATGAAAGATAAATTGGATGGAGAAGAAAGTTGAGGGAAAAGATCTGTAAAAACACCCTTGGCACAATTGTGACTAAGAATTCTGGCACCTGGGACAAATGTATTTAGGAGTTGAAATAATAACGTCCTCAGAACTCTGTATCTCCAGTCCTATAGGAGGAAGTGGAGGGCAAAGAAGGAGGTAGTTGGAGAAATTATTTGGGGGAAGAAGAGCCCTCAGAGGGGAAGGAAAATGTGATAGAATTCTCACCCTAAAGGACCAAGTTAGGCTAGCAAGAGGAAAATAGGCTTTGGTTAAGGAGAGTTTGAAGGAATCTACTTGGCCATCAATGGCCTCAGGCAAAGCCCCTTCAGTCCCTTTGCCCTAGTTCCAGCTTTTGCTGTTACAATAACTCTGGCAGAATCAAACTTAAGTAAGCAATCAAATCCAACCCATTATTTTATAAATCAGGAAACTGAGGTATAGATGTTAAGTTTGCCCAAGGTCACATAGCTAAAAATTGTCTGAAGCAGAATCCAAACTTAGGTTTTCCTGACTCTGGGTCCAGTGCTCTATTGGCTACAGAATGATGTCAGTAGGAGCAAAAAGAATAGATTAGATGTGAAAGATATTGGATTCATATGTACACATATAGTGCTCTCCCTCCCCGACACAAAAGAAGAATGTAAGCTTCTTGAGGACAGAGATTGTTTTATTTGTGTGTTTGTTTCCCTAGCACCTAGCACAGACTCTGATAACATAGTAAATGATAATATAGGAGCATAATGATCAATTACTGAGTAAAATCAATGTGACTTGTTAACTGATTACTTATGACAAGTGATATAGAGGAATAGAAGGGATACAGCAGGCTGAACAATTATCAGAAAGGAAGGGAAAACCCAGCTTGGAGGTGGTTTTCCCAGAGATTCATGACTGCTAAGAAGTGGAGCTGAGCTTTCAGCCGGAGTCTGACCCCAAATGCAATGTTCTTTCCACTACTCTTCACAAAAGTGTTTTGCAGAGGGACAGAGCATTACTAGAAAAGTAAGCTGTCCTTTAAACCTTCCTTCTATGGATAAAGAACCCTTTCTTCTAGAAGTATAAAGAGGGATGAAAACATTTTCATAATCTCTCTTCTGTTCTTTTGAGTTGCAGATGAGTTTATTTTGTGGAGAGGGGAAAGAGAATGAGAGAGAGGAAGGAGCAGTGGAGTGATTTGCCAAGATGCCAATGACTCACTGTTAGTCCTGGTAAGGAAGCTAGAGATTTAGTTTCCCCAAACTCAGGGTACTATGAGGATACTGTCTTGTCAGTTCTTCGGATAATAACTAATGCCAGTGCTTTGTATTTCTATCAGAGAATGCTGAAGTACATTGCAGTATTTTTTTAGGATTTGGTGCCACATGCTTCCTAAGATTTAAACCCGAATATGTAGCACAGTGGAAAATGTTCTGAATCCGGAGTCAGAGGCCTGTGATTTATAACCAAGCCGTACCAGTTACTTTCTGTGTGACCTTGAGCAAGTAACTTAAACTCTGTGGAACTCACTGTGCCAATGAGTAGGTGGGATTAAATGAACCCTAAGGACCTGCCTGACTAAATCTATGATCCTATCATCTAGCACGATGCGATCATTTTATAGATCAAGATGCTGAAGCCTAGGCAAGGAAAATGACTTGGGTAAAGCCACACAGCTAGTGTGAGTTGTGAAGCCAGGACTGAAACTCAGGGTTCTCCAGCTGCAAATTCTTTTCACTTCCTCCCACTAGTTTTCACACGATTCCTCACTATGAGGATATTTTCATTTGTATCTTCACTAGAATATGTGTATGTATATGTAAGTGCATGATGCCATAGCATATATGTGACATGTACTGCTAGAGTTCGTGTATATTTTATTTCATTTTTAACAGAACAATAGAAGGTGCACTATACTGTCTGAATCCAGTGTATCAGAGTGAGCCAGGGCTTTCCCTGCATTCAGAGAATGTTCACAGCTTGGTGCTGAAACCTGCCATGCTATGCTTCCCACGCTTTTTAATTTAAGTTCCCCTGGCTATTGGAGATGGACTGCAAATGATGGTGACTCTCCTGATAATGCCATTCAGAGGTCAGTGTGTAGTAGAAGCCAGAAGCCCAGGGATGAAGTATAGTATTTAAAATAATAAAGATTAAAAATATATATCCCCCAACTCAGTGGAGCAAAGCTAACAACCCACATAAAGAGTCTTCGTGTGGGATGATACTGTCTCTTGGAGGCAGGAGTATTGCATGCAGTTGTTATAAATCTTTTGGCTGCATACAACTGCAGAGGGAGGACCTTGCTAGCAGCACAAAGCAGGAGAGCTGAGGGAAAGCATGAGGTGTGTGGCTGTGTGTGCATGTGAGAAAGAGAGAGAGAGAAAGAGAGAGAGAGAGAGAGAGAGAGAGAGAGAGAGAGAGAGAGAGAGAGAGAGAGAGAGAGAGGCTGGGGGAGAAGAAGGTGCTAGAGAGAAAGACTGGCACACATTTGTGTTATTGGGTGTGAAAATATTTCTCTTTTCTCTCATCTGAAACAATAGCTGTATTAGCCAATTCCAAGCTGTAGATTTACCTGTCAAATTATATTTTGCAGTAAGAGCTTCAGTATGACATCCTTTCTCTCTCTCTCTCTCTCTCTCTCTCTCTCTCTCTCTCTCTCTCTCTCTCTCTCTCTCTCACTCTCACTCTCACTCTCACTTTCTCTCACTCTCTCATGCAGTGCATAGTTCAACAACAGCAAGGCTTCCCTCCTACTCTGTTCCTGAAAAAAATAGTGACTGTTTGCCTGTCAGCTTTTCTCTTTCAAAGCTCTGCCATATTTGCTCTTTCAAAGACAAAAATCATCAATTCCATTTAATGTAGTTACTAAATAGTTTCTCCTTCACCTAGACTGTAGGTTGTCCTGGGAATCATGAGAAGCTAAATATGTGTTATAATTAAAGGCTGAACAATAAGTAATCTCCATAGAAATTTTTGTTTAAATAATTTATACATTTTTATTATTAAGAATGTGTCTTTCCTTTTTAGCTTTGCATTTTAATAGTTTATCGTTGCTGTTTTCCAAGCAACAAGATTGTTTTATTAATTTGTTCTCCCCATTATTTCCTGCCATTGAGCAAATGAATGAAAGAAAAAAAGGAGGAAAGGAAGGAAGGAGGGAAGGAGACAAGGAAGAAAGGAAGGAAAAAGGGAAGGAAAGAGGGAGGAAAAGAGAAAGACGGAAGGAAGAAAGGAAAAAAGGAAGGAAAGAATTCTCAATATATAACTATAACAACATAGTCTGGTTAAATTCTCACAATAGCTATGTCTTAAAATACATGTCTTTTTCTGAATTTAAGTGCATCACTACTCTGGAAAGAAGTGAGTTATGCACTTCATCTTTTTTTTTTTTTGGACTCATGATTTTTCATTATGTTGATCAGAATTCTAAAAATTTACAAAGTTGTTTTCCTCTATTATATTGTTATCATGTAAATTGTTCTTAGTTCTATTCATTTTGATGTGCATCATGTTATAAAGATATCAATTTCCTCTAAAATTCTTCATTTCATCATTTCTTATGATGCAAGAATATTCCATTATATCAATATACAAGAATGTATTTAGACATTTCTTTTTGGAAGATTTGGGCTACCATAAAAAGATGTGATATAAATACATATATATATGTGTGCGTGTGTGTGTGTGTGTATGTGTGTGTATATACATATATATGTATATATACTTGTACATATAATACTTTTCCCCTTTTTTATTCTTTTGGGTATAGACCTAGTGGTGGTACAGCTGTGTCAAAGGGTATGTAAAACTAATAGTTCCAAATTACTTTTTAGAATTATGGGGTCAAGAAAGAGCCATTCCTAATTTAAGATACTCTATCTCGCTATTCATGATGGATAGTTAAAAATACATGTTGGAAATCAGTCTCCTCTATTAGGTTGTGAACTGCTTGAGAGAAGAGCTTGATTTTTTTTTGGTTTGTTTATTTTTTTGTTTCTTTTGCCTTTCTTTGTATTCCCAGAACTAAGCACAGAGCCTGGCACATAGTGCTTAACATCCGTGATTTTACTTGACATGAGAACTCCTGCTCTATGACAACTTTATTTGTTATTCAGTGTATTTAGTGTATTAATTTAGTGTTGTGTTCAAATCAACTAGGAACTAACTTGTATGTGGTACAACTCCTCCAAAAAAGGGCTACTTCAGTTTATCATCAGGGCATGAAGGTAATATTAGATTCTCCAAGGCAATTCCAGGATAGAAAAATTTTTGAAGGTCATATCAAGGTAGAAAGATTTTGAATGTCATTCTAATGTCTAGACTCTATTGATTATTTGAAGATCAGCCTAAATAAGTAGGGGGATGTCCATATGCAAATGATTGACTACATGGTAATGAACTTTATATCTCTGGAGCTTAGATTGTAAAATGAATATGTTGGATCTCCAAGGTCTCTTCCATCTCTGGTTCTTAAGATCCTAAGGTAAAGTTGAATGGAGGGAAGACTTATGTGTTCTCACCATAATTGTTTATTATAAAAATTCACTAGATCTATTCCACTTCAAGCCCATTTGTCATCATCCTTCTTTCAGTATCATTAATGAATGATTTAGTAATATCTGGCTTAAATGTATTGCATAATACACTATCCATTTGAAGAGGGTTTTTCTTAACTTTCCTCATTTTGTTCATTGGAATTGTGAGGCAATACTACTATTCATTTATGAGGTCCTACTTTGGATCCCCATAATTTATATGCAATAGAACACTGAGAAAGAATAGCATAATAGAAAGGTTACCCACTGTCTTTAAGTCAGAGGACCTGGCTCTGACATTTATTATCTGACTTTGTGCAAATCACTTAACCTTGGTAAGTCCTAGTTCCTTCATCTATAAAATTAGAACAGACCCCCCACCCCCAGGTGCCTTTCAGCTCTATAGCTATGGTTGTCCTTTCATATTGTGCAAAAGAGCTTGTATTATAAAGTAGAGTTGCTCTTGGCAACTTTTCTCTTGGTTTGGAATTTGCATTTTCTATCTAATATAGTTTCTGGACTCTGCCAATTTGCCATGAAGATGATTTTGTCAAGTCTACAACAAGCATATATTAAGTAAGCATTTACCAAAGATGGGGGGGAGGGAATCAGACAAAAAAACTTAAGCAATACATCAAAAAAGTCTGAAAATATGTTTAATGTTCAACACTTGGGGAACTCACTTCTGCAAAGGACTGCAGTAGAAATGAGTTACCATAGGTCTTCTTTCAAGCTATGCCTGTTCTTTGTAATTTGGCAATATTTTTTCTAAAATTTCTTTGCATTTACATTGTTTTAGGCATTGTTTATATTGTTTTCTTGGGCCTAGTTATTTCATTCTAAATCAGTTTATGTAACTCTTTCCATTATCCTTTGTATTCATCATATTCATAATTTCTTAGAGTGTAATAATATTCCATTACATTCATGTGCCATAATCTGCTTAGCCATTCCCCAAACAATGTGCATCTACTTTGTTTACAATCTTTGGTATCAACAAAAGTGCTACATTACATATTTTCATATATCTAGGGATTTCCTTCTCAATGGAATCCTTGGGCTATAAGTCCAGTAACCAAATCTCTGGGCCAAAGAATATAATTTTGTTGATAACTTCATTTGCATAATTATTCCTTGCTTTCCAAAATGATTTATAATTCTTCCAAAAATGTACCACTGTACTTATCTTCCAACAAACGGTTCAACATTGACTATTCCAATTGATTGTCATCTTTGACAGTTTGTAGGGTGTGAGGTGAAACTTCAGGGTTGTTTTGATGTGTATTTCTCTTATTATTAATAATTTTGAATATTTTTGTATGTGGTTTTTAACAGTCTATAATTCTACTTTTAAGAAATAATTAATTTGTATCTTTTGACCATGTATCAAGTGAGCAATGGCTTTTAATGGATGGATGGAGAGAGAGAGAGAGAGAAAGAGAGGGAGAGGGAGAGGGAGAGAGAGAGAGAGAGAGAGAGAGAGAGAGAGAGAGAGAATGTTACTTGATTACATATCTTGACAAGTGCATAGAGAAATTTGATATAATGCTCCCATTCAACCACTTCCTTCCTATCCTAGGTATATTAATTTTATCTGTACAGAAGTTTTTTGAGTTTCATATCCAATAAGGTTATCTATTTTAATCCATTGCAATTGTTCCTATCCCTTGTTTGATGAAGCATATATCATCTATCCATTACTTTAACAGGCATATTATCTGTTTCTCTTCAAAATCTTTAAGTGCGATCATATTTAATGATCACATGATGTATGCATTTATAATAAGTTGTGGAATATGGTGAAAAGTGTTAGTCTAAGCCTAATTTGTGCCAGACTGTTACCAATTTTCCCAAAAGTGTTTTTTTAATCAAATAGAGTTCATTATTATGTAACTTATGTCTTCTGGTTATCAAACAATGTGTCTTTAAGGTCCATTGTTTAAGATTTCTCATGTCTAGTCTGCTCTACTGATCTACCTCTTCAATTTGTTAATGAATACCAGAATATTTTGATGATTGCTGCTTGATGATAAAATTTTAGGACTCAAAATATTGTTCTCCATTTAGCCCTACCTCTTTTTGTCATTTCTCTGGAAAGTCTAGAGCTTTGTTCCCAAGGAATTTTGTCATTATTTTATTAAGTTCTGAAAAGTATCTTGTTAAAATATAGCATAGCACTAAAAGCATAATTTAACTTTGCAGCATGTCATTTATTATATTGGTATTGCCCAGCCATGAACATTGAGTATTCCTCATGCTATTTCAATTGTTCTTTATTTTTGTAAGGAGTACTTTGTACTTGAATCTATCTAAGTCTTTTGTATGCTTTGGTTGATTGATCTTGAGATATGTTATGAATTTTGTAGTTATGTAGAAGGGAATTTCTTAGATTTAAAAGAAATATTATATAGAAATGCAGTTGATTTGGAGGGTTTATTTTCTACCTGCTGGAATTATGTTCTTGATTAGCATTTTTTGCTGATTTAATGGAATTTAATGGAATTAATTTAATGGAATTTTCCAAATAACTCATATCATCAGTAAATAGGGATAGCTTCATTCTCTTTATCTTTACCTATCTTTACACTTTTGATATTTTTCTCTTATCTTATCGCTATTGATTGCATTTTCTGAATGCTATCAAATAATAGTTGGGAAAGTGGTCATCATTTCCAAACATATTTTTTGGGGAAAGTTATAGCATATCTCCATTTGATATAACGTTTGCTTTTAGGTTTAGATAGATATTTTGTATATTACAATTTTGTTTTACTTTGTCAAAGTCTTCCCATATCTGTTAAATAACCATGTGATTTTTTTATTATTTTATTATTACTATGTTCTTTCTTTTCCTAGTATTCAACCATCCTTTAATCAAAACATAAATTCAACTTGGTCACAATGAATGATTTCTTAAATATATCTTTATAGATCATATGATAATATTATGTTTATACTTTTTTGATTGATATTCATTAATGATATCCGTCTGAGAAGCTAGGTGGTACAGGGGATAAAGCAGCAGACCTGAGGTCAGAAGGACCTGAGTTGAAGTCCAGCCTTAGACTCCTACTAACTGTGTGGCCCTGAGCAAGTCATTTAACCCTGTTTGCCTCAATTCATCATCTGTAAAATGAGCTGAAGAAGGAAATGGCAAACTATTCCAGTGTCTTAGCCAAGAAAACTCCAGATGGGGTCATGAAGAGTCAGACTCAATTGAAACAACTCAACACCAATGATATCAGTCTATAATTCTCATGCACTTTATCTTTTCGGGCTTGGGGAAAAGGATTATATTTTTTTCATAAAAGGAATGCAGTAGATTGCTTTCTCAATTTTTGAGAACAATTTGTTTAATATGAGCACTAATTTTTCTTTAAAAGTTTCATAGAATTCTCCAGTGAATCCATCAGGACCAGGAGACTCCTCAACCCCTGAGGTAGCTCCTTTAGATCTAATTTTGTTTCTTTGTCTAAGATTGGTTACTTAAGATAGCCATTTGGTTATCTTCTGTTATATTGGATATTTTTGTATTTTGAAGTTATTCTATTTCTTTTATGTTCTCAGTTTTGTTAGCAATTAATTGTGTGTAATAGTTTCTGATTATTCATATTATTTTTTGAGTTTTGTTGTGATTCCACTTTGCTCATTTGTTTGTTTTTTTATTCTTGTTTATTTTATTTTTTTGCCCTTTTGATCATATTGGCTAATGATTTATCAATTTTCTGGATCTTTTCAGAGACTCCACTTTCAGTTTCATTTACCATTTCTAAAGTTTTTGGTTTCCAGTTTATAGATTTCTCCTCTAATTTTAATATCTTCTTTTTTATGCTTATATTAGATATGTTTATTCATTGGATTTCTGGTTTTTAAATGTATATTCAGCTCATTAAATCTCTTTTTCTTTATTTTGTTAAAGTATTTTTGTAAGGATAGCATTTTCTCCCAGAAGACTGCTTTGACTTCATCAGAACATTTTTGGTATGTTGTTTCCTCATTAACATTTTCTTTCACATTCCTTGTTTCTATGGTTTATTCTTTCTAATTCAAGTATGAAGAGGACACACATAAAAGGAACCTGAAAAGCTGGAGTGGATGAGAGGGAAAAGATAGCCATGGTGGGAGGGGATGAGAAAGAAGCCCAGAGAATGAAGTGAGAATGCTAGAGGGGAATGAAGAAGTGAAATTGGCTGTCTTAGTCACTTTCCTTAAAATGAATGAATGTTCTTAAAGACGGTGATCAATCAGAGGAATGGACCCTAAAGGGTAAATCCAGCTTCCAAAGTGAGATGGCATCTCCAGCGTGCACTTGTCCTTCAACTTGGTGAAAGTCTCCTTAGTCTCCATAGTGCATAACTAACAGCTCATGTCTGTCCTAACTCTTCATGTTGGCATCTAGGTTCACTTACAAAATATTATATTTTAGCAGATATTTGATCAAATCCAGATGGGTATTTCCTGAATCTATTCAGAAAATAATTGATGAAATATTTCATCCTCATGCCTTCCATAAATTCCCCTTAGATTAGGGGCAGTTAGATGGCGCAATGGATAAAGCACCAGCCCTGGATTCAGGAGTACCTGAGTTCAAATCTGGCCTCAGACACTTCACACTTACTAGCTGTGTGACCCTAGGCAAGTCACTTAACCCCAATAGCCTCACCCAAAAAAAAATCAATAAATAAATACATTTTTTTAAAAAAATCCCCTTAGATAATTGTAAAATTGGTATATAGAATAGTGTTTTGCATATAGTGAGTATTTGTGAATGAATGCCAAATTGAATCAATTAACAGGAGAGCATTTATTAAGCTCTTACGCTATAGTAGGCGTTTGCTAAGTACTGAGGACCACAAATACAAGAAAGAAAGCCAGCTTCTTCCCCAGTTCTCATGGAGGATATGACTTTAGACCTCGAGTCATGAAGATGTATATTCAAATCCACACTCAACTAATTACTAGCTGTGTAACACCAGGCAAGCTATTTCACATCTCCAGCCTCAGTTTCTTTATCTGTAAAAGGAAGATAATAACATAGCATAACATAACACCTGCTTCACAGGACTGTTATGAATATCAAAAGACATAATTTATGAAAAGTAGTTTGCAAACTTTAAAAGACTATATAAATGCAAGTTATTTTTATTACATGCTAAAGGAGAAAAACATTTAAACATTTTTTTAAAAAAGTAAAAAGGGGGGAGGGAACTATTACATATATGACATCATGTTTTGGACATGAAAAGGAAATAGAGGCCTTATTCCAGGCAGGATAAAGCAAAAGCATCCCTGTCAGAGTCCAGAAGTCAGAAATAAAAATTCCATTTGGAAGAGGTTGAGGAGGTTCTTCTCTATTGCCGTAGAGCAGGAGGTATTGTTTGGAAATGTACAGAAAATGAATTAAGACGTTCCTCTAGGTATTCTAATATTTTGCTTATATACCAGTACTACACTCAGGCTAGTCATCTTTTATCTCTTTGCTGCCATGATCACAAACACCTCTGTTTATAGTCATGCATATCTTCAGTAAGACATTTTATGCCTCTTTATCATAGATAAGTCATTGTTGTCAATAGTAACCGCCTTATTTCCACTCCCATACTTCTATTGCCCTTTTCAGTCACAATTTTTTTTTGATTCTTCAGAGATCATAGCATTCCAGGATTTGCCACTAGGAAATGGTGGTAAATGTTTGTAGTTTTGGCCATTTCTTATTTTATGGAGGCACCAGCTTTTTAAAACATACACTTAAATGTAGAGAGAGCTTTGTCTGCCCACATTTGTTGTTTTAATTTGATGCTTTTTTTTTTTGCTTTTGCCTCATCCAATCGACTGCTCATAGACATCTGAGTGTCTGAAATGATTATTATGTTGTAACTAATCATTTCTTGCCAAAGATATAATCTTTTTTCTATGTCAGATTTTCATAGAATTATATATTAAAGCTGGGGACTGAAAAGGGACCTCCAATCCTTCTAGCTCTCTGTTGCCTCGTTTCTTGAACTATAAATGGAGGTTGTAACAAGATCTATCTGTCAGGGTTGTTGTGAGGATCAAATAAACATCTAAATGAAGTAATCTTTGTAAAAACATTTAGCACTGTGCCTGACACATAACAGGACATTTCAATAATGCTTGTTCCCTTCTTCCTTTCCTTTCCTGCAATTTTTTTACAGATGAGAAAACTGAAATTCAGAGGTTAAATGACTAGTCCAAGGTCACACAACAAAGTAAAAGTTAGAGTTAAGATGTGAACCATATCCTCTGACTCCAAATTTAGTATTCCTACTAGACTGCTGTGCGCTCTTTCTTTGGTCATTTGGTACCATCAAAGTTTTGAAAGTTTTCTTTTTTGCTTGTTATTTGTTTGTTGTTTGTTTTGTTTTTGCAGGGCAATGATGGGTCACACAGCTAGTAAGTGTCAAGTGTCCTGAGGCCAGATTTGAACTCAGGTGCTCCTGAATCCAGGGCAGGTGGTTTATAAACTGTGCCACCTAGCTGCCTCCCCAAAGTTATTTTTAAAGAAAACCATGGTGTATAAGCATGAGACTTCTGAGTAGTTAGCAATAGTTTGGTTTCTTTCTTTCATTTCTTGCTCAAATTTTTTTCCTAACTCAGTTTTGCCTCACTTTCACACTGAAAACAACATATATCAAAATCTTCATAGAATTGCTTTCCTTCTTCACTTTATGCAATGAATGGTGTTGTAGAAACTATAATTATCTTCATAGTGGCCTTTGTTCTTAATACAAGGTAAGATGACATTACGTCATGAAATAATGTTTCTGCTTACCTTTTGATACAAGATGAAATCTACTTTGAATTTCCTTCACTGATTTCCCTAATGTCTGTTTATCTGTGAGCTTTGCACTTAAATGTTATGTCTTTTTTTGTTTACTTAGGCCAAGACTGTCTAGATGTTTCTATTCTTTGAAAAGCCTAACAATTTAGCCATTGGGCAAAGATAGATTTTTATGGTCTAGCATAATTATTTTTATAAATAGTACCCAAATGATCCTGAGGATTATCAAGTAGAAATAGGAGTATTTTTTAAGCAAAACGTCTTGGTTTGGAGAGGACAAGTAATGTCCAGAAAGTGGTATTAAACAGTAAGCTTGTAAATTCAATAACCCAGTGTTTGGAAAATCTGAGAATGGGCATGACTTAGAGTACTGTTTGACAAGAACTACTAGGAAAACTTGAAAGCAGTCTGGTAGAAATTAGTTTTAGAGCTTAGAGCAACATCTTATACCATGTATTACTCTAAGTTCAAAATAGTTATGCAACTACATATTAAGATGCATTGTAGAAAACTAGGAGAGAACAAAATCATGTACCTTTCACAGCTGACTAGAAAGAGTATTTATTAATCAAAAAAGAAATAGAAACAAACCCAAATGATAAAATGGATAATTCTATCTATATATTTTTTAAAATAATCTTTTATAGTAACAAAATCAGTGAAACCTAGATTTTAAAGATGCATACGGAATAGATAGGATATAATCTCAGAGAGAAACTACTAGCACCAGGAAAGGCTTCTTGCAATAAGTGAGATTTTAACTGGGTCATGAAAGAAGCCAAGGAAACTAAGTGAAATTGATAGGGTTCCAGGTATCAGGGACAGCCAATGCAAAGGTAGGAAAGATGGGAGCTGGAGTATAGTGCTCAAGGAAAACCATGAAGGCTGATGTGAATGGATCATGGAGTGTGTGTAGGATTGGAAATCATAAGAAGACCCTCAAGGTAGGAAGAGGTGATGTTATGAATGGCTTTTAATGTCAAAGTGAGGACAGAACATTGCAATAACTGATGATACATTGGTTACTTTTTCTAAGATCTTTTTTCTTCTATTATTTAGCTATCCATTAATTCATTTATTTGTTGGTTTATATTTACAAGGGGCAGATAAATGGACAGGGAAAAGAGGGAAGAAATATTCAGAAATTAAGGTGATGTAAAGGCAAAAAATGTCAACAAAATTAATTGTTTAAAAGAAATCAAGGCTTTATGGGTAGGGGAAATAAGAGGAGGAAACTATGGTGACAGTTGAGAAATGAAACTAGAATACATAAGAAGGCATAAAAATTGCACCCCAAATGATGAGATTATATTTGGGGAGAGCAATAGAAATTATAGATTTATTTTTCAATTACCTATCCCATAATTTACTGAGTATCCATTATGTGCCAGTCATTGTACTAGGCACTGGGGTGGAAGCTTAAATATTATTGGTGGCATTGGATAGGACAACTTCACTGAGTTGTACACAGATAAAATGGCATATGTCCACTCTCGGAATAAGAGTAGACAAATGATCTTCACAATACAAAATCTCCCACAAATTAACCTTAGAAGAAAGAACTGTAATATTCTATCACTTTTGTAACTCATTGTCTTGACTAGTGCAGTACTACTCATTAGGTTGGACATCTAGGTTCTGTGTGCCCTGACCTAAGTTGGGAGTAGTGTTCACTAACCATCTGTGAAAAAGCACAAATGGCCCGACCTAAAAAAAGTCAGAAACAAGACAATCCTCTTCCTCAGGGGACAAAGAAAAGACCCTGAGGTTTGCCCACTGCTTAGGATGCTACCTCACCATAATAAGCCGAGCTTCTTCTGTCTGAAACAAATGTGAGCCCATCACTGGACCATTCTTCTCTGTAGCTGACCATTTGCACAGGAGGAGTTCAGAGATTTCAGACACCTAAAGTGCTGGTAATATCTAAGTGGGAAAAAATGTGCATTCATCTATGCCTCCGCCTTCTCCCACACTTCCCTGAGAGCTAGTTCCGTGCAGGGTGAACTTTCTATCAAGGTGACTTTTGTTTAAAATAGAAAAATGTGAAATACACACACACGCACACACACACACAAAAGGTTGGCCTGAGAACAGTAGAGAAATTGAAAGGCATAAATGGAACCCCCATTTCTCCCCTCTCCTCCCCCAAAGAGGGGAGTGGCAAGTCTACAAGATGACAATTTCTCAGGGCAATGTTTACCATCCCACAGCTGCAGTGCAGCTGTCCCGTGATCTCCTACCGTTTCTCCCTGGCAAGGCTGGTAAGGACCTTGCTTTGCAGGAAGATTGCGCGTCTGCCTTCACTGAGTGATGCCTCAACCGGGGCCAGCCGTTCACGTGGCCTGGGGTCGCTTTCCTGCAGGGCAAGCACATGCATCTCTTTCCAGGAAAGAGGCTGCTTCCACAGGCAGAGGCTACACCATATGGGTAATCACAGGGCTTTATGGGAAAGGACACAGATTTGCATAACACCCAAGTGCATCATTTCACCAACTCCCTTCTCTCAGAAAATCATCCTCTTCATCTCTGACAGCAGTAGGGATTGTGCCTGGTCAGTGATCTCTCTGCACAGATTGTCTTTGTGAATGTGACCTCAGAAAGATAGTCAGATTTCCTCCACACATGCTCCCTGCCCTCCCCTCAAAAAACCCAACCATTAACCATTCTGAGTTTATATCCCCACCTTTTGTAAAGAGAAATAGGAATCTACATGAAGCATACTTAGGTCTTTCTCAAATAAAGTAGGGTATTTTTGTTCTTTTTAAACAATATTTGGAAACACAAGGTATGTTAAATAAGATCAAAGAATCTAAATTTAGAGCTCGAAGGTACTTAGCAGTCATGTAGTCTAATCTCATTTTACAAATTAGGAACTGAGACCAGGGACGTTTAAGCGCTAACTAAATGACAGAGCAGGATTTGAACCAGACCATCTGACTTCAAATTCGATGTTTTTCATTTTGTTTTGTTTTTTCCTTCATACTATGCTGCCTTGCTTTGCTGGGTCTTAGCATCTTTTTATATAAAATGAGAGGGTTAGGATAGATAATCTCTATTGCCTTTCTTTCTCTACATCTGATTAATTCTATCAATAGAACTCTCCATCAGTATGAAGAATATAGCAATGCATATCCTTGAGTAAGTAAAGATATTTCAGAGGGGCTTGTGTGGAGTCCCAAAATGTGACCCCCTGATTATCTTCTCCATAATTTTTTCCATAACGATTCAGGTTGATACATCCACAACCAGGAGTCTGAGTTACTGTGCATCTTGGAAGCCTCCTTCCCTCAACACTGCCCTCCCAGGCACTAAACTTCATCACCAAGAAGATAAGTATGTTAAGGTATGGTAATAGGTCCTGATAGAAAAGACCTGGTACAAAGTATTAGTATAGTGCTAGATGATATATCCAAGATCTGACAACATTTTTAATCGATTAGCTAGAGTGCGTATGAATGAGGATTTGCAGATGAACACTAAAGATGTGAACTTTGGATGGGGGGTGGAGATAGTGAGTGTCTTGAAGGTAACAGGAACAGTTGGGAAAGGGGAAGGTTTGCAGAACCCACATAGGTATTTCTGTTTTGGGACATGTTCAATTATTGCGCTCCTTATGGGGACCCCAAGGTGGTCACAAATGATATAAACTAATATACGGTGGAAACTCTAGGGAAATGTTAGAACCCGATATAGACATCTGGGAACTCATTTTTTCTTGAGTTGATAATTGAACTCATAGGAGATAAAGCAATTAACAGGTAAGAATATAAAGAAGGAAGAGAGAAGAGGGTCCAGTATAAAGCCTTGTTTACAAATAGCATCAGGATCTTGAATGTTTTTGTTTGTTTGTTTGTTTGTTTTTAGTGAGGCAATTGGGGTTAAGTGACTTGCCCAGGGTCACACAGCTAGTAAGTGTTAAGTGAGGCCGGATTTGAACTCAGGTACTCCTGACTCCAGGGCCAGTGCTCTATCCACTGTGCCACCTAGCTGCCCCGGGTTTTTAATTTAAATGCTATGAATCTCAAAGGTTGACTAGTTGTGGAGGGATTGGAGTAAAGGAAAATTGGGTCAGCAAGGTGGCACAGTGGATAGAGTACTGAACCTGGAATTAGAAAGACCAGAGTTCAAATATGACCTCAGTCACTGACTAGCTGTGTGACTTTGGGCAAGTGACTTAACTTCTATTTACTTTAATCCACTGGAAAAGGAAATAGTAAATTACTTCAGTATCTTTGCCAAGAAAACCCCATGGACAGCTGGTTCATGTGGTCATGAAGAGTCAGATTTGACTGAACAACAACTAGATGCGTAAGTGAATGGAGCATCTTATCTGGAGTCAGGAAGATCCGAGTTTAAAATCCATCCTCAGTAATAGCTGTATGATATAGACAAGTCACTTAACCTCTGTTTGCTTCATTATCTTTATCTTTACAAAACAGGAATAATAATAGTACTTACCTCACATGATTGTTGTGAGGATAAAGTGAGAGGTTTATAAAGCATTTAGCACAGTGCCTGTCAAGAGTAGGTGCTTTATAAATGTTAGGAATGATGATTATGATGAAAATTACTAAGGAAGTGGCAATAATAAGAAGATAGCATTTGTACTTCACCACCACAACTAATGAGTCAGGAGATATGAATGAAAATGGAACCAATATTGGAAAGGGTGGCAAGGAATAAAGTGTCATCAGGATGGTGCTGGGTCTCAATAAGTGCTAGAAGTTGGAAGAAAGTAAGGCAGAAAAAGGTTTCTATGAAAGGAAGTGTAATTATGGGTCAGGTATTCCAGAGAGTCGAGATGGAATGCATAGGTTAAATTGGTGCTCACTAACTGAGGTTGGTGATTGCTTCAATTAATAGTTGGGATAAATGATGTGAAGTCTTTTCAAACTGAGATCTTTTAATTTGAGAGTTAGAAGGTCTAGTTTATTTTCCTTCCTCTTTATCAGTTTGTTGTGTGATAAATTATAATTATGTGGTATTTATCAGTGTCTTTGTGGTAAGGATCAATGAGATAATGATGGTGAATGAAACTTTCAGCAAATTCATAATTTTAGTACAAAACTTTCTCTGCCACTGTAGAATGACCCAGTCATGCTCTCTTGTTTACTGTAATTGTTATTCTGGAATCTGTAAGTCCTTATAAAGTAATCTACTTCAAATATTAGAAATGGAGTAGTCCAGGGGCAGCTAGTGTGGTGCAGTGGATAGAGCACTGGCCCTGGAACCAGGAGTACCTAGTTCAAATCTGGCCTCAGACACTTAACACTTACTAGTTGTGTGACCCTGGGCAAGTCACTTAACCCCATTTGCCTCACTAAAAAAAAATTAATAAAATAAAAGAAATGGAGTAGGTCATATTCAGAGAACTAGCACCTTGAGCAAATCTGATTCAATAAGGATTGTGGCCACATACTAAGATAAGAAAGATGAAAATGGGTACATGATTTAGACATAAGGGGTGATGTCAAAAGCTAATTAGGAGAACATGGAAAAAATATCTTTCAGATTTATAGATAAGGGAAGATTTTTATGACCAAAAAAAGAGATAGAGAAGATCATGGGAGGTAAAATGAATAATTTTGATGACAAGAAATTTAAAAGATTTTGCACAAACAAAACTGATGCAACCAAAATGAAAAGGAAAGCAGGAAACAGAAAACAAATTCTAGCAAGTTTCTATGATTCAAGGTCTCATTTCTCAAATATATATGGAACTGAGCCAAATTTATAAAAATATGAGCCAATCCCAGTTGATAAATGGTCAAAGGATATAAACAGGCAGTTTTCCAAATAAGAAATCAGTAGTCAAAAGTTATCAGTAGTCATATGAAAAAATGTTCCATTATAAATCACTAATAATTAGAGAAACACAAATTAAAACTACTCTGAGGTATCACCTCACATCTATCATCTTGGTTAAGATGACAGAAAAGTAAAATGACAAATGTTGGAGGAGAAACTGAAAAATTGAGACTATTGCACTATTGGTGGAGTTTTGAACTGCTGCAACCATTATAGAGAACAATTTGGAACTATGTCCAAAGGGTTATGAAACTGTGTATATCCTTAGACCCATCCATATCACCACTAAGTCTATATCACAAAGAGAACAAAAAAAAATGGAAAGGACCAAAACTATTTTTATCAGCTCTTTTTATGGTAGTAAAGAATTTTAAAAATGAAGAGATGTACATCACTTAAGAAATGACTGAAGAAGTTGTGGTATATGATTGTGATGGAATACTAAATACTTGAAGAATTGACAAGCAGGTAGTTTCAGAAAAACCCTGGGAAATCTTATATGATGTAATATGGAATGACGTGAACAGAACCTGGAAAATACTGTAAAGAGTGACAGCAATATTCTAAGGATGATCAACTGTGAAAGATTTACCTACTATGACCAAGACAGCTAGGTTCAAAGGACCCATGATTAACAGTGCTATCCACATCAAGAGAGAGAATTGATAAACTCTGAGTACAGATTGAAGTATACTTTTCACTTTATTTTTCTTGGGGTTTTTTGTAACATGAATAATATGGAATTATGTTTTACATGACTTCACATTGATATCACGTAGCTTGCCTCGCAATGAATGGGGGAGGGGCTGGAGGAAGAGAGACAATTTGGAGCTCAAAAGTTTTAAAAATATGTTTAAAAAACAAACAATTCTGGTGGGGTACATTATAGCAACACTGTAGGACTAAGTGTGACCACAGGTTTAGGTATTCACCAGAGAACCTGCTGACTATTCCCACTTTTCCTTTACCTATATGTAGTGAACCACAACACTACTCTCTTACTTGGTGTTGACATTATCGTCCTAAAACTCCAAAGGATATATAGAACCTGGAGTAGACTATGAAACATACACTCAATACCATTACATGGAGAATGAATCCCTGCCTCTCCCCCTTTCTTTTCAGTGCCTAATCCACAGCCCCAATAATCCTAACCTAGTTATAGTTTTGAGGCAAAAAAATCATAGAATCATAGATTTCGAGCTGGAAATAACATTATAATACATTTAATCTTATATTCTGCCTTGATTTTACAGATGAGTAAATTGAAGGTTTGGTTTTGTTTTCATTTGCACTCAGTGACACAAGGACTGAACAGAAGAGTAAGGATCTGAAGCCAGGTCTGCTTACCCAAATCCAAAACTCTTTTCTCTGCTCCATAGTGCCTTGATGCAGGCCCTTTAATATGTCATAGATGTGAAGAATTCTTGGGCTATCTAAGGCTTATACATACAGCCCATCTCCTTTCCTAATCATACATATGTTTGACGATGTCTTTTCTGTGGTTTTTCCTAGGATTCTCCACAAAATATCAGTGTCATATTTCATAATGGCATGAAGGAAGCCCTGGGTTCTCAAATATTCTGCCAGTGGAATGTAAGATACTGTTTCCAGAAATATGCAAAGACATCTAGTACAATCCCAAGAAAGATTCTGTATTCTCTGAAGACCAGAGAAGCTAAGTATAATTAACAATAATAATTTAAAAATGAAAATAGCATTTGTTAAGTGCCTTCTACATGTTTCAGGCACTTTACTAAGCTCTGGGGATTCCAAGAAAGGTAAAAGACAGTACCTAATCTCAAGGAACTCACAGTCTAAGGGTCATAGTAATAATATTTATATAGTGTTTTTTAGTTTTAAAGGTTTTTTCCATATGCTATTTCATTTGATCCTCACAACAACCCTATGAGGTAAGTGCTATTAGTATCCACCTTTTATATGTTGTTATTGTTTAAGCTTGTTTTCTTTTCATTTTTCCCTTTTCTTTCTTTGTTATCTTTCTTTTTTTTGGTTGGGGCAATGAGGGTCACGTGACTTGCTCACCGCCACACCAGCAGTGAGTGTCAAGTGTCTGAGGCTGGCTTTGAACTTGGGTTCTCCTGAATCCAGGGCCAGTGTTTTATCCACTGTGCAACCTAGTTGCTCCCACCCTTTGTTTTCTAAGAGGACCATTGACATCACAGGGTAATTGCTGGATGAATCAGATTTATGTGAGGCAGGGTTGCACAAAGTAGGCAGCCTCACTTTCTCTTCCAGAGTCATCAAAGTTCATTGACAAGACAAAAGTCAGGATGACTGCTGATAGCCCAGGGTGCATTGCATGACCTTGCCATCTTTTATGTTTGATCAAGCTCTAAGTGCTTCACTGCTTTTGCTTCAATTGTCTTCATGGCCAATGGAACAAATTGTTCTCATCTCACTCCAGGGGTATTCTTCACAAACTTGGGGTAAACATCCTCTTAACTCACCACCAATTTTGAGGCCTCTCAGTTACTCTCATCCTGGTTTATAACATCTTCTGTGACAGTTTATTGATGGCCACAGATGGCCATTGTGCATGCTGCAGCTTCTTAAAGCCACAGATGAGAGCTGGGTGAAAGTGAACACCAAAGGTGGATGAGCATCCTTGAAAAAGGTTTGGCAGCTCTCATACCATAGGTACTAGTCCTCTCTGAATAGCCCATACACACTATGATGATTAAATTGAGGCTGAAAGAGTCTAAGTTACTTCCCCAGGGTCACAGGAGAAGTACCTGAGGCAGGATTCCAACCCATATCCTCCTTCCTTCCTTCCTTCCTTCCTTCCTTCCTTCCTTCCTTCCTTCCTTCCTTCCTTCCTTCCTTCCTTCCTTCCTTCCTTCCTTTTCTTTCTTTCTTTCTTTCTTTCTTTCTTTCTTTCTTTCTTTCTTTCTTTCTTTCTTTCTTTCTTTCTTTCTTTCTTTCTTTCTTTCTTTCTTTCTTTCTTTCTTTCTTTCTTTCTTTCTTTCTTTCCTTTTGCAGGGCAATAAGGCTAAAGTGACTTGCCCAGGGTCACCCAGCTAGTAAGTGTCAAGTGTCTGAGGCTGAATTGGAATGCAGGCCCTCCTGAATCCTGGGCCAGTGCTTTATCCACTGAGCCACCTAGCCGCCCCGCCCCTTTCCCCATATCCTCCTAATAAAAGGTCATAGACTGTTTGGTCATAGTGAAAAATATCCCCCTCCCTCAAATAAACACCTTATAGTATGTGCATTTCTACCTTAAATTGTAAACTAAAAGAGGCTCCTGAATATGATACAGTGCTATAGGCTAATCAACATAATAGGATTATAATCCCAATTGACTCCTGAAATCATTTTGCCCTCCTGTTGATAAAAGTGAGGGAAAAGATGCAGAGAAGGACAAATTACTTTCCCAAGGTCACACTGCTAGTGGCAGAGCTCAGGCTAGAACCAGTGTTGCCCCACTCCTAGTCTGGGCTCTTGCCAGCAAATCATGCTGATGACAAGCAATGTCAATAGCAATCCTCTGCTCTCCTACACTGCACATGCTGGGCTTTTCCTGCACCCTCCTGAGCAATCCATCTTGCTAGAGAAATACATGTTGTTATTAGCAATGACTATTTTTGACCAAGCAAATTGTTGTAGGCACTTTACTGAACATAACAACTCAGGAAAGGATAAAGAGAAGGGGATATAGAATACATATGCCTCAAGACAAGAGCCAACTTTTGTTGTTTTTATTGTTGCCACTGTTCCTGTTCTTGTTGAATTGTGTAACAGGACTATGAGCTTTTTGCCATTGTGAAGGGGATAGCCCAGGAAGCAAGCTCTGTCCCTTTCCCCTCTCATGATTCTAATGCTTCTGAGGTTTCAGAGATCTTCAAGGTAATGTGTATGGTCTGACCTTACAACACATATGTAGTCAGAGTCACAGCTGAAGTCTTACCTACTTCCACATCAGAGCCTCTTGGCATGGTATAGGCAGGTATGCAGGAGTAGTGTCAAGAGCACTGTGCTCTGTGTCACAGAATTGAAGGTTCATAGATTTAGAACTAGCAGAAGATCTGAGTTTAAATCCTAGTTTTGCCACTAGATGTGTGACCTTGGGCAAGCCAGTCCTGAGTATCAGATCCTTCATCAAGAAAATGAGAGGACTGATCAATCCTATCAATCAATAAATATTTATTAAGTACCTAGCATGTGGCAGGCACTGTATTAAATGCTGAGAACACAAAAAGAGGCAAAAGGCAGTTTGGAGAAACTCATTTAACTATTCTGGCCTTCAGTTTCTTTCTCTGAAAAATGAGACATGTGGGCTAGATATCTACAAGGTATATTCCAGTCCTAGAATCTCTGATCCTGTCACTTCATTTCTTAGAGCTTTAGTTTCCTCATTTTTTAAGTGAGAAATGGGCCACAAACAACCTGGGACATTTTGTTATTATTGTGTTTAAATTTAATATACAATAAGAAAACACAATCTCTCTGTTTATATGTATGTATGCATATTTATTTCTTTATATATACACATATATGTTTATATATATATATAAAACAGAAGTTCGTTTCATATAGAATTCTCTTTTCTGTTCTTTGTATATCAAAGTCTTTATCTTTATGGATATTTGTTAATTTTACTCTGTGTGTAGATAGATGTCAATATCGATGTAATTAAGGCAGTTAGACCAAATTTGTAGGGTTGTATTTAACACTATACAGAAAAATTTTAGTGTGCATGGATCAAAGATCTAACCACTATGTGCCAATGCTTTAGCAGAAGAGATCATAATTTATTTCAATTTTAACTCAACAATAATTTATTAAGTTTTTATATGTCAGGTACTATGCAGGTGCTAAGTATACACAAAGACAAAAATAGCCCTGTCCTCAAAGAGCTTACATTCTACAAGGGGAAAAAAAATCACATACACTGATCGAAAATACAGTTACGAACAAAGTGTTGTTAGAGAAGATGCTTTTTTCCATACCAGATTTTTTTGGGTAATCTACTCAGAGATTCACATAAGTTTATCTCAAATAAACCTTTTTATTAGGAAGCATATTGCTGTACAGTGGAATAGGTTAGGCACAGGGGACACAGTAGTAAATGACTATAGTAATCTACTTTTTGATAAACCCAAAGACTCCAGCTTCCAGGATAGGACCTCAGTATTTGACAAAAACTGCTGGGAAAACTGGAAGATAGTATGGCAGAAACTAGGCATAGACCAACATCTTACACCTTATACAAAAATAAGATCAAAGTAGGTTCAAGATTTAGACATAAATGGTGATACCATAGATAAATTAGGAGAGGAAAGAATAGTTTACCTCTCAGATCTATGAAAAGGAAAAGAAAATTGTGTCCAAAAAAGAGATAGAGAATATTATGAAATGCAAGATAGAAGACTTTGATTACATTAAATTAAAAAAAAAGTTTTTGTACAAACAGAAGCAATGCAGACAAAATTAGAAGGGAGGCAAAAAGCTGGGAAACAATTTTTATAGCCAGTATTTCTGATAAAGGCCTCATTTCTAAAATATATACAGAACTAAATCAAATTTATGAGAATCCAAGTCATTCCCCAATTGAGATATGGTCAAATGATACGAACAGGCATTTTTCAGATGAAGAAATCAAAGCTATCTATTGCCATATGAAAAAATTTCCTAAATCTCTATTGATCAGAGAAATAAAAATTAAAACAACTCTGAGGTACTACCTCACACCTAACAGATTGGCTAATATGAGAAAAAAGGAAAATAATAAATGTTGGAGAAGCTGTGGAAAAATTGGAACCCTATTGCATTGCTGGTGGAGATGTGAAGTGATCCAACCATTCTGGAGAGCAATTTGGAACTATGTCCAAAGGGGTTTAGGACTGTTCATACCCTTTGACCCAGTGGTACCACTACTAGGTCTGTATCCCAAGGAGATCATAGAAGAGGGAAAGGACCAAATGCACAAAAATATGCTCTCCTTGTGGTGGCAAAGAATTGGAAATCAAGGGAATGGCCATCAATTGGGGGAATGGCTAAACAAGTTGTGGTATATGAATGTAATGGAGTACTATTGTGCTGTAAGAAATTATGAGCATGAGGAGCTCAGAAAAATCTGGAAGGACTTACATGAACTGATGCTGACTGAGATGAGCAGAACCGAGAGAAGATTGTACACAGTAACAGCAACATTGTATGATGAACAATGGTGATAGACTTGACTCCTCTCAGCAGTTCAATGATCCAATTTCAAGGAACTCATGATAGAGAGTTGTTCTAAACATCCAGAAAAAATAACTGTGGATTATGAATGCAAATTGAACCATACCGTTTCTACTTTTGGGCTGTTTTTTTTTTCTTCTTTTTTTTGAGGTTTTCCCCCTGTGTTCTGATTCTTCTTTCACAAGGTAACTAATGCAGAAATATGTTTTTTGTTCACATTCCATTATTAATTTTATTTTTTTCCAGTGACATGTAAGGGTAGTTTTCAACATTCAATTTCAAAAGATTTAGAGTTAACAAATTTTTCTCCCTCACACTCTCCCTTTCCTCCCCCCTCCACAAGTTCACAACCAGGTTATATATGTACAATCTACAAGTGTTCTTTTTATCAGTTCTTTCTATGGGGGTACAAAGTAAGCTTCCTCATTAGTTCCTTGGGATTGTCTTGGATCATTGCATTGCTGAGAGTAGTTAAGTCATTCACAATTGCTCATTGAACACTACTGCTGTCACTATGCACAATGTCTTACCAGCTCTGCTCACTTCAAAATACCTCAATGTTCATTAGTCTTTCTAGGATTTTCAGGGATCAACCTGTTCATCCTTTCCTGTAGCACAAGACCATTCCACTACAATCATATAGCACAGCTTTTTCCATCATTCCTCAATTGACGGACATTCCCTAGATTCTCAATTCTTAGCATCCACCAAGAGTTGCTATAAATATGTTTTGTACAATTTCCCCCCTTTTCTCTTTTTCATGATTACTATTGTTAACTGTTTCCCTTCCATCCTATTCCCTTCCCCATGATGTTTATTCTATTATCCATCTTCTTTCATCCTATCACACTTCAAAAGGGATTTGCTTCTGTCTGTCCCCTCCCCCACTCTGCTCTTCCTTCTTTTTCCCCACTCTCTTTATCCCCTTCCCCTCCTATTTTCCTGCTGGGTTAGAGAGATAACTCCACCCAATTGAGTGTGTACATTATTCCCTCCTTGAGCCAATTCTAAGGAGATTGAGGTCTTTGAGCCAATTCTGATGAGTGTTAGGCTCATTTACTGCCCAGATTAAATAGATTACTCCACCCAGTTGGGTGTGTGTGTTAGTCCCTCCTTGAGGCAGCTTTAATGAGTTCAAGGTCTTTGAACCTTTTCTGATGAATGTAAAATTCACTTACTGCTCTGCTCCTCTCTCATCTCTTCCCCCACTCCATAAATCTTTTCCTGTTTCTTTCATGTAGGATTTCACCTCTGCCCTTCCCCCTCCCCCAGTGCATTCCCTTCACCCCTCAATTTAACCTTAAGATGTCAACACCTAGCTAGGTGACACAGTGGACAAAGCATCACCCCTGGACTCAGGGGGCTCCCAGCCAAAACCCAGCCTCAGACACAAGACAGTATGACCCGAGGTATGTCCCCCAGCTCCAATTTTTTATGGTTCTCTAGGGTCTTGTATTTAAAAGTCAATTTGCCATTCAGTTCAGGTCTTTTCATCACAAATACCTGAAAGTCTTCTTTTTCATTAAAGTCCCATTTTTTCCACTGGGTAGGTGATTATTGGTTGTAATCCCATTTCCTTTGCCCTTTGGAATATCATATTCCATGCCATCCGGTCCTTTAATGTAGAAGCTGCTAGATCTTGTGCTATCCTGACTGGGGCTCCACACTACTTGAATTCTTTCTTTTTGGCAGCTTGCAATATTTTCTCCTTGACCTTAGAGCTCTGGAATTTAGCTATAATATTCTTAGGAGTTTTCCTTTTGGGATCTCTTTCTGGAGGTGATCAGTGGATTCTTTCAATTTCTATTTTAGCTTCTTCTTCTAGAATTTCAGGGCAATTTTCCCTGAGAATATCTTGGAAGATGATATCTAAGCTCTTTCCATGATCATGGTTTATAGGTAGACCAATACTTTTCAAATTATCTCTCCTGGACCTATTTTCCAGATCAGCAGTTTTTCCCAAAAGATATTTCATATTGCCCTCTATTTTTTTTTAAATTCATTTGGATTTGCTTTATTGTGTTTTGGTTTCTCATAAAGTCATTGGCTTCCATTTGTTTAATCCTCCTTCTTAGGCAATTATTTTCATCAGAGAGCTTTTGTACCTCCTTTTCCATTTGGCCAATTTGACTTTTCAAGCTGTTGACTTTTTTCTCATGTCTGTCCTGCATTACCCTCATTTCTCTTTCCATTTTTCCCTCTACCTCTCTAACTTTATCTTCAAAGTCCTTTTTGAGCACCTCTATGGCCTGAGACCAATTCATATTTTTCTTGGAAGGTTTAGATATAGGGGCCCTGATGTTGACATCTTCCTCTGAGGGTGCACCTTGGTCTTCCTTGTTACTGAAGAAACTTTCTATGGTCCTCACCTTTCTCTGTCTGCTCAGCTTGCCTTTCTTTTACTTGAGTTTAGCTCCTTAAAGTGGGGCACTGTTTCCAGGATGCAGGATCCAAAGCTTAAGAAGTCCCAGGTGGTATGATTTAAGGAGGATCAGGTTCTTCACTTGCCTGGACGTTCCCTGGTCCATAGATGACCCCAGACAAACTTGCAAATCAACCAGCTTTGTGTGTTGTGGTTGTTGGCTCCGACGAGCTGTGACCCTCCCCAGCCTGGGCCACTGCTACTCAAGTCTACCTCCTGGTTCTCAGCAGGGGTGGAAAATCCAAGTTCTGCCTCAGTACCAGCATAGACCCCTCTAGTCTCCCCCCTGCACAGGGCTCAGCCCACTCACCAGACTGTGAGCTTAATTCCAGACACTGGCACTTCAGCTGATTCAGAGGCTCTGGGGGGCTCCTCCTCTGGTGAGGCCTTCCTGGGACTGGTTCTGCATCAGGGTGACGGTGGGGTTGGGCTTGAGTCCTGTATTAGCACAGCAGCTCCCTCCTTCTCACCTTCCAAGCTGTTCTTGGTTAGATGATGATTTCAGCAAATTCTTCTGTGAGTTTTTCTTCTCTGGGAATTTTCCTATGGTGTTATTTGGATGCTTTTTGGAGCAATCGTGTCATGAGTTCACCAGAAATATGTTTAATGTGATTGTACATATATAACCTATATCAGATTGCTTTCCATCTTGGGGATGGCAGAAGGAAGGAGGGTGGGAGAAAATTTTGAAACTAAACATCCTATGAAAACAAATGTTGGAAACTATCCTTATATGTAACTGGAAAATTATAAAATACTTTTATTTATTAAAAAAGAAGCATATTGCTACAGTGATTAAGAAGTAATAACTAGCATAAGGGATGCCTTTAGGAAATGTATTCTTAGTAAAGAAGGTGGGCTGGCTATGCATCAAAAGTGAAGGGTAAGGCAAGGACAGCTCAAGTGTTGCACTCATGCCCACAAAATGTTAAAAGACCTAGAGGAAGGCCTCTAGTGCAATGAATAAATCCTTCATGAAGGATTTATGGAGGAAACAGACAAGAATTGCACAGGATGAGAAGACATGATAAATTGTAATCTTCACCATTGGAGAAAGTGTCCGTTTCAATGATATTGTAGGTCTATTGAATTATTATTCGAATGAATGAATGAATGAATGAAAATCTGTACTCAGCCAATGAATTTTATGAGACCAATCAGGCAAGTGTAATGACCATTAGAGCAATGATATGAAAAGATGTGTTTTGATTTTTTTAATTACACATATAATGATTACATATCTACCATACAGTAAGGAATAGTATATTATAATATTAGAGGTGGATGCAATGCAGAACGTATGTTTCAAAAGCTTCCAGTCTGATAAGAGATAGAATAAATCTGCACAAACAATTATTACATATATTTGGGCTTCCAGGATTGGAGCAAGGAAAGGATTTCAATAGACAGAGGTAGGGGGTCAGGGTGTTATGATTTTAGAGGCCTGGAGAATGAAGTGTCCAAAACACAGAAGCAATAGATAACAGAATGAAATAGAGAAATAGCTTCTAGTTCATTTGAGCCATATGATGTGTTAAGGTGAGTGGTGTGAGATTTTCCTGTTTTTAAGATACATTAACATTAACATATTTCATAATATGTTATTGGGAAACTTAACTTTTTGTTACATGACTTTAATAGAGGGTTTTTCTGCCATAAATGGAATTGGTGGGATTAGAATCTGAAGTCTTTTACTAGGAGATAGCATGCCTCCATTCATATAATCCTCATTATGGTCCTCAATATTCCTCTGACCCAATATACTCCTGCAAGGTGTAAGGGCTAAAATTCTAGCTATACTGTCTAAAATATCTAATGAGTGGCCACCAATAAATTATAAGCTTTAGCAATACTTAGACTTTTAAGCATTTATTAAGGAGAATAAGAATTTGGTAAAGAGAGAGAGAAGGGCCTAGATTCATCTATCTATTAATGGGTGAGCGCTTCTGTAGTTCCCTTCTCCACCAGAGTCCTTAGGAAAGAGTGCGAGCCAGCGTGCCAGCCTCCCCCTTCTTCCTCCCACAAGCCAACGTCACTTCCTGATGACCAAGAAAAACTGCATGGTCCTGCCCTCAGAGGCCCTTTCCTCATGTTGGAGCTTTCCTACAGTAAATCTCCAGCAGGTGGAGTCATTCCAATCATTACACAGGGTAGAGTAAAAATGATCAAGATGGCAGCATGGTTTGGGGAGTGAAACTGATCTCTCTTAATTCTTCTTCCTGTTCCCTTATTGCCAACAATGTTTACTTTGAAGCCAGTATACTGAACTGTCTGTTAACATAAAAGGATACTAAAGTTGGCTATGTCTTGAGGAAGTCCTGAAGGAAACTGAGCTGAGATGACCAAAGCAGGTAGAAGATATGTCTCTGAGTTCGATGAGCCATTGGTCACCTGAATGACCTGTGGCACTGTTTACTAGCGATAAATGTGGTTCTGTGGTCTAATGAGAGATTTGACACTTGGACCATGCTCAGCTTTTGAGATGAAATTCCAGGGGTGGGCACTTAGATGCCTAGTCACTGATTGATGATGTCTGCTGTTTCCATGGTGATTCCACACAAAACCCAACCTTCCCTCCCTTCCCACCTCCTCCCTATTGCCTGTAACCTCCATTAAATAGAAACAAAAGGAATAATACAGAAGAAGCAGTTTAATGAAGTTGGGCATGGCATAGAAGCTTTTAAGTATCATTCCTGGTAGTGGTTTCCTGGAATGACTATACAATTGCATTCAGCTAGTCACAGGAAGGAAAGTGGAGAAAGGCTTTCACTGTGTTTTTAATCTCTCCCTTATTGTCAAGCATCAAATGAAGGAGTACTCAGTCAGAAAGCCTCCTAGCTTGGAGGGAGGGCCCTGTTTCTCTCTACCTATGTATAACCTTCCTTATCTATCCACATAAGTATGGAGAAAAAATAGAGTATTCAGGGGAAATGACAAGAGCCTAGGTATCTTTTCACCTAAAGGGAGTGGATGGGGTAGAACATGAATATGTGGAAGTGGTGACTATCACCTCTCTAGCTGGCAGGACAATTATGGAAATTGATTTTAAAAATAATGTTTGTTGATGAATTGATTTTTGTTTGTGTGTGAAGGAAACTGTGGTATAATAAGGAAGAATAAAAGAAATAGTACGGATTTGATGTCAGAAGTCATAGACAGCAAGATGACTTAGTTGATAGAGTACTGGGCCTGGAATAAGGAAGACCTGAATTTAAATCCAGCTTCAGACACTTACTAGCTACATCACCCTGGGCAAGTCACTTAACCCTGTTTGCCTCAGTTTCCCTATCTGTTAAATGAGCTGGAGGAGAAATGGCAAACCACTCCAGTATCTACCAGGAAAAACCCATGGACAGTATGGTTTACAGGATAATGAAAAGTTCAACAGTACTGAACAACAGCCACAATTCTTCCTCTTCTATCTGTGTGACTATAGATAAGCCCCTTAAATTCACTGAACCTCAGCTGCTCTTTTGTAAAATGAAAGGCTTGTGGTAATTTCACAATATGTTTCTATTATTCTTTCCTGCTGGGCTGCATTCACTTAAGGAGCAGTATAAAATTCCAGGTAGAGAGAGAGGCCTTGCATATTGATCTCCTCTTAGGTTAGTGGTACATGACCCTGATGGGGTTTCTGTAGCATTTATATAGGGATTTAAGTTTTGAAAACATTTTCAAAATATTATCTCATATCATCTTCACAACAACCCTGGGAGATAGGTGCTATCATTAACTCTATTTTACAGATGAGGAAACCAAGACAGATAGAAATTAAATGACTTTCCCGGGGTCACCCAGATAGTAGTCTCTTTGGCAGGATTTGAACTCAAAAATTCCTGTTTCTAAGTTTCTTGCTCTAACCTCTGCACTGACTAGCTGTCTCTGTTACATTTATCCTCTCTTGCTCTATGGAGAAGGAATATTGGCTAAGATCTTTTTTGTGTTTGTTTTTTTTGTTTGTTTGTTTTGTTTTTTTTTTTTTAGTGAGGCAATTGGGGTTAAGTGACTTGCCATGGGTCACACAGCTAGTAAGTGTTAAGTGTCTGAGGCCGGATTTGAACTCAGGTACTCCTGACTCCAGGGCCAGCGCTCTATCCACTGCACCATCTAGCTGCCCCAGGCTAAGATCTTAAAAGCTTTTTTTTTTTTCTCTGATAAGACCTCATTTTTCAAATTTATACTGATTATTTAACTCAGTCAAATTTATAAAAATAAAAGCCATTCTCAGTTGATAAATGGTCAAAAGATATAAACAAGCCATTTTCAGAAGAAGAAATAAAACTATCTATAGTCATATGAAAAAATGCTTTAAATCACAATTAGAGAAATGCACATTAAAATAACTCTGAGGTACCACATCTCACCTATCAGAAATAACAAATACTGGAGGGGATGAGGGAAAATGGGTACACTAGTGAACTGCTGGTTGGAGTTCAACCATTTTCGACAACAATTTGGAACTATGCCAAAAAGCTATAAAACCTTTTGACCTAGCAATAACACCATTAGGTCTATGTTCCAAAGAAATCACATATGTACCCAAAAAATTAATAGCCGCTCTTGTTGTGGTGGCAAATAATTAGAAATTGAAGAGTTGCTCATCAATTGGGGAATGACTGAACAAGTTGTAATATATAATTGTGATGGAATACTACTGTGCTCAAAGAAATGACAAGGGGGATGGTTTCAGAAAAGCAGGGCAAGAAATATATGAATTGATGTAAAGTAAAGTGATGAGAACTGGGAGATCATTGTGCACAGTAACAGCAGTGTTGTAATGATGATATACTATGAAAGACTTAGCTACTCTTATCAACACAATAATCGAAGACAATTCCAAAGGACTCATGATGAAAAGAGAACTGATGCACTCTGAGCATACATTGTAGTATGATTTTCTCACTTTTTTCTTGGTTTTTGGAAATATTGCTAATATGGACATGTTTTGCATAATTTCACATGTATAATGGATATGCTTGCCTTCTCAGTGGGTGTGGGAAGGAAGGAGAGAATTTGGAACTCAAAATTTAAATGAAAAAAATGCTTTAAAATAAATAAATCAATTACATATTAAAAAAAGTTTTTTAAAATCTTATCAGCTTTGAAAGGTTTGAGAACAAGCCCTTAGAGTTCTGGGAACTGGAAATCATATCAGATTTTGCAAACGGCTGAAGTCCTAGAACTGCTTGATAAGCCTAGAAATGGATCAAAGGAGCCAAGAGACAGCAACCATAACTCATTTATCATCTGTTACGTTTGGAAGAAATTTTGGTGGGCATATATTTTGTGAAAGCTCTGTTAATTTTGAGCCCATTCTACCCAAGGATAAAGGTGGCAAAGAGGGAATGTGCCCTTGTTGTTGGGAGAAATATTTGTATTTTTGTTCTTGATATATCTTTTTATCAAATGACATTTTGCAACAAGTAAAAACATATATCCTTCAAGCTCTAAATACTATGATACATAAATAGTGCTTAATATGAGGGTTATTAATCTAATCTGTGAATTTTTTTTCATATTTTGATAATGATATTTCAGTATAATTGGTTTCCTTTGTACTTCTGTTTTGTTTATTTAAAAAACATAAATTTGAGAAGAGGTCCACAGGATTCACCAAGCTACCAAAGGGACCTATTATGGTAAAAAATAAAAATAAAAAATTTGGGGAGCATCTGGGAAGCACAATGGATAAAGCACAAGCTCTGGATTCAGGAAGACCTGAGTTCAAATCTTGCCTCAGGCACTTGAAACTTACTACCTGTGTGACTCTGGGCAAGTCACTTAACCCTCATTGCCCCACAAAAAATTAAATTAAAACTAAAAAAAATTTTATGAACCCTTGTTTCAAGACTGCCTTTCCATTATTATTATTATTATTATTATTATTATTATTATTATTATTATTATTATTATTATTATTATTATTATTATTGGTGGGGCAATGAGGGTTAAGTGATTTGCCCAGGGTCACACAGCAAGTAAGTGTCAAGTGTCTGAGGTCCAATTTGAACTCAGGTCCTCCTGAATCCAGGACCCATGCTTCATCTTCTTCACCACCTACCTAACCCCTCCCCCATTATTTATTTATCTATCTATCTATCTATTTATTCATTCATTCATTCATTCATTCATTCATTCATTCATTCATTCATTTATTTATTTTGCGGGGCAATGGGGCTTAAGTGACTTGCTAAGGTCACATAGCTAGTATGTGTCAAGTGTCTGAGGCTGAATTTGAACTCAGGTACTCCTGAATACAGGGCCAGTGCTTTACCCACTGTGCCACCTAGCTGCCCCCCCCCATTATTTAAAAAAATATATATTTTATCCATTTTCCTTCCTGTACTTCTTGTACCTCTGTTTCTTTTGAACAATTCAATAAACCCTAGTGTCCTTTTAGTCATTAATTTTCAGCTTTTCTTCTTGTTATGAGGCTTCTGACTTTGGTTTGAAGACTCTGTTACTTCTCCATTTCCTGTTTTTTTCCATGAGTTGCACCTGCCCTGATTTCAATACACAGATTCCAGTGTGGCATGCTCATTCTGTGCTCTATAACAGTACTTTTCATTTAAAAAAATCTCTTTGCAGCTACTTGGGCAGGAAAGTTCATATTTTACCCTGCTTGCATGACTGCCCTATAGAGTATCTTAGCTGGGGCAATTTACAAAGACCCTATCTTCTGAAACAACCAAGGTGGTCTTTAGGGGAAATTTCTTAACATTGATGAACTATAATAAAATAATTAATAGAAAGGGCCCCAGTATGAGGTTACAGACTAATTTATCTTGTACATAGCTTGCTTGTATATACTTTTTATGTTATCTGCTCCATTATATTGTTAGTTTCTCAAGGGCAGGGATACCTCTCAGGGTTGTTGTGCAAATCAAATGAGACAGTACTTCTAAAGTGCTTGCTTAGCACACAGACAAAATTTTCAACAGTGGCCACATATGGTTTATAACGACTCTAGTTCTCTGGATCACACAGACAATATTGACAAGCAGAGAAACAAAACAACAAAACAGGAAGAGCAATGGGGACCAAAGAACACAAGAAATTAAACCTTAAACATCATTCCCCCCCCCCCAAAAAAAAAACAATTAGGAGAACAAATAGCAAGATAAAGTCATAGCACTTGCCAAATATATCAGAAAAGTCAGGGACCTCCTGGTTGTAGTTTTGACAATAAACCAATTTGGAAACAGTTTTTCCTTCCAAAAGAGTTGGTAGTGGTAACCATTTTGTATTTCCTTGTAGTGGAAATGATTTTTGTTTATTGCTTAGATATCCCTTCAATTCACATGAAAAACTCTACAGATTTTTTTTTAAGAATCTTCCCCCCCCCCCAATGGCTAAATTTGATGATCTTCTCTATATTTTCTTTTTGAGCAGGATGAGTCTCATCTAGAGGATGGTCCCTACATGACATATAGTAGATACTATATGAATTCTAGCTAGCTAGGTGGTGGTGGTGGTGATTTTGATAGTGGCAGTGGTAGAAGTACTCCCCCCTAAGGGCTTAGCATAGTGCCTGGCACAGAAAAGTTGCTTAATAAATTTTTATTGACTGACAGGGCCTGAAGACCTTTACCAATCCTTGTACTTTTATATATGTTTTCATGATCTTTCCAAGGTTTGCTACTTCTAAGTCCCAAGAAATGTCTATTTGTTTCTAGAGGTTCCCTTTAACAAAATGAAAGAAATAAATCAGTGCCCAGATCAAAAATATGAATCAGATATAGAATAGGAAGTTTTATTCCCACACAGAAAGGGAATGATAAACAATAAAGAAGGATAGAACAGTTACAGTGTGGGGCTAAGGAACAAGCTCTTTGAGACACTGGTAACCGGGCTACTCATTAGTTATTTTACATTTCACCTCCACAAATTATAGTTACAGCAAGTGCACCTATTGTTTCTCTCTGTCGGTCTCTGTCTCTGTTTGTCTCTGTCTCTCTCCCTCTCTTTTCTTCTCTTCCTCTTTGTATTAATCTCCCTCTCTCTCCCCTTCTCTTCTTTCCTCCCCCTCCACTTTCTATAAACAATAAATAATCACAGAATGACTAGAACAAAATGCAATAAGTTATCATTCCTTATACAATCACTTGGGAGCCAAATAAGTAAGCCCTGTATTAACACAATATCTGTATCTTTTATTTTACTTCTGCCCTGTCATCATCTGATCAAGCAGTCAATGTGATCGCCTCGTGTTCTCTCTGTTGGCTCTGCTTCCCTTGCTTCTCCTCTGTTTCTATCAATTCTGAGGCCACAACTGGTCCTCTAGCTGCTCCTCTGGTTCCAGTCCTCTCCTGCTGATACCTGCTTTTTTTTTTTTTTTTTTTTGCTAGGGACTGAGGGATATGGAGATGACAAGTGTGTTTTGAGATCTCATAAGACCCTTTGCAAAGGAGAGAAGACACAGCAGGGAGGTTGACTCATCCCAGGAAGAGAAATGTCTACATTGGATTGTGCTTTATGGTCTTATGAGTACAGGTGGAGAATAAGACTGCCACCCATTCTCTCACCCTACTCTTTCAGAAGCAGCTCCAACTCTCTCTCATCAGTGTTGATGCCAGAAGAAGATAGAGCATATTCCCAGAGTTCTGCCTCAGCAGGCAATTAAAAGAGAGTGGAAAACCCACGTGCTTGATTGGAATTCTAACTGGGCACACCACAGGAAGCCACTGTGGGAAGATTCTTTGCTCCCCTCAATCTCTACCTTTTTTTTTCCTTTCCACGCATCACCCTTTATTCCTTCAGGAGAGAATAGTAGAAAGAAAGTGGACTTGGAATCAGAGGACATAGACTCAAACTCCACTTTCTTTAAAGCTATTTTAGCCATAGGAGAGGGGGGCTTATGCACCTAAATAAGAGGTTCTTAACTGTGTGTACCTGTGTGTGTGTGTGTGTGTGTGTGTGTGTGTGTGTGTGTGTGTGTGTGAGAGAGAGAGAGAGAGAGAGAGAGAGAGAGAGAGAGAGAGAGAGAGAGAGAGAGAGAGAGAGGGGGGGGGGGGGAGGGAGAGAGAAAGAGAGAGGGAGAGGGAGAGAGGGAGGATAAATCCTTTGGAAGTCTGGTGAAAGCTATGGAGCCCTTCTTAGAATAATGGTTTTAAATCATCAAAGGAAACACTTTCAATTAAAAAAATCATCAAGAGGGCAGCTAGGTGGTGCAGTGGATAAAGCACCGGCCCTGGATTCAGGAGGATCTGAGTTCAAACCCAGCCTCAGACACTTGACACAAGCTGTGTGACTGTGGACAAGTCACTTAACCGTCATTGCCCTGCCCTCCCCACCAAAAAAAAAAAAACATAATAAAAAGAAATATGCATTTTTCCATCCAAATTCATGAATCCCTGACATCTACCCATGGATGAGGCAAAGAATCTGTGATGTAGACCTTTCCCAACATCTTGGAAAACAAATGATGAAGGTAGATACATATCTAAAATGCCAGCCTTGGTTGAGATAATATTTTTAAGAAAAAAAAAGAAACAAATAGAATACTACAAAATGTATACCACATTAAAATAAAACTGAATATGGATTACAATTAGTTATCCTTTCTACATCATGACTTTCCTCATCATGGTTTCAATATATTGTGGGTCTGCATAAGAAATTAAATGGGATTTTTTTAGGTGGGGTGGGAGGTACAGAAGCCACAGATGACACACAAGGGCCTGCAGACAACACAGAAAATGTTTAGAAACTCAGAAATGCATAAAATACATATATAGCGTTGCATGATATCAATATGTTCTCTTTTAATACCATAATAATTCAGACTTCTTCTCTTGTACAAAGGGACGGCCAAAATTTTTTAATGGATTTTTCAGATCACAGGGGCACCATGCTCCTAACCCCCCAAAATGTGGAAGTGATAACTAATTTTATTTTTATTGCCCTGAAGGCATTTCAAGAGGATCTAGCTCTATTCAGTGGAAAGGACCTTATATTTATCATCACAAGACCTGGATTCATACACTGACATTGCCACTAATGCCCTGTGTGGCCCCTTTGAGCAAATTGCTTAACCTTTCTGGGAATCGGGTTCTCATTATAAGGAGGTATGGCATTTGGATAGAGCACAAGACTTTGATGTAAAGTAACCTCAGTTTGCTCCAAATATTTATTATCTGTGTCACCCTGGCCAAGTCAATTAATTTCCCTTAGTCTCTGTTTCCTCATCAATAAAATGAGAATAATAATGATGCTTACATCACAGGATTGTTGTGAGGACCAAATGAGTTCATATGTGTAAAGCAGTATTATTTTGGTTAAAATTCAACAGAGTCCAACAAGCACATGAAAATTGCCTACTCTAAATTCTGGGGAACATGGGCATAGAGATTAGAATTGTGATTCCATTAGTATAGGAACCTCCTGGGTGAAGAAACATCCTCTCAAATGTAGGTGAGCACCTTCTCTACAACTTGTAACCTTAGAAAGTTAACAACAACAATGAGGACTTAAGTGATTTACCCAGTGTTATGTGGCCAGTATGTGTCAGAAATAGGATGTGTGCTTATGGTTGAACAACAGGCTTGCTGATCACCTTTTTCTCCACTACATGACACAGTCTCTCAAGCACTGAGACTACAAAGATCACCCCCCTCCCCAAACAAATGGTTCCTGCCCCCACAGAGCTTATACAACAGGTTTGGAGTAAGGGATCAATACGGTCTATTCTAGTTCAAAATCTGTGATCCTAAAATGATCTTAGAGGCATGAAAGTAAGACTTCAATTGTGATAATTGCAAACCATAACCGTCTTTTAATATAACTGCAAAAAAAAATCAAGTTATTTAAGCTTCATGGTTGTTTGTATTCTGAACAAATGGAAATTTAATCCTTACAGTATTATAATAAGGTCGATGTGATAGAGACAGTATTGACTGTTCCTCACCCTCAACCTTTTGTTAAATAATCAAATTATAAAAGAAACTATTTCAAAAACAATATGAAGGGAATTACATAAACGGTTTTTAACAAGACAGTCAAGCAGACACATATATGCATAAAAATGCAAGCACAGGGAGGGAAATAAGATTGTATCTAAGTGTATTTTTGGATTTCTGGACTGATTTCTGTTTCAGCCATTTATGTTCAGGAAGATTTTTTCCCTTTCCTAGGTAAATTCTTTCTGTCTTCAGAACACTAGGCATTTGGGAGAACAAAGACAAGGGAAGGGGAGTAGACTAGAGTATGGCTGCTTACTGGTTATTGGAAGCACTCTCTGCCACCTATTAGAGATTAAATTCAGCTGAGAAGGAGTACAAGTGGGAGCAGTCTTAGAACGCAAAGTGAGCTACTCTTGTTCTCACTTAGCAGGCTCTTTTTTTTTTTAAAGAAAAAGTTCATTTTGATCTATGAGAAGGGGAAAGTTTAGTTTGTTTTGTTCATAATACTGAGTAGGAGGTTTCAATTCTAACCCTTAATCCCTTCATAGTAGTAGGGATAAGATTTTTTAAAAAAAGAAACAAAGAGAAGTTAAGCCCATTAAGATATTAGCAGCATGAACTGGTTTCCTTAAAAGTATTTAATGTTTTTTAAACAATACCTGCAAAACCAAAGAATACAAAGCAAACTTATACCAACTTAAAATCCTGATGATAAAGTTGAAGTTTTTTAATACACTTGAAACACTGCAAGCTTAATCTTATTCTCTCCTATATCTGCATTCTTGTGATCTTCCCCTTTTTGTCTGTTTTTTCCATCATCATCATCAGTGTTGTTGCTCAGTCATGTCTTACACTTCATGAACCCATTTTGGGTTTTCTTGGTAAAGACACTGGAATGGTTTGTCATTTACTTTTCCAGCTCGTTTTACAGATGAGAAACTGAGGCAAACAGGTTTAAGTGACTTGCCCAGGGTCACATAGCCAGCAAGTGTCTAAGGTCTGGTTTGAATTCATGAAGATGAGTCTTCCTGATTTCAAATCCAGTGCTCTATCTATTGTGCCACCTAGCTGCCCTATTCACCATAAATGGTTAACATTTATATGTTATATAAAATTGGCATCACCATCCTTTAATGGTCTAGTTCAAAAGCTTGCAATAATCTGACTTGTTCTCTTTTAGCCCAGTAAATCTGATCACTCAGTAAGTCCTGTTGTTTCTACCACCAAATCTCTGAAATCTATCTTCTCTCCTACAGTCACCATTTAGAGCCTGATTATCACTTTTCTGGGCTATTACATTAGGTTCTGAATGCATTGGGCTGCCTCTGACCAACTCCCCTCCAGCCCTTTCTATACCTGAAGCCAGAGGAATCACTCTCATCCATAGTTCTGATCATAGTCAAGCCAATGATAAAGAGTGTGAACATAGTGGAGTCAGTGATGTTAGTGAAAACAGTGATCAGTTGAGTGAAGGACAGCAGAACGTCCCTTGCACTGGAGACATGAGAACTAACCCCAGGCTTCAAAGGCACAAGCATCACACAAAGTATGCCACAACAACCTCCAGGCTTCCAAAGACTAAACACCATCTGAGGGGCAGGAAAATGACTTTCTTGGTTCCCAGAGAATAAACACTGACACTTACTGGAGGCAGGAGAATGACTTCCTGGCTTCAGGAGAGGCACACGTTGGAGAACAGACATTACTAACAGAAATGAATGCTCTAAACTTTGCACTGATTGCAGCCTTGATTTGGAGGTTTCTTTCTCTGACTTCCTCTACCTTAGAGTCTGTTTCTATTCTGCCCTGCGTCCATGTAACAAGACTAGAGAGTTCCATTATTACTGGAGCTGGAACAAAACTGCAGTTGGAATACATCAGCACCAGAACCTCAAAAACCAGTCCTCTCATCTACAGAAACATGGTTCTTTCCAGAAGGCCAAGAGTAGGGCCTCTCATATCAACCGTAAAGCTTGATTATATGTAAAGGAAATTTGATCTTAAGATCTTGGATTTACATTCTTAAAGGACATTTTCTTGTTGTTCACTTGTGTCTGATTCTTCATGATTGCCTTAGAACTTAGAGACTATTTCATCTAATCCTTAATTTTTTTTCTAGGGACCTAGTTTGAGGCTGCAGCTAAGTGACACAGTAAATAGAGTATCAGGTCTAAGGTCAGGAAGACATGTGTTTGAATCTGGCCTCAGATACTAGGTGTCTTACCCTGGACAAGTCATTTAACCCTGTTGCCTTGGTTCCTCATCTGTAAAAATAGGGACACCCTGGAGAAGAAAATGGTAAAACACTCCAATATCTTTTCCAAGAAAACCCCAAATGGAGTAAGGAAGAGAGAGACACAACTGAAATAATTGAACAACAAATTTGAAGCTGTTTCTTGATCAAGGTCACACATTTAGCAAATTACAGAGGTAGGATTTGAAACCAGGTTCTCTGATTCCCATACAGTATCCTTTCAACTGTACCTTACTGATTCTTCCAACTATGTGTCACCTCCCATCTTTCTGGATAAGGCAAGAAAATTTACTCCTGAATGTATTTCAGTCAGTCTGTGGGGAGAGCTACTATTTAAAGGCCCTGTTTCCTGACCATAAATCTCCCTCCTTCCTTGGTATTAGAGAGATAATTAAGTAGTCTTTTCTCCTGTTGAAGGGTTTTACAATCCTGTTTTATGGTTAATTAGCTTCTATCTCTTCTTCTGTTTCTGCTATACAGAGTATACAGTCACCTAGGTTAAAAAGCCTCCTTCCACTCGTACCATTTTTCTGCTATCCCATCCCCATCCACTCAGACACTTCCTGCATCCCTATTCTGCTCTTTCTTCCTCTTCATTGTGCCCAATGTACATTTTTTCCCACTTAGACTTTAATTCCTATATGATCTTTTTTCACATCTGTTAATACTAAGATTACACTGTATCACTGGCAATTTTATCCAGTTTGGGGTGCACTATCTGTTATGGACCACAACACACTGGACTAGAAGAAGACTCCGCATACTCCTTACTTCTCACTATCACTTCTGGATGCCCTCTCTCTGATGCCATAAAATGCAATCTTTTTATCTTTAAAAGTTCATTCCATCCATCACTACCTTTCTCTGATGCCAAAACTGCAACCTTATCTCTTTAAAGGTTCATTCTATCCATCAACATCACTCTATTGAGACCTTCTTTGCAAGTTACCTGCCTCTGTAGGTCCATTCCTCCCCTCCTTTCTCTAGAAGTCCAGCCCCTGGATAAAAATCTTCCTTTGTGCCCTAATTCCTAGCCTGATACTTGGAGACTTCAATAAACATATGTATGCCCTCTTCTTTTTTAAAATAAAAGATTGTATCATTTTCCAGTTACATGTAATGATAGTTTTCAACATTAGTTTTCATAGGAATTTTTAATTCCACATTTTTTCTCTCACCCTTCCTTCCCTCCCTCCTTCCCCCCAAGACAGAAAGCAATATGATATCAGTATATATGTACATCACATTAAACATATTTGTGCATTAGTCATATTGTGAAAGAAGATCAAACTACAAGGGAAAAACCTCAGAAAGAAGAAAAAAAAGCAGCCCCCAAGTAAAAACAGTATGGTTTAATTTGCATTTCATAATCCACAGTTCTTTTTTTCTAGATGTTGAGAACATTTTCTATCATGAGTCTTTGAAATTGTTTTGAATCATTGCACTGCTGAGATGAGCCAACTATAATATCATTGTTCATCATACAATGTTGCTGTTACTGTGTACAATGTTCTCCTGGTTCTTCTCCTCTCAGTCAGCATCAGTTCATGTAAGTCCCTCCAGGTTTCTCTGAACTCTTCCTGCTCATTGTTTATTACAGCAACAATAGTATTCCATTACATCCAATACCACAACTTGTTTAGCCATTCCTTAATTCATGGCTGTTGTCTTCTAATATTGGACCTTCATACACTATTTTCCAAGTAGAATAACTACATGGTTGTAAGGTGTAAAATCTAGCTGTGATGTCTAAAATTTAATGAGTGGTTTGCCTTAAATTCGAAGCTTTAACAAGAGTTTAGGCTTTTTTAAATATTTATTAAAGTGTATTAGAAGTTAGTGAAGGAGGAGGGAGCAATCTTCATCTAGCTAAGAGTGAGCCTCCATCCTACAGCCAAGTCCAGAACCGAAAAGACTCTGCTTCTCCACTGTTTCCCCCAGAAGCCCCCTGTGGAACAGGAAGCATGGCCATCTTCACACACAGCTCAAGCTAATTGGCTGGTAGCACTGATTGAAAGGACCCACAGGTGGCAGAACACAACCTTCCAGACCACCAATCTGCACCTTTGAAACCCAGAAAGGTCCCTCATTCTTTCTCCTCATGCCGGAGCTTTCTTGCAATATCTTTCTCAGCAGGTTGGTAGTGCTCTAATTCTCACAATGCTATTCCCCCAAAATAAGATTCTATCTTCTGTACCAATGGAAAAGCTTTCCACTATTCTTGAAATCCTCTCCTATTTTATTCACTTCAAATTTTCTTACCTCCTGTGAAAAGTTTTTATTATCTCCCTAGTTATTTCTTTTTCTCTCTGTGTTTCTCTGTCTGCTTGTCTGTCTCTCTGTCTCATTCCTCAAATAATCATGTTCTCAGTTATCTGTTTATATGTTGTATCTCTTCAAAAGATTGAAATCTCCTTAAGGGCAGAATCTATTTCATCTTTGTATTTTCCTGCATTTATCAGTGTCTTGCACATAGTAGTCATTTAACACTTATTGGATTGTACTAGTTTTGAGATTAGATTTGCTACTAATTTTCTGCCAGTTTCCTTTTCTCTTCCTCATTGTCCTCATCTATAAACTAATGGGGTTATATTAGGTGATCCTCCATTTATCCTTTTCATGGATCCTATGCTGTAGTCAAACTAATATAGTTATCCAATTTTCTGAACAAAATTCCATGCCTTTGATCAAGTTATTCTGTGGGATTGGCCTTTCCCTCAGGATTGGCATGTCAGTTATTAACGTGTCCCTCAAAGTTCAATTAAAATTCCATCTCATCTCTACCATCCTTCTCCAGTGCTCTCAGCAGGTCATTGTTCCCTTCTCTGAGCTTGTGAAATCCTCTGAACCTTTCTTTAGCCATTTATCATATGTTGATTTATATTCTCTTGTGTATGGGACGTGACATTTTTTCTCCCTAATAGATCTATGAAGTCAGGAACTATGTTTTAGTGTTCTTCTCATTCCTCAAATGCTTTTTCCATATTACCATGTACATGTTTGCATACACACATAAATATACATATGTACTACTGAATGCTTGAATTAGTGTGTAGGTATTTAAATCAAGAAAAGTGGATTATATCAGATATGGGAATGGGATAGGATAAAATGAAGGAAAAGTGGCACTTGGCATTTGAAAAATATGAGACAAAAGAAAAAGAAACCGATTCTAATGATGATACTGAATTGCATGATGGATAGAGGGTTATAAACTGAAATCACCAAGATGTAGATTCAAATCTTGCCTCAAACATTTATTGGTATGTGACTGACCTAAACAAGTTAATTTTATTAGAGTTTTATCTATAAAATTGGGTCAAAGTAACATTGACTTCCCAGGGCAGCTAGGTAGGGGCAGTGGCTAGAATGTTGGATGTGAGTCAGGAGACTTTATCTTCCTCAGGTCAAATTCAGACTTCAGATACATACTAGCTATGTTACCTGGGCAAGGACACTTAACCCTGTTAGCCTCAATTCCCCCATCCAAACATTGAGAAGCGGGACTCCATCAGAGCATGGAGTAGGGTCATGTGTGCAAAAATGTCTACCATTGATATCATAACTAAGAACTGAAACAAACTATGTAGAATAACCTTTACAAACCATGTAAAGCACACTAAAATAACATATTTTCACAAAGCCCATAACAGAACTAAGTCTTCGGGCACAACAACACCTGTAGTGAGTTAATCTAAATCACAAATGAGTATCCATATTGTCTCAAATTATTGAACCAGAAGATCAAGATATTCTTTGAACCAGACATGGACCAAACTGATATTTCCTTCAATTTTGAGTTACTTCATAGGAGTAACAATAAGACAGAATAATTGAGAGGGAGAACTAATGTAAGGAAAATATTATTTTTTTAACCTCAGGAAATTATAAAGGAAATTGGGTAGATAAAACATCAGGATGGTAGCACCTGATTCAAACTGTCCAAATGACTTGACTTATATGCTGGAAAGTTTATAGAGGTGCCACAAAGAAGGGGAAATTATTGAAGGTCAAGTATCCAGGAAGAAGCAAGAGGCATTGTAAGGCATGCCCAGTAACTATCTCTGGACAAGATGGATAAACAAATGTTCTACTGAAATAAAATAAAAGTAGTTTTTTTTTTCAAATTCTGGGAAGGAATTAGAAATGATAGCTTCTGCTATTGGCCCGAACCAAAGGAATACATATTCATTGAAAATCAATGCCAGGGACAGCTAGGTGGTGCAGTGGATAAAGCACTGGCCTTGGATTCAGGAGGACCTGAGTTCAAATCCGGCCTCAGACACTTACTAGCTGTGTGACCCTGGGCAAGTCACTTAACCCTCATTGCCCTGCAAAAAAAAAACAAACAAACAAAAAGAAAATCAATGCTATGTTGGTATGGGAAAGCAGAGAGGAATAGTGTGCTATACCTAGAATCCACAATACCTAGGATCAAATGCTGTATCAGACACTTACTAGCTAATTTAACACTGATGTGTAGCTTAACCTCTTCCACCTCAGTTCCTAATATCAATTAAGAATTATGTCCATTTATGGCTTTTAAAGGAACCTTAGAGATTATAAAGTCCAACATACTCCATTGACAGAGCAAGCAAACCAAGGCCTGACTTTATCTTCAATTATCATGATCAGTGCTTATTAATTATGAGCTATTAATACCCACAGCATTTAACATCCAAAGGACTTCAGTGAAGACAAATGGAATAATGTGAAATGCTTTGCAAACCATAAAGTAATATATAAATGCTATGTTTAAAATTATTTAGTGCCAATTCCTCTGAGTATACAAATCAATAACCAAGTCTTTCTCGAATAATTGACATATGCACATTTTTTCCTGATCAAAAAATAAATAAATAAAAGCATGGTCATAATACTTGGTTATAAAGTTGGAGGAGATAAGTCAAACACACAATAAATAATAACAAAATCAGAACCTAAACAATAAAGCTATAAATCCAGTGGCATGAAAAACAAAAGAATAAGATTGTATAATGGTGAGCACTGCATTAGTAGTCAGAGATCCTGGATTCAAATCCTGTTTATGCCATTGACTAGGTAAATTACTATTGACAGGTTATTTAACTTGTCTAGGGTGACAATTTCCTCATCTCAATTTAACTCATGAGGGTTTGGACTAGATGTTTACAAAGTTTCCTTTAAGTTCTAAATCTATGATCTCTGCATGCCCTGTCTACCTCTACAAGTATATAACTCCTTAATGATAAAGGATCATGTCTTCTTTTCCTTTATTTTTTTCTTAATCTTCTCCATCATGCAGAACATTGCATTTTACACAGTTATTCACACAATAAATATCATAAAAGAAGAAATATGGATGAATGACTGAATAAATGAAATGGTGTATAGAGAGAATAAAAACTTACTTTTGATTTAGAGGGTTTGGGTTTGAATCAGGTGCCTTGAGCAAAGAGACTGTAAGCGGTTCAAGGTTAGGAACAGTTTTATTTTTTTTCTGTCACTGTCATATGTAATAGATCCTTAATATTTATTTGTTGAGGTGAATTGAATTAAATTTCCCATATCTGGGCCTCAATTTCATCTGTAAAATTAACGGCTTGAACAAGGTAATCACTAAATTTCTTTACAAAAATAAATTCCATGCAACTTATAAAGGTACAAATTATGCAAAAATACTAATAAGTTAAAGGGATAGACTACCATGTAAGTGACCATTAAAGCCTCTTATGCTTCAAATCAATGGTACCACATATAACAATGATGCTTAGTACGTGTGTGACCTTAAGTTAGTCATGTAACCACCTTCTGCCTCAGTCTCTACATTTTTTATTTATTTTTGCTTTTTGTTTTGTTTTTTTAAGTGTGGCAATTGGGGTTAATTCACTTGCCCAGGGTCACACAGCTACTAAGTGTTAAATGTCTGAGGCTGGATTTGAACTCAGGTACTCCTGACTCCAGGGCCGGTGCTCTATCCACTGCGCCACCTAGCTGCCCCTCTCTACATTTTTTAAAATGAGGGAATTAGACCACATGTTTTTTTCCAGCTCTCAATTTATGATCTTTTATATATGTGTTGGATGCTCCATCTCTTATATGACCATAATAATTCCTGTTCTGCCTTTCACATAGGTTGCAACAAAGATCGAATGAACTGATGTTTTGGGAAATACCATACAAATTAAGCTTTTACACACACACACACACACACACATATACATACATACATGCACATATATGTACACACATATATGCACACACACATATATATAATACATGTTTCTCAGAAACTATGTTTAAATCATTTTTGTGTAAACCAAATTATATTTTCCCCTTTGACTTACAAGCTATTTTAAAAATAGCTTGTCTCTTTTCTCTGTTTCTGATTGATCCTTCAGTCTCAGCTCTCTTGAATCTTACTTTTCCTCTCTTCTCCAATTGTCAAGAAACTTATGGTGTGTAAACAAATTCTTAAATGCATTGAAGGAATTCATGAGTTAAAAAAGAAAAGGTAACATTAATATAAATCCTTTGTTAAGTGATAATGTGAATAATCACCGCCTAGTTGATCTACTGTATAATTTCAAATACTTATGATTTTCCTTTTTTTTTCAAAAATGGTGGTTTCACTTTAAACTGAAAGAATATCAAATAATTGCTCATAATCACTCCCATTTCTATAGTACTTTAAAGTTTATAAGCAATTGTTTCAGAAGAACCCTGTGAGAAAGGTAGTGAAAGCATTTTTGTCCTCACTTTATAAATAAGGAAACTGAGACTCAGAGGGGGTAATCAGCTTATCCAATGTCACAGAATAAATTGTATATGTGGGGATAGGAATGAAACAACCCCGAGACTCACGTCCTCTCTGTACTCCTGTAACAGTGCTAGAAATTGAGCCTTTGGGCTTGGGGCCACTTCCAAAGAAAAAAATCTATTCCTGTAGCAGAGCATTGATCCAGGTGTACTAGACACCAGAATGAAGAGATGGAAACCATTTCATAGCACCAAGAACCTCACACAGATATAGAGGACTGCTGGACTTTGACTATCATGAATTTTTATATTTCCTACTTTTGACTAAATTGTACTTTTCGGGGCAGCTAGCTGGCACAGTGGATAAAGCACTGGCCCTGGATTCAGGAGGACCTGAGTTCAAATCCAGCCTCAGACACTTGACACTTACTAGATGTGTGACCCTGGGCAAGTCACTTAACCCTCATTGCCCTGCACAAAAAAAAATGTACTTTTACTTTGATTTCTTGTTTATTTGTTGTTGCTATTTGTCTGTCTGTTTGCTTTGCTCTTTAGAGACTCCCTATCTTGCTCAGACTAGACCATAGTTGCCATTCACACACACAATCCCACTTCTAATCAGCTTGACTCACTCATTTTTTCTTTCTTTCTTTCTTTCTTTCTTCCTTCCTTTCTTTCTTTTTCTTCCTATTGGCAAAGACTATAAGCCTGTACCACCATTTCTGGATTACCTTTACTTTGAAAAACAAAAACCAAAACAGAACGAAACCAAACCATTTGAAAAAAACATTGTTTCTTTTTTTTTCCATTTGCAACTTCCCACATAATTGATAAGATATATTCCATAGAAAAGGAAAGAATGAAAGAAATCTTCTTGATAAATTCTAAGTGCCATGGAAGCAGGAACCATGTTTTATGCAATCCAATTTGATAAACATTAATTAAACACCTACCATGTACAAGGAATTGTGGTAGGCACTGGAAATACAAAGGCAAACACAAAAGAGTCCTGGCCTCAAGAAGCTTATATTTAATTGGATGGGTATGTCAGTGTGGAGGGGTGGGATAAGGCATACACAGATAAATAAATCTCAAATACATAATATAACATCAGAGACTCCCATTGCTAGCTTCTGCAGGACTAAGCTGCTAAAATGTCAAGGGTCCCATAGCTCTTGACCCATGCATGGTAAGAAGAGATTCAGTGCTATTGGAGTCTGATAAGGTTCTTTTTCTCATACTCTGACTTTTTTGCACTCACACACTAGAGTCTCAGGGATAATCACTAAAAACATAGGTCTGGCTCATACCTATAAAGCCACGCCCTGTAAACATTTCTGAGGTTCTTGAATTTGCATTTGATATCACCTTGGTACTGTACTACCCAACTAGTCTTCTCAAGGTAAATTGGTTTTGGCAAATTAGTTCAAGGGTTGCTTCTTCTCTTACCAATAGTCATTTTATTTTTTACCAGAATTGCTGTCTTCAAAAGGTACTTTTTAAAGTGTAACTGGCACGGGTATTGAAGGACACAGTGGCCCCTGAGGCCTAGCACAGTGCTTGCCAGAGTAGTGATTTAATAAATTCTCATTGACTTGACTCAAAGTAACCTACTCCCTAATGTCAATATTTCAGGTTGCCATTCAGGCATTCATTTTCAGGCATGGCACCACAAAGAAGAAGAGGCAGCAATTGGTTCAATAAGACAGCTCATAAGGCTGAAATATGGCATATTTGCCAGAGTTGTGAGAGGTACCTCTCCTCCCCTAAAAGTTCCAGAAAGAGAGAGTTACATGGCAAACATTCTGAAGAAAGGAAGAAAGGAAAGGGAGAAAGAAATAAAGAGGGCAGTTGCTTCTTTTAAGGACCAGTGAATGAATGGCCAGCCCTTTTGATATAGGCTGTTCTCCCTACTATTATCATGGGGGCTGGGGAGGCCAAGCTTCATCTCAAAGTGTCAAGTCTTTCACTTCTGAAACAATGCATATGGCCCACTCAAAAAGACCAGGGCAAATGTATTACCAGAAAAGGCCTAACCCTGCCCAGAGAGGAGACTAGCTATAAGCATATTCTGACGGATATATTCTAGCTAAGGCTAATGGGGGTAGAGGGAGGAGTCAAGAAATTTCATGTAGGAAGTGCCATCTGAACTGTTTTGAAGGGTGCTAGCCATGCCAAAAGGTAGAGATTAGGATAGAGAACATGCAAGGGACAAGACACAGACTTATTTAGCCTTCTGACCTCAACACAATATGTAAGTATTCAGTAGAGGTTTGCTCAATTGAATTGGCTAGGGGGGGCTTCCATTTTCCCCCCCTTATAAACACATACAAAAGACTTGGCAGTTCACCTGACCTCCTAATATCTTCTCTGTTCTCTGCCCCTCTGATTTCTCTTCCTTCCTTTTATCCTACCCTATACACAAAAAATACAGATTATGAATAGGGAAAAGAAAGCTGATAGGCAAGCCTGGGGGTTGAATGGGGCTAAGGAGAATCATTTCAATTTCTTTCTTTCCTTAACTCAGTTTTAGTATAGACGTATGAATAAAATTAAATCAGCCTCATCATGCTAAACCTCTCAGAAAGGGATGTGGTTAGAGGACACCAATTAATAGCATGTTGACAATTCATGTTGCCAGTCAAAGACAGTAATTTTGGATCACATACTTGGGATTGCACAGATTTTTGAAAGCCTTGCTTTTTTATTTAGTTATAATATTTTAATGATGGAAAGCAACATTTAATTGTCAATATTAATTCACGGGACTTAGAGATAGAAGGACCCTTAAAGAACATCTAATTCAACTGTTTTATTTTATACATGAAGAGACTGAGGCCCATGCAGATTAACCAACATGGTTCACAGATCACACAGAAAAAAGCAATTTTTAAAGCTGGATTTGAATGAAAATTATCTGACCCCACATCAAATACTCTTTTTATTTTATCTCAGTACATATGTTAAGGTTACACACATACACACACACACACAGATGCTAGCTAAGAATATATGCTTTTTTGACCCTTTCACAAAACATAAAATCTATAGGGTGTTTTTTTAATCAAATCGTGTGCTTATAATTTGCTCCTCATTAGTCTATTATAATAGGAGAGATTTTTTTAAAAGTACTTTTAATAATGATGGTGATAGCATTTTTATCCATTTATAGGAACAGAACAAATATTTTCCAACTTGTTGGAAAATAACTATATAAATGGATATAAAGAGTAAATATCCAAAAAAAAAATAACAAAATGCAATTCACATTCCATTTATTTTTATGGAGAGAGTGCCTTGCCATTTTATCTATAAAATCTTATTACCTTGCTAATTAATCATACACATTAAAAGGTTACTAATAGAAAGGTTCCACATTCACATAATATATAATCATCTTCCTCATCCATTTTCCATTATTCTCTGTCACCTCATGCTCACCTGCAGTTTTTAATCCCCCTCTTATTTTCTTGTGAGGTTTGTGTTGTTCTTCCACCTCTACTTTCACTGTGAAGATGTGATTTTAAAAGGAAATTCAGAGAATAGGAAGAGTTAACTCTTTATAGCTCATTTCTGAGGTCAGTATTTCCACGGAGACCAGAAATGGTTATGATTTTGTCAGTCAATGAAAAGTCTGTAAAATTCTGTTCACTTATCAAATAATTTAATGACTGTTTCATTGCCTTATAAGGAGCTCTGTCTGAACTTTGATCCCACCCCAGTTTTTAACAATCTTTTTTCCTTCATTTTATTACCGGAATTTAGAATACCAAAATTCACATGATTCATTATTCATATGAATACAAATTAGCCATCTGAAATTAATAGCAAATAGTAATTTCATGAATTGTCATTTTCTTTATGCTTCATTTTGAAAGGCTAGCTTGTTCTATCATAGTCAATGCACCTTCCCTTTCCCAGTTTCCCCTTAAGACAATCCCTACCTCCAACCAATAATTAAAAAAATTCATACAGAACTCTATTACACTTTCATTCAGAGATTTTTCTGCAACTTAGGGGAAATAGGACTTACCTCCTTTTCCAAAGAAGGAAGGAGGGAAGTGAAGTGATGACACCTAAACTCACATAAATATTTAGAATAATGAACATATGTGTAAAACATTTAACATCTTCAAAGCATTGTACATATATCACATTTGATCCTCACAGGTACCTTTTGAGTTGGTTCTACAAAATAACAGAAACCAAATTGAAATCTTTATGTGAATCCTGCATCTCACATCCCACCTCCCCCACTGCCTTTGTAGTCAAATCTTCTGAGAAATTAAGGGGATCTCGTTTTCACACAATATCTGGGAACCGTTATTCTTGAATCCCCTACACATTTTATTTAAAGTTTGAATTCAACTGTAGCATCCTCGAGAAGTTTCAGAATCTCCCTAAATTACCTTCTCTTTAAATGTATTCTTTTAAATCTTCTAACTCCATATCTATATAAACATATTTTGAAATGTATTCTGTAAACATTTTACATATAACATAAATATTATATATGTGTAGACATGTATGGATTATATTATGGATTACATTGTAGGTATATATGGATTGAGTGTATAGTATGTGTTCATGTTTTTCATGATGGAATGCAAGCTCTATGAAGGTAGTGACTTTTTTTTTTTGTCTCAATCTCAAGCCCCTAGCACAATGCCTAAAACACAGTAGGGCCTTGATAAAGGCATGTTGATTGATTGACGGTGTTAATTCTTAAGCTTTGATCATGTACAAAGGTAATGGATTTGGTAAATGCAATCTGGTGCTTTCCTCTTCATTAAGTTTGTCTTTGGTGCTTGAAATGGACAACAAATATTTAATAAGCTGAAGGAGTTACAGTGTGCAGATAATATTCATTTTCTGCTCTCAAATACTTTATAGGTTAATTGAGAGAATTCAGAGATAGGATTTAAAAATGAAAGACCAAAGACCTCTTCATTTTGCAAATGAGCTTCAGAGAAGGAAAGAGATTACTGAAAGTCACATGGTGAGTAGAGACAGAATTTAAACTTGTACCTGGCATATAGTAGGTATTTAATAAATTTTTTGTTTATTTAATAATTCTATTCCTATCAATTAGCTTTACACTATACCATGTTGCCAAATGGATACTAAGCTTCTCCACTTATTTTATCCCCTTCCCTGGCTCACACCTAGCAGTTTAGAATTATTGACTTAGATTTGGAAAGTACTTTGGTGGTCATCTAGTATAACCTTCTCATTATAATGATGAGGGCATCAAAGAGAATTAATTTTCCCAAGGTTACATGGATAGAACATTGCATAGGATTTGAACCTCAGACCTTGGAATACAAACATCATGTTCTTTCCACTATAACACATTGTTTCGATTCCCTCTATACCCATATACACACAGTCATCAGATGTTTTCAAAGAAAATCACATTGGCACTGTCCAAAATGTAAACTACATCCTTAATGTTGGTTGCAATGATTTCTGGGTATGAACAGGCTCTGAATTGTGGCTCAGGCAATGTATTCAAAGACACTGTTAAAAGTAAACCTAACAAGCTGTGTGGTATTGAGACGAGCTCCCTAATAGCTCCTTGTTCTTGGAATATATGTTGTTTTAATACTGTGGTAATTATGTGAACTTGAAGCAGTACTTGGGGTCTAGAATTGTCCTTGAGTGTGTTGTGCAATGAATAATTTAAATGAGATGTGGAGGAACTAATTGGTTAATAACCATAATTGGGATTAAAGAGTAATTTTGATTTTTAAAAGATGCTTAAAAGGATAAATATTCAGTTGTCTCATTTTACTTAAAAAACACTTTTTTTTTAAAGCCCACCTCTCTAAATGGCATCGCATAATGAAAAATACTGGTGGATTAAATGGGGTGAGGGGTAATATTACCCTTGATGTTAAAGTGACATGCTAGAGTCAAAGAGAGCCTGCTGCTGACAGGCTGGTGGAGGCAGGCAGCCGGCTTGTGCTCTACCCGGAGGATATTGACTATTAGTATTTATGTTTTATGTTGCTTGGCAAATGTACATGGTGTAGCACAAAAGATTAAATTGTGCTGAACAAAGAGCACAATACCAGCCCCCAGGAGGAGGCTTGGCTTTTAAAAGCATGAGTGACATGGGGCCAGACTAGCACAGAGTGGGTAGATGTAAGAAGGTCTAATAGGAATGTATTAGAGGACTGATGGGTTTTTAAGGAGGGAAGAGAGAGGACTAGATGAATATTTGCCTGGCTGGAATAGTGTGTTTTAAGCAAGCAGAAGGCTGGATCTATAGGTAGAAAAGAAGGTAAGGCAACAAGCAAGCTCTGGCTCTATAAAAATAAGAGGAAAAACAGCAGGAATTGACAGAAGAGAGACGTGAGTTCAAGTCACACAAGTCACAAGTGACAATGTTCACTAACAGGCTTGATGATGATTAATGACCAGGATTTCTGGTGATCAGGAAAAATTGTGTTTGCAGCAAGAAAGTGAAAACTGAGTACCAAGAATTTGTTGTTCATGTCTAACTCTTTGTGACCCCATTTGGGGGTTTTCTTGGCCAACATACTTGAGTGGTTTGCCATTTCCTTCTCTAGTTCATTTTACAGATAAGGAAACTGAAGTAAACAAGGTTGAGTGAGTTGCCCAAGGTCACACAGCTACTAAGTATCTGAGGGAGGATTCAAATTCAGATCTTTCTATCTCTCGGGTGAGTATTTTATGTACTATACCACCTAGCTACCTACACCATGTTCAGTGGAAACCTTAAGGAGAACTTATGGATAGAACTATTCAAAGACAGGAAGTACAAAAAGCAATTTTTTCTTTTCTTCTAAGCCTGAGTTTCTGCTTTCCAACTCTACTCTTATCCACGCATATTCTAATTGAAGGGAAAATCTAGATAGGCACATACAGACATAATGATTTTCCTTGTACTAATGAACAGCAGGAAATATATGTCCTCTGTTAACCATAGCTTCAGGGATTAATGTCAAAGGATATGCATTAGCTATATAATTCTTATTACAATATGAGAATAAGCGTGGGATATTTGAGATACCATTACACCTGGATTTAAAAAAAACACAACAAAACTGTGTCTTGCTGACAACTCTAACACACTTATTATCTGTGTGGCCATGACCAACTCCCCTTAACTTCCTTGAGACAGTTACTTTATCTGTAAAATGGAGGCAATAGAATTTATATTACCTATATTACAAGGTTGTTGTGAAGAAAGCATTTGGTAAGCCTCTTGGTAAAGCAATTAGTGTGACAGTGGTAAGACTACATTGAGAGAATTGTGATAAGTTCTAAACACCAAAGTTAATGAAAGACAATGATAAACTGATTGATGTCCAGAGGAAAGAAATTAGAATGAGGAAGGGCCTAGAGTTCATGCCAGTAAGAACCAGTTGAAGCATCTGGGAACATTTAACCTAGGGAAAAGAAAACAGAGGAAAAAGAGTGGCATGAAAAGTTTTCAAGTATTTGAAGGATTATTGTATTGGAAGAGGGATTAGATTTGTTCTTTCTGGGACAAAGGGCAGAACTACAATCAATGAATAGAAATAGCAAAGAAGCAAATTTAGGCTTAGTCATAGAAAACAAAACAAAACAACACTTCCTAATAATAGAGAGCTGTCCAGAAATGGAATGACCTGCTTGAGTGGATATTCAAAGTAGAATTGAATAGCCACTTGGTGAGTGTGATGTAAGGAGGATTGATTGGAGGGATATGGGTTGGACTAACTGGAGTCTCCTTCCTATCCTGAGATTTCATGACATTTGTATGATCTATGATTATAGATAATAAACATGGTTTAACACTAAAATAATTGAGAGTTCTGCAACAACTTTCTCTAAAATCAATAAATTTGTACCAATTATTAACACAAGGCTCCCAATTATTGAAGGTGGTTGGTCCAACAATGGCATGTGTTAAGGTGTAATGGCATGTGTTAAGTGTAAGGTGAATGTTTCTATGGAAAGAACATACCAACCATTTAGTACAACACCCTGATGAGTAGTGTTTTGTTTGTTCATATCTTTCTTCCTCTGTGGACTGTTTTTCATTGACCTTTACATTTTATCTAACAATTGAAGCCTTTATTTCTGAAGCTACTACTTATTTATTAACTTTTAATTTTTATTCATTCGTTTTCTTATTTAACTATTCATTTATTCATTCATTTATTTTTACTGTATATAGTATCGCAGGGATAAAATAGAAAGGGAGTCTGAAGATTGAGTGAGTGTGGAAATCAGACAACTTGTAGAAAAATCGTATGGGCAAGAGGGAAATAAGGCTGGCATATGAAAGAGAATACATAAGGAAGCTATTGAAAGGAGCCTATAAATGTTGATCGCCTATGACTCGAGAGAGTAGAGCAGATCTGAGGCACAATAATGAAGTTGACCAAAGTTTTCCTTGGTGGCTTTGACATCTTTTTCTATGACCATCTCCCTTATTTGAGGTCCCACAGCCTTGAATACTCTAAGAATCCCCACTAAGGAACCTCCCTCTCTGGGTAGTGCCCTAGGCTCTAAAATGATCTCACTTTTCACTAACAAAACTTCCATTTCCTGAGGGAGATAGTGTAGTGTAGGGGAAGGAGTACTATGCTCAGAGTCGAGGCATGGATTTGAATACCATCACCCACATTTTCCAGCTTGGTAGTCTTAGGTGAGTAATTTTCTGTCACTGGGCCTCACTCCCTTAATTTATAAAAATGAAAGGATTGAAAAAGGAAGTGTAGTATAATGGAAAGAGTACTTAATTTAAAATCAGAAGACTGAAGCTCTAACCCATATTGGCTACTACCCACCTATATTAACTTGAGGAGATATCTTCTTACTACCTCCTATTGGCACTGTTTTCCTTTGTACAGCTATGTTGATGATCATATGATTAGGTAATCTATAAACTACCAGTTCCAACAGTTCTTAATTTTCTGACTTCATCAAGCTATATATGATTAAAGTATCTGATAAAAATCATTACCATAGAAATAGCAAATTGCAGGGTATTATATTTATATTTTCTTTTAATTTCATGCTTAGAATATTCTTATGAAAAGGTTATGGCAGGTACTATTTCCCCCATTCCACAAATGAGAAAACTGTGGTTCAGAGCAGTTAAGTGATTTGCACTGAGGTATACAGCTAGCAAGTGACCTAGGAAGGAATAAAGCAAAACTCCTCACTAATTTTCCCATATAAGAATGCCAGCATAGTAGAATGGAAAACCATTTAATTTGGAGCTGGTGAGACCTGGGTATTTCTAAAAGAGAAATATCTGTAGTTGTTACTGAAAGAGATATTTATTCATATTTGGGTTACACTCCTGTCTCTCCAGAAAGCTCTTCATGCTGGAAATTCACTTTCCTCCTAGACTTCTCCTAGTAGAAGTACTCTTTACCCCCATTGTCCCTTGCTTCAATTAGTTGGGTCTTGCTAGAACCTCTATTTTAAGGAAAATGACAAGGTCACCCATGTCTTCATTCCTCTCCAGGATTTGTTCCTGCTTCTCCTGACTCTTCTCACATTTTTTATCACCAAGACCCCATACAGGTAACTCTCTACCCTCTTCTGTCCCCCCCCCATTTGATTTTCAGTTTTCCTTTATTTATAGATTTATCTGCTACTCAGTTGTTAGCAGAAAGAAAGCTATATCAAATGTTCAGTCAATTGTAACCCCTCATTACTATTCTATCTATCATGTTTGTGGTGTACTTTCAAAAGTTACCATTTATTTCCTCCTTCTGACCAGGTGATCTATATAAGTATAAATGTTATCTTATCCATTAGTATGTAAGCTCCTTAGGGGAGGGAAAGTTGTACTTTTGCTTTTACATCTCCAGCACTTAATATAAATGTCCAATATTTAGAAAGTGTTTAACAAATGGTTGTTGATTGATTAATTTATTGATTTTTCATCATCATCATTCCCTGGAACATGAGAAGCAGCATCCTCAAAGGACCCAACTCAACCCCCAAAGGAAGAATATTGAATTTATTATATAGCTCAATGATTAAGTGGTGATTTTCTCCATGTCACATTTGTCTTGTCCTCTAACTTATGGAAATAGATATGGATTGCTCTCTGACTTTAAGCTTGTGTACTTCTTGTTCTCTTCTAGTACTTTTTTATACTTCATTCTCCCTGATAAGCAGGGGAAAAGAGAAGCGTGCCTTCAGACACTTTGCTTTCTTTTATAGCATGGAAAGAAATATGCATTTTGCATGTATTCTATTATTTGGCACTGGAAACCAAAATGTAATGTAATTCTGAAGGTTACTGGAACATTCACTTTGACCTCCATAATTACTGAAGCTGAGATCCCTAGGTCCCTATGGTTCTTGCCACCGAATATTATATGACTGCATCTGTTCACTGTTCATTTTGAATCTTCATTCTCAGGGAACAAATGATATATCCGAGATAGTATATTGTGTTATCTTAAAAGTACTTTTAAACTGACTGGAAAAACAGATAAGCAAACAGAAATTTTTAAAGAAAAGGAAAAAAAACTGTAAGTATTCAAGGAATTGTCATAGAATGATGGGATGTTAAATCTATATCAATGAATCTACTCCATTTTAAAGAGAAGGAAACTAATGCACAAAAGGGAGAAGGAGAGAGGCTTCTGGATAAGATTTTTTATTTATTTGTTTTAAACATTAGTGAATTCAATGTAGTACAGTAGAAAGTTTACTAGTCTTTTAATCAAAAGACACCTTGAGTTTGCCACAATGTGACTCTGTGACTTTGCCATTATGTCTAGCTATGTGACATTGGGCATTTTGCTTTATTTAACCAAGTAGAAAATGAGGGGGTTGACCAATTTTATTTTCCATTGAGTTCTACTCTTATTTGTTTTCACTTACATTTTTTGATCCCTCTCACATTTTCTTCTGATAATTTTGATATATACTTCCCTAATAAAGTTAAGAATCTTCAGGTATTATTTACTAGAATGTGTTCTATGTGACCATAGAAATGATATAGTCTAACATCTTAACATTATAGTTGAGGAAAACAAGGTCCAGAGAAGGAAAGGGATTTACCAAAGTTCTTATAATTTAAAAAAAGAAAAAAAACTAGTGGATATAGTAACTCAATTCATCTGACTTGAAATCCAGGCAGGGTGTCATAAAACTCAACTGAGATAATAAATGTAAAGCTCTTTGCAAACCTTAAAACACTATATAAATGTTATTATCGTTATTGTTGTTGTTGTTGTTAGCCTACAGTCACTGTACATCCAGGATAGTGATGACTGCATCCCCTAAGCCTTCTATTGCGCTCTTGATGAACTCAAGCAATACAGCAAAACAGGGGTGTGCAATACATGTTTAACAACTGTGTTTTCCATTAGGGAAAATGTATGCACTCACACTTTTAAATTTAATTTGCACTATTAATACTTTCTAAAGTCTAAACAATCAGCAAAACAGTAAATCAAGCCCTCACTTGTAGTTTTTGTGACTTCTAATGTTTAAAAAAAGGCTCACAGTGAAAATTTAACAATCACTCTAGAAACTACTTATTGCTTGTTCTAGCATACCCTGAATCCAGAGCTCTTTCCAAATATAAGCTGCTGACTCATCCTGGTCATTCGTCTGTTTCTCTGTTTTCTCCTTGGCTGACCAGATTTCAGACTCTGTCTTCTTCTATCTTGTCTCTTCCCTTTATCAATATCTTTTTATGAGGAGAGTGCTGAAACAATGTATTAGGAAGATACTAAGCAAGATAGTATTGATAGACTCATAGAAAGAGACCCTTACTAGTGGTAACAATGTATTTGTCTAAACCCTAATTCTTCATCAAGTTCTTTAGGATAATAGGAACATTGATTAAGAATTGGAAGAGGACATAGAAGTCATTTAGTCCAGCCCTCTTATTTTACCAAGATGGAACCTGGATTTCAGAGGGATGAACCAAATTCCCCCAGGTCATGTAGATAATAATTGGTAGATGTAAGATTTAAGCTTGTTTTATGACGCCAATCCACTTTTCTTTTCATAACATGCTTCATACTGCCTCTCTATATCCATAACCTCTCTCATTCCTTTATCTTTCTCCCCTCTCTATACCTTGGTTTTCTTCTCCTTAAAATGATGGGGTAGGTTAATTGACATCCAAGGTTCCTTACAGCACTAATTTCCCATGATTCATAAAATCTATGGATAGATTCTATTAATATTCCCTACTTCCTTATAGGTTTCTTTTTCTCTTCTTTAAAATTTTTTGTTTGCTTGTTTGTTTTTCAGATTATTTAGAAGGTATTTTTAAGGCAATATTTTGCCTCAGATGTTTGATTTCTTCCACTATAAGAATGAAATTTCAAATACTACCACATAATCAGGGGATGTACCAGTTGCTATAGTACGATTACTACAGAGGGAATGATACCTTTAATCATTTGCCTGATGGGTTGACTAAAAGAAAGTCCTGGAGATTCTTTGAAAGCAAAATAAGAAAGAAAATGAGAAATCAGAGTGGAAGAAAAGTTAATAAAGAGCTGACACACAAAGATATTTTGTTTAATGATTTTTCTAATTACATGTAAAATATTTTTAAATTCACTAATAAATTTTGAGTTCCAAATTATTTCCCTCCCTCCTTCTCTCCATCCTCCTATCTTCCCTCCCACCCTCTCCTCCTCCCTCATTACAATTTGATATAGGTAATGCTTGTGCAGCCATGCATAACATATTTCCATGTTAGTCATGTTGTGAAAGAAAACATAAAACAACCCCCCATAAGAAAAATCAAGTTTTAAAAAGTATGCTTGCATTTGCATTTAGACTATATTAGTTTTTTTAATCTGGAGATGTATAGCATTTTTCATTATAAGTCATTTGGAATTATCTTAGATCATTGTATTGCTAAATCATTCACAGTTGACCATTGTTAAAATATTGCTGTTACTATGTACAATGTTCTCCTAGTTCTGCTTGCTTCACTTTTTATCAACTTAAGTGTTTCCTGGTTGTTGTTTTTCTGAAAGTATATGATTCATAATTTTTTATAGCACAATAGTATTCCATCAGAATCCTCTACCACAACTTGTTCAACCATTCTCCAGTTAGTGGGCATCCCTTCAATTTCTAATTCTTTGCCATCACAAAAAGAGCTGTGATAAATATTTAGTACATTGTGGTAAAATAATGGAATTTGGCAGACTGAGTGGAATAGGCCACACCTGTCCTGTCCTGAGTGCCCTATGCTGCTGATGTCAGCAGGAGAAACCACTCTCCAATCAAGTTTGAAGGACCTCCCGTTTTGGGGGGGGGGAAGGGAGAGCAAATGCTCGCTGAGGGGAGCTCAGTCTTTTTTTCTGGTCAGTGAGCTGCAGGAGTGGAGGAGAGAAAGTTTATTTCCTGGCAGTTTGTCCTGTGGGCCCTGGCTGAATAGCTATTTCCCACTGAAGCTACGGACCGCAGGTGGTGAGTTAATAAGTGAACCCGACTCTTTGAATTGACTGAGCTAGAAGCAAGTTTGGGGATTGTATAGGTTTTTGTTAGAGTTAGGGGGATTAACCATTTTCCTCTTTCCCTATTCCCTTGTCTTTGATTTTATTAATTTCACATTTGCTGTGTATTTTATTCCCATTAATACAACCTGATTCATTTGTGGAGAAGAGGTTCTCAATCTCCTTTCTTATTGGCCTGGGAGAAATATCTTTAAAAGGCAGTTCAGAGGGGAGGAAGTATTGGACCTAGAGGTCCCTCATTATTTTCTGAAACCCAATATTATGGCAAGCCATCCAATTAACTCTCTACAGACTAAATTTGGCCCCCACAACATAATGATCCTTTTCCGTTTTCAAAAAAAAATCTGTTTGGTGTATAGATATGATAGTGGTATTGCTGGGACAAATTGTATGCAGTTTTATATCCTTTTGAGCATAGTTGCAAATTGCTCTCCAGAATGGATGGATCAATTCACAACTTCCCCAACAGTTCATTAGCAAACCAATTTTCCCACAGTCCCTCCAACATTTGTTATTTTTCATTTGTCACATTGGACAATCTAATAGGTGTGATGCGGTACCTGAGAGTTGTTTTAATTTACATTTCTCTAATCAATAGTGATATGAGGCATTTTTTTCAGTACATCCTTATTTTGAAGATTTGGGCAATGAAAACAAGGTTGGGTTTTGTTTGTTTTTTTGTGTCTTTTGACCTGTCTTGGAGATGATCAGCATTTATAGGCAGTGTTCTTTACATATGTAATATGAATCCAAATCACATATATTATCACTGAATGGAATTAATTCAGATACATTCGTTGGGAAGAAAGTTAGTCCTGTCCATAGAATGCAAAGATCAGAATGACAGGATATTTGGAGATTAGAACTTAGACCAACAGTGAAAAACTCTTGGCCTTTCAAGTTCACTGGACACTTGAACCTCTGTTGTCCCCAGTGGAAAATTTCTGAAAGCTGAGGATGGTGCTATTCAACTGTTCTCAATCCTGACAAGAATAAGTGTATTCATTGTGATCTCTTAATAGCAGAGTAAATGTTGAACCAGCCTTTGTGTCCCTTAATTTCTTGACTTGCCAAAATTTTCCAGTTCATTTCATACAAGTAATTGAAGCTATTGAGCCCCAGCTTCTCCTATTTTTTCCCCAGCACTTTGATGCTTTGAACATGAGATCAATCTGTCTTTCTTGACTTCATTGTGGCTACCCTCACAGAAGAGATGAAGGCAATTTGGGAGCTGCAGCTGTCAACCTATTGTTTGAACTCCTGGCCCACGTGGCTCTTGCAGGAATGTATGGAAGTCAGGGCTTCTATTACAGCTAACAGTGTAGCTTCCACCTTGACATCTGGCTGAGTTCCTGCTCAATTTAAAGCAGCTGCAGTCATTCCCCTGTTCTAACGACTTTCCTTATTACCTGACAATCTATCTGAACTATCGACTCATTTCCGACCTGCCAGTTGCCTCAAAAATTATGGAAATGGTCCTCAAGCTGCAGCTTCAGTGTTGCCTCTCCCAAAATACTATCTAAGCATCAAGCTGCTATCATTGGTTGGAGACAGAGGCCAAGTGACCAGGCAATAATGTTCATATATGCTGCAATAATAGAAGAATGGGACTTCCATTATTTTACTGAAAAGCATCCTGGTCCCTGGGAGCTAAGGTTAAGAATACTTGCCATTGAGAGCTGCTCTTGCTCCTTGGCACATCTGTGGGAGGCAGCAGAAAAAAAGGAAATGAGCCTCACTATATTCTTCAGTGCTTTCATAAACTATAGCTTTTCCCAGATCTCCATTGTTTCCCTGATACCCTAGAGTTTTCATTTAGAAAAGCATTTTGATTGTTTGAGGCAGTGGAAATTTAGAATCAAAGGACATTGGCTGCCTCTGCCATTTAATATCCATGTGACCTTGAGCAAGTCACTTATCATTTCTTGGCCTTAGTTTCTCATCTGTAAAATTTAAGGGGCAGGACTAGGTGGCCCCAGAGGTCCCCTGCAGCTCTAAATCTATAGTACTGTGAATATTTATAGATATATTTGGAAATCCCATCTACAACATCCCTGACCAGTAGTCGTCTAGCCTCTTCTTAAAGATGTACTATAATAGGAAGACCATTACTCCACCTCACTCCTCACCCCTAGGGAAGTATTCTCTATTTTGTAGGAGCTTTATGTGATAGGATTTTTTTCCTTTGTGTTACATGGAAATAAGTCACTAAAACACTACAATGTCAAAGGAATTAAACATGGGCATCACTTGGAGGGCAATGGAAATGCACTTATAATGTAAGTAACATGCAATACATGAAAAGGGAAAAGTGTAAGTGAAACATAATAAAGGAACTCATAAAAGAAATGTATAAGAAAAAATGGACGGGTTTTGCTTGACAAGAGTGAGGGATATCTGATGGATACCCAATGAGCTTGGCCGGTATTCTCCTTGTATCAAGAAAAAGTAAGAGTCCCTTTTGCATTGTATGGATTCCCCATGGTGAACTTGTAGGAGAACATGGATGAGAGTGCCACAGGAAGGGTAGTCATATATTGTTATTGCCTGCAACAATGGAGAAAATACCCAGAACAATAAGAAAATAGGTCTATTCGAGCATGACTTAAGTCAAAACCTCTTCCCTTTAACTTCTATCCATTGATCCTGCTTATGCTTTCTGGGGTCAAGCAGAAACATGTCATTCTTTTCTTTGGTAAGAAGTTTTTATCTACACCGAGAGAGAACATGTTGTAGTGAAAAAAAAAGTACCAGACTTTGGAATAAGAAAATTTCAATTATAATCCTAGCTTGACAACTTCCTACCTAACTTTATATCCTTTGGTTAAGTCACATACCCTTTCTGGGTCTCAGATTCCTTGGTTGTAAAATGAGAGGTTTCATCTTCATAATTGTTATGGTTTCTAGTAGCCTTAAATTCAGATCTCATGAATTCACTTAATTATGAAAGGCCTGAGTTTCACTCAGTTTCTTTTTCTTTTCTCCCTCCTTCCTTCCTTTCCTTCTTTTCTTTCTTCTTTCTTTCTTTCTTTTCTTCCTTCCTCCTTTTTTCTTTTTTTTTTCTCTCCTATACCATGCACCTGAAACTATGTGAAATGGTCTTTGACTTCAAGGAGCTTAAGAGGGAGACAAAATCAATGTCCTCAAAAAAGTTAAAGAAAAATATGACTAAACTGAATGATTTTGGATTTCTGGCATTTCTGCTCTTGTCAGCTGCATGTAGCTAGTGAGTTTAGTTCCCACTTTCATAGAATGCCAGAGTTTGAATATATGTTTTTAAGTTAACCATTTCAATATCATTTTACAGATAAGAACACTGAGGCCCTCAGAGACTAAGTGAATTGATTACCTAATATCACACAGATAGCATGTGCAGACTTGGGTCTTGAACCTAGCTTCTTTGTTGACAAAATATTTCACTCCACTAAACTTAAAAAAGAAAGACAAGGGAACCTTTGCCAGTGCATGTGAAATTAACCCTGGAAAATTCTGCTGATGTATAGCATTACAGAGCAGGGAGAAAAAAATGAATAGAGTCAATACAACTTGACAGAACTGGCAATGGCTTTCAGTCCCTCATGGTCTATTTCTCTGAGGACATATGGCATTGGATACTGTGGAGGTTCCAGGTCTTGAGAGAACACAACTCGGAGATAAAAGTATTCATGATGTTCCTTTGGGTATCAGAAATCTATATGGTGTGGTATATTAACTTAGATTCTAAAAAATTGTTACTGTCATCCAAAGAAAGTTTCTGAAGATCACTGACTTCAGGTGTAGTGAATGGATAACATGTACCTGCTAAACCCTATACCAATTAATCCCTACATCAATCAACCAATCAATCAGTATTTTTAAGCACCTACTGTATGCCAGGCATTGTGATGAGCAAGAGGAATACAAAAAGAGACAATAATCAAACAAATATATACAAATATTCAATATATACAATATTCAAAGAAATATATACAAAGCAAGCTATATACAGGATAAATAGGAAACAGTTAACAGAAAAGAAGCATTAAAAGAGAATGGGGGGGGAGAAGTTAGTTGGCACAGTGGATAGAGCACCGGCCCTGGATACAGAAGGACATGAGTTCAAATCCAGCCTCAGACACTTAACCCTTACTAGCTGTGTGTCCCTGGGCAAGTCACTTAACCCCAATTGCCTCACAAAAAAGAGAGAGAGAATGGAGAAGATTTCTACTAAAAGATGAATTTTAGATCCATAGTCTGAGAAGAGGAGAGGGTGCTCCAGGCATGAGGAAATGCCTATATCTAAGGGATTGCTTATTTTGTTCCTGAAACATCCAGGAGGTCAGTATCACTGGATTGAAGAGTAAATGGTAGAGGAAAAGGTATAAGAAGAATGGAAAGGTAGAAGGGGACTAAGTTATGAAGAACTTTGAATGCCAAATAAAACATTTTATGTTTGATCCTGGAGGCAATAGCAAGCCACTGAGTTTGTTGAGGATCAGGGCAGAGAGAGGGGAACTGTGTGAAATGATTAAAACTGTACCGTAGGAAAATCACTATAGTAGCTGAATGGAGGACAGATTGGAGTGGGGAGAGACATGAGGAAGGCAGACCTATCAGCAGGCTATTGCAATAGTCTAAGGGTAAGGTGATGAGGGTTTGTACTAGATTGGTGGAGATGTCAAAGGAGAGAAAGGGGTGTAATCAAGAGATGTCGCAAAGGCAAAATTGACAGGCCTTGGCAACAATTGGATATGGGAGGTGAGATATAGTGAGGAATGTAGGATGACTCTAGGGTTGTGAGCCTGAGGGAATTCTCAGGGCATTGTGTTGTCCTCTACAGTAATAGCAAAGGATATGGGGTCCTTTAGGGGGAAAGATAATGAGTTCCATTTTGGACATATTGAATTTAAGTTGTCTACCAGATATCTAGTTCAAGATGTCTGAAAAGCAGGTGGCAATATGACATTGGAGGTCAGTAGAGGGTTTGGAACAAGATAGGCAGATTTGACAATCATTAGTATAGTAGTGGCAATTAAATTCATAGGACCTGATGAGATCACCAAGTGAAGTCGTATAGAGGAAGAAGAGAAAAGGGCCTAGGACAGAACCCTGATTGACAGCTATGGTTAGTGCATGTGATCCGGAAGAGGGTTCAGCAGGTGGTGAATCTGAGGTCCAGGGAAGTTAACTAACTTACCTAAAGTTATATAGACAGTAAGTGATGGAACTTGGACTGAAACACAAGGCATGCCTTGATAAGTTCTCAGAACTTATCAGTCAGATAACTTCAGGATTGGAAAACATCTCAGAATCCATCTGGTTCAACCTGTGTCTGAACAGTAATCATCTCTGCAGTTTGCAATTTGCCCAACAAGGGATAATCCAGCTTTTTCTAGAAGATCATTGGTAAAGCAAAATCCATAGCCTACTGAGATACCCCATTCCATGTCAAGAAAGCTCTAATTATTAGGAAATTTCTGCATACATCGAATCTAATTCTTAAACTCATCAGAAATATCCACCCTTTATTCCAGGTTCTACTCCTACTGGTTCCTTGCAGAACAAGTCCATTGCCTCTCCCACAAGACAAGCATTCGAATACTCAGAGATAGGTATGATGCACTCCACCCTCAAATCTCCTTTTCTCTAGGCAAAGAATCTCCAACTTCTTCACACAATCTTTATGTTTTGATCCACAGGCTTCATGCAAAGCACTAGGGGTACAAAGAAATGCAAAAACATGGTGTTTGCCAGAAAGGAGCTCCCCTTCTAATGAGGGAGACAATATATAAATAAGTCTGTACATACAGTGTAAACGTAAGCCAATTTAAGAGGCAAGGCATGAGAAGCAAGGCTGCAGGTTGCAAGACAAAGTCCTCTGTCAAAAGGTGGATTTGAACCTGGAAGGACCTGCATGAGCTGATGCAAAGTGAAGTGTACTGTATACAAAATCACAGTAATATTATGAGATGATCTGCTGTGAATGACTTGCTTATTTTCAGTAATTAAATGATCCAAGCCAACTCTGAAGGTCTTATGAAAATGCAATCCATCAACAGAAAGAGAACTGATGGTATCTAAATACAGAATGAAGCATAGTATTTTTGTTCCTTTATCTGATGTTTTGTTTTTTTCTGTTTTCTTTCACAACCTGGCTAATATGAAAATGTCTTGCATGACCACTCAAGTATAGCTTATATTGAATTGCTTGAGTTCTTGGGTGGGAGAAAGGGAGGGAGGAAGAGAATTTGGAACACAAAGTTTTTTAAAAATTGGTGTCACAATTTGTATTTTACATGTAATTTGGGAAAACAAAATTTTAGATCTAAACAAAGGTGGATTAGAGGTGAGTCTTGAAGGAAACCCAGAAAGTCAAGAGACAGCGGTAAAGTAGGAAAGCATTCAAAGCACAGAAGACAGCCAGTGGTCAGGCAAAGAATTAGGAGATGGAGCATCTTATGAGAACAGCAAGTAATTCAGTGTAACAATCATAAAAGATATGTAGGATGGTATAATTTAACAAGGCTGGAAAGCTAGGGGGGGAGGTTATGACAGGCTTTTTATTTCAAATAGACTTTATATTTGATTCTACAGATAATGAGTTATTGGAGTATATTGGGGTGGGGAGGGGAGTGACATAGAACTGTGCCTCAGGAAAATTACCCTGACATTTGAGTGGAAAGACAGATTGAATTAGGTAGAAACTTGAGGCAGGAAGACCAACCAAAAGTGTGTTGTATCTTTATAATTTTGAGGTCATGAGGGTCTGAACCAGGGTAGGGGCTGAATGAAGAGGAGGAAACAGGAGACATATGAGAGTGATACTGTGAAAATAGGAACGAGTCAAAAGATTGGATCTATGGAGTGGGTTAGTTAGCTTTTCTTATCAACTGTAAATTTGAGAAGCATGACATCCATGCCTTTATTCAAGCCATTGATAAAAATCTAAGAAGCACAGGGTCAAGAATAGACCTCTGAAGCACTCCACTTGAGACATCCTTCTAAGTCGACACTGACTACTGACTACGATTACTGACTACTCTTTGGGTTTGGGTATTTTGCCAGTTTTAAATCCAATTCAAGTATACTATTTTCTATCCTGCACCTCCACCTTGTTCACAATTTTCATATGAGAGACTTTATTGAATGCTTTCTGAAATCTAAACTCTATAAAATTCCTCTGATCTACCTGCTTCTAATAAGTGTGTCAAAAAAAGGGGAAAAAGGGGAGAGAGGAAGTTCATTGCACATTTCATATTCTTGGTGAAATCATGCTGGCTCTTTGTGATCACCACTTCCTCTTCCAGAGTTCCATAAGCCATACTTTTTTTGGAGGTGGGGGCAGTGAGGGTTAAGTGACTTGCCCATGGTCACACAGCTAGTGTCAAGTATCTGAGGCCAAATTTGAACTCGGGTCCTCCTGACTCCAGAGCTGGTGTTTTATCCACTGTACCACCTAGCTGCCCCCTATAAGCCATATTTTTTTAGGGCATTCTTAGTCTCGATTCAATATTATGCTATGTCAGAGGCCTGCCTCGAATGCCTGTACCCTTTTAGCTCAAGTTCAATTTTGGAAGGAAATGAAACATTCTCAAATCACAACTAAAGGAGATTTACTTTAACATTTGGTCTAATCCCCTGCCCCATATGGAATTGCATGTTGTGGTAACATTCCTCATCTGGGCTGCAGAAATCCATCCATTCCAAGGGCCCTTGATTCCATGTGACTAGAATTTTTTATGCTCTTAGATGACCAGGCTTTTGTACTCATCCTCCATTACTTGTCCTTACTTTTATTTTTTTTTTTTAGTGAGGCAATTGGGGTTAAGTGACTTGCCCAGGGTCACACAGCTAGTAAGTGTTAAGTGTCTGAGGCCGGATTTGAACTCAGGTACTCCTGACTCCAGGGCCGGTGCTCTATCTACCGCGCCACCTAGCTGCCCCCCTTACATCTATTTTTGATCTTGTCTTTTAAAAGTCTAAGTCCTCCTTTGTTTCTCTTGTAATTATTTATCATTGTGTCTTCAGATCTTCATTCTTATTTCCCTGGAAGTGACATTCCTTATAGAACGTTATTACAATGGAATTCCCCCTAGCCTTCCCCTGAACCCTTCAACATATAATTCTCCTGATATGTTGGATGAATATAAACTTATACCTGTCTTTTCTTTCCTTATCTTTCATCAATTCTATCATATAATAGTCACTTGCCTCCAAAATACCCATCATTTTCTTCAATTAGCTAGTTTCTCCTTTTTGGTCAGGAGAGAAACTCCCTTCATCACTTCCTTCACGTTTTTAGGGATGAAATTATATTTAATGAAAGCAAAAACATAATTAGCATCTGTAGTTTTGGCACGGAAGAGACAGAGAGAGAGAGCGTTCCAGCAGCCTTCCAGGTAAGTGATGTCTTCCATCATCACTTTATTAGGCTTCTGTGCTAGACTTGGGTTCTGTCTTTTGACCTCTTCATCTATTGTCTCTTTCTGTCCAAGTAATCTAAATTTTAATTCTATACTAGTATCCCTCTGTTTCACTACTTGTTGATTATGTCTCCCTTTTCCTTTTTTTTTTTTTTTTTTTTTTTGAGATATTTTATTTTTTCCGTTACATGTAAAGATAGTTCTCAACTTTTGTTTATACATGCTTTACACTTTCAGATTTTTCTCCCACCCTCCCTCCCCCCTCCCCCCCCCCCCTCCCCTAGACAGCAGGTAATCTGATATAGGTTATATCTATATATATCTATACATATACATATAGATATATATATATACACACATATATATACACATAATAACATTAATCCTCTTTCTGCATTAATCCTGTTACAAGAGAAAGAATCAGAGCAGTGATGCAAAACCTCAAAATAGAAAAAAAAAACAACAGCACCCAAAACAAAAGAAATAATATGGTTCAATCAGCATCTATACTCCACAGTTCTTTCTTTCTTTTTTTTTCTTGGATTTGGAGATCCTCTTCTATCATGAGTTCCCTGGAACTCTTCTGTACCATTGCATTGGTGAGAAGAATATAGTCCATCACAGTAGGTCAACACTCAATGTTGATGATACTGTGTACAATGTTCTTCTGGTTCTGCTCATCTCACTCATCATCAGCTCACGTAAGACCCTCCAGGTTTCTCTGAACTCTTCCTGCTCATCATTTCTTACAGCACAATAGTATTCCATTGTATTCATATACCACAACTTGTCCAGCCATTCCCCAATTGATGGGCACCCCCTCAACTTCCAATTCCTTGCTACCACGTAAAGAGCAGCTATAAATATTTTTGTACATGTGGGTCCCTTTCCCCCTTCCATGATTTCTTTGGGCAAAAGACCTAAAAGTGGGATTGCTGGGTCAAAGGGTATGCACAGCTTTATCGCCCTTTGGGCATAATTCCAAATTGCTCTCCAGAATGGTTGGATCAGCTCACAGCTCCACCAACAATGCATTAGTGTTCCAATTTTCCCACAGCCTCTCCAACATTTATTATCTTCCTTTTTTGTCATTTTAGCCAATCTGATAGGTGTCAGGTGGTACCTGAGAGTTGTTTTAATTTGCATCTCTCTAATCATTAGAGATTTAGAGCATTTTTTCATATGGGAATAGATAGCTTTGGTTTCTTCATCAGAAAACTGCCTGTTCATATCCTTTGACCATTTCTCAATTGGGGAATGACTTGGATTCTTATAAATTTGATTTAATTCCCTATATATTTTAGAGATGAGGCCTTTATCAGAAGCACTGGCCTCAAAAATTGTTTCCCAGCTTTCTGCCTCCCTTCTAATTTTGGATGCATTGCTTCTGTTTGTACAAAAATTTTTTTAATTTAATATAATCAAAATCATCCACTTTGCATTTTATAATATACTCTATCTCATGTTTGGTCAAAAACTGTTCTCCTTTCCAAAGATCTGATAGGTACACTATTCCTTTCTCTCCTAATTTACCTATGGTATCACCTCTTATGTCTAAATCATGTATCCATTTTGACCTTATTTTAGTATAAGGTGTAAGATGTTGGTCTAAGCCTAATTTCTGCCATACTATCTTCCAGTTTTCCCAGCAGTTTTTGTCAAATACTGAGTTCCTATCCCAGAAGCTGGAGTCTTTGGGTTTATCAAACACTACATTACTAGTGTCATTTACTACTGCATTTCCTGAGCCTAGCCTATTCCATTGATCTACCACTCTATTTTTTAGCCAGTACCAGATAGTTTTGATGACTGCCGCTTTATAGTAAAGCTCCAGGTTTGGTACCGCTAACCCACCTTCCTGTGAATTTTTTTTTCATTATTTCCCTGGATATTCTTGATTTTTTGTTTTTCCAGATGAATTTTGTTATTATTTTTTCTAGCTGTATAAAATAATTTTTAGGTAGCCTGATTGGTATGGCACTGAATAAGTAAATTAATTTAGGCAGTATTGTCATTTTTACTATATTAGCTCTGCCTATCCATGAGCAATTGATATCTTTCCAATTATTTAGATCTGATTTGATTTGTGTGAAGAGTGTTTGGTAGTTGTGTTCATAGAGTTCCTGGGTTTGTCTTGGCAAGTAGACTCCCAAGTATTTTATATTATCTACCGTTACTTTAAATGGAATTTCTCTTTCTATCTCTTGCTGCTGGACTTTGTTGGTCATGTATAGAAATGCTGATGATTTATGTGGATTTATTTTATATCCTGCTACTTTGCTAAAGTTGTTAATTGTTTCAAGTAATTTTTGACTTGATTCTCGAGGATTCCTTAAGTATACCATCATATCATCTGCAAAGAGTGATAGTTTTGTTTCCTCCTTGCCTATTCTAATTCCTTTAATTCCTTTCTCTTCTCTGATTGCTAAAGCTAACATTTCTAGGACAATATTAAATAATAGGGGTGATAATGGACATCCCTGTTTCACCCCTGATCTTATTGGGAAGGCCTCTAATTTATCTCCATTGCATATAATACTTGCTGATGGCTTTAGGTAGATACTGTTTATTATTCTAAGGAAAGCTCCCCCTATTCCTAAACTCTCTAGTGTTTTTATTAGGAATGGGTGCTGTACTTTGTCAAAAGCTTTCTCTGCATCTATTGAGATAATCATATGATTTTGGTTGGTTTTCTTATTGATGTGGTTGATTATGTTAATAGTTTTCCTAATGTTGAACCAGCCCTGCATTCCTGGTATAAATCCCACCTGGTCATAGTGTATTATCCTGGTGATCACTTGCTGTAATCTCCTTGCTAATATCTTATTTAAGATTTTAGCATCAATATTCATTAGGGAGATTGGTCTATAATTTTCTTTCTCTGTTTTTGCTTTGCCTGGTTTTGGTATCACCACCATATTTGTGTCATAAAACGAATTTGGTAGAACTCCTTCTTCACCTATTTTTCCAAATAATTTGTATAATATTGGAATTAATTGTTCTTTAAATGTTTGGTAAAATTCACCCGTAAACCCATCTGGCCCTGGGGATTTTTTCTTAGGGAGTTCATTAATAGCTTGTTCAATTTCTTTTTCTAATATGGGTTTATTTAAGGATTTTATTTCCTCTTCAGTTAACCTGGGCAGTTTGTATTTTTGTAAATATTCATCCATTTCATTTAGATTGTCAAATTTATTGGCATACAGTTGGGCAAAATATTTCCTAATTATTGCTTTAATTTCCACTTCATTGGTGGTAACATCACCCTTTTCATTTTTGATACTGGTAATTTGGTTTTCTTCTTTCTTTTTTTTTAATCAAATTAACCAGTATTTTATCTATTTTATTGGTTTTTTCATAAAACCAGCTCTTAGTTTTATTGATTAGTTCTATAGTTTTTTTGCTTTCAATCTTATTGATTTCTCCTTTAATTTTCAGGATCTCTAATTTAGTGTCTAATTGGGGATTTCTAATTTGTTCTTTTTCTAGCTTTTTAAGTTGCATGCCCAATTCATTAATCTCCTCTTTCTCTTTTTTATTCATGTAAGCATTTAGAGCTATAAATTTTCCCCTAAGCACTGCTTTGGCTGCATCCCATAGATTTTGGTATGTTGTCTCATTATTGTCATTCTCTTGGATAAAGTTATTGATTGTTTCTATGATTTCTTGTTTGGCCCATTCATTCTTTAGAATGAAATTATTTAGTTTCCAATTGATTTTCATTCTACTTTTCCCTGGCTCTTTCTTACATGTAATTTTTATTGCATCATGATCTGAGAAGGATGCATTTACTATTTCTGCCTTTCTACATTTGACTATGATGTTTTTGTGCCCTAATACATGGTCAATTTTTGAAAATGTGCCATGTACTGCTGAGAAAAAGGTATATTCCTTTCTATCCCCATTCAATTTTCTCCAGACATCTATCATGTCTAACTTTTCTAGTAATCTATTCACCTCTTTCACTTCTTTCTTATTTATTTTTTGGCTAGATTTATCTAATTCTGAGAGGGGGAGATTCAGATCCCCCACTAGTATAGTATTACTATCTAATTCCTCTTGTAACTCATTTAACTTCTCCTCTAAGAACTTGGATGCTATACCACTTGGTGCATACATATTCAATATTGATATTACTTCATTATCTATAGTACCTTTAAGTAAGATGTAATTTCCTTCCTTATCTCTTTTAATGAGATCTATTTTTGCCTGCACTTTGTCTGAGATAAGGATTGCTACCCCTGCCTTTTTTACTTTAGCTGAGGCATAATATATTCTGCTCCAGCCTTTTACCTTTACTCTGTGTGTATCTCTCTGCTTCAAATGTGTTTCTTGTAAACAGCATATTGTAGGGTTCTGGTTTTTAATCCACTCTGCAATTCGCTTCCGTTTTATAGCAGAGTTCATCCCATTCACATTCACAGTTATTATTACTGACTGTCTATTCCCCTCCATTCTATTTACCCCCTTTGTACTTTTCCCCCCTTCTTTCACCCTATTCCTCCTCACCGATGTTTTACTTCTTACCCCTGCCTCCCCCAATCTGCCCTCCCTTTTTATCACCCCCCTCTCTCTTACTTTACCCTTTTCTCCCTTGCTTTTGTCCTCCCTTCTCAGTCCCCCCCTTTCCCTTCCCCTTTTGTTTCCCTAAAGAGTGAGTTATGTTTCTTTATCCCAATGAACGTATATGTTATTCCCTCTTTGAGTCAAATCTAATGAGAATAGGGTTGAAACCATGTTCCCCCCTCCTTTCTTTCCCTCTATTATAATAGGTTTTTTTCCACCTCTTCATATGATATAATTCATCCCATTCCACCTCCCCTTTCCTCTCCTCCCCATAGACTCCCTTTTTATCCCCTTAATTCTTTTGTATCATCACATCAAAGACAATTTATATTTATCCCCTCTATATAAAGTCCTTCTCTCTGCCCAAATACATTTACAGTTCTTAAGAGTTATGAGTATTATCTTCCTGTGTAGGGATATAAACAGTTTAACCTAATAGGGTAACTTTTTTTTTCCCCCTCTGTTTACCTTTTTAAACTTCTCTTGAGTCTTGTATGTTGAGATCAAATTTTCTATTCAGTTCTGGTCTTTTCACCAGGAAAGATTGAAAGTCCCCAATGTCATTAAATGTCCATCTTTTCCCCTGAAAGAAAATGCACATTTTTGCTGGGTAATAGATTCTCGGCTGCAATCCAATCTCCTTTGCCTTCCGGAATATCATATTCCAAGCCTTGCGGTCCTTTAATGTTGAAGCTGCCAGGTCCTGAGCAATCCTGACTGTGGCTCCATGATATTTAAATTGCTTCTTTCTGGCTGCTTGGAGTATTTTCTCCTTCACCTGATAATTCTGGAATTTGGCTACAATATTCCTTGGAGTTTTCCTTTTGGGGTCTCTTTCAGGAGGTGATCGATGGATTCTTTCAATGATGATTTTATCCTCTGATTCTATGATATCAGGGCAGTTCTCCTTAATAATTTCCTGGAATATGGTATCTAGATTCTTTTTCTGGTCATGGCTTTCAGGCAGTCCAATGATTCTCAAATTGTCTCTCCTCGATCTGTTTTCCAGATCAGTTGTCTTTCCAATGAGGTATTTCACATTTTCTTCTATTTTTTCATTTTTTTTATTCTGCTTGACCGATTCTTGGTGTCTCATGGATTCCTTTTCTTCGAACTGTCCCACTTTAATTTTTAAGGCATTGTTTTCTTCAGTGAGATTATGCACCTTTTTTTCCATTTGGCTAAGTGAATTTTTTAAGGTATTGTTTTCTTCAGTGAGATTATGTACCTTTTTTTCCGTTTGGCTAAGTGAATTTTTTAAGGTATTGTTTTCTTCAGTGAGATTATGCAGCTTTTTTTCCATTTGGCCAAATGAATTTTTTAAGGCTTTGTTTTCTTCAGCTTCCTTTTCTAAGCTGCTGATTCTTTTTTCATAGTTTTTTTGTGTTGCTTTCATTTCTCTCCCCATTTTTTCTTCTACCTCTTGCAATTGATTTTTAAAATCCTTTTTGAGCTCTTCCAGGAAGGCTTTTTGTTCTTGCGACAAATTCACCTTCCCTTGTGAGGCTTCAGATGTAGACAATTTGAGGCTATTGTCCTCATCTGAGTTTGTGTTGGCTTCTTCCCTATTGATACAGAAGCTCTCAATGGAGAGGGCTCTTTTTTGCTTCTTACTCATTATTGCAGCTTATTTATTTATTCTTTAAGTTGAGGTCTGCTCTGGGGGCACCAGGGTCCCTGTTTTGGGCTTCTTGTGCAGGTGTATAGGTGCTGTGTGACCGGGCTTTTACTCTGAGGCCTTTATGGTGTGTGGAGATCCCCCGCCCTGCACTTCCTGTCTGATTGTGCTCAGCCAGCCAGGCGCCAGACCCCGGCGTCTGATCCCGCCGTTCGTGGCCCTCTCGGCCGGTGCAGGTAGGTTTTTCCACTGTCCTTCTTGGCCACCAGATTTTTGAACCAGGTTCCGGGAGCCTCAGTTGTTCGGCTGTGACCCGCAGCTCCTGCTGATTTGCCCCGACCCCCTTGGCGCTGGGTTGCTGCCCTGCGCTGGGCCTCCCTTTTGCCCGAGTCAGACCGACCTTTTCCTGAAGTCTTCTAAATTATCTCTGGTTGGAGGACTGTGTCTCTCTGTCTCTTTGCAGGTTCTGTAGTTTCAGAATCCGTCCAGAGGCTTGATTTAATGTTCGTTTTGAGGGAACAGAAGGAGAGCTCAGGCAGCTTGCTGCTTCCTCTCCGCCATCTTGGCTCCGCCCCTCCCTTTTCCTTTTCAAGTTGAAACTTATTTGAATAGATATACATGACTACAAACATATTTTAAAATAACTTTTATGGTGCAAAGGTGAAGATTAAAAAATAATATAATTTTTCAACATGGTAAATCCACTTTTTGCATGACTATGAACATTTATTATGGGGATTTTGTTTTTTCAGCTTTTCATTGCAAGAGGCAGGGGAAGTAGGTATGGTGAGAGGGAAATAAAATAAATATTGGTTCATTTAAAAAATAGTCTACACACCATACCTGGCCAAGAGTCAATCATTCATATGATGTTAAAATTTTGTTTTTACATATATTTTGGAAAATAAAATTCTATTTAAAAAATGCCATCCAGAAATCCAAATTCCATTCTCTTTAGTCAACTCTTTTCAAAAATGTACTTATGTCCTTTGAAGGCCTTGTTTTTTATCATTAGAAATGTTAAAAATGCCACCTCTGCTGCTAAGGTCTTCAATTTCCTGCCCAGGACTTCATAAGCCTTTGCAACACATTCGAAATGACTTCTGGAAATATTATTTTTTGTTAATAATCAAATGGAAAGAGTAGTTATTATGGACAGCTAGGTAGCACAGTACATAGAGTTCTGGACTTGCTGTCAGGAAGAATGGATTTCAAATCTGGCCTCAGATACTAGTTATGTGATCCTGGGCCCTCTTTGCCTCAGTTATCTCATCAGTAAAATGGGCTGGAGAAGGAAATGGCAAATCATTCCAGTATCTTTGCAAGACCCAAAGGGGTCATGAAGACTTGGATGTGACTGAGACAACTGAACAATAAACAACAGTCATTAGGTTTGACAAGTCATGTGAATTCTCTATTAAGTCATGTATATTTGCTTCCAGAAAAAAATAACATATGTGTCTATTATAAAAGTCTGGTAAAATAATTAAAATAAACTTTCATTTCTTTATTATATTAGTGGAAATGTAAGGTCTATCCTGGATTAATAAAAACATTTTATCAATTGAGATGTTATTTTTAAAATGCTTAGCACATAGTAGTCACTTAATAAATGCTTATTCTCTTCTTTTATCCTTTCATTCCCCCCTCTAAATGTTATCTTATGTCTACAATCTCCATAGTAGAATGTGTTTTATAAAGAACTGCTGAGCAAGGACAGAAGAAGCTCTTAAGGAGAATGGAATATATAATTCAAAAGATCATTGAAAATTTAGCAGATTTATTGTTAAATTCTTTAAAATTTTTTTTTTCACTTGACGATCACTCTCACTCCTTCCCCAAATTGAAAGGGGTAGAATTTGTGACAAATATTCATCAAGCAAAGTAAATTCCTGCTTTGTGAATGTCCAAATATGTATACCTCATTCTTTTCTTGAATCCATCACCTCTCTGTCAAAGGAGGTAATATGGTACATCTTTGGTCTTCTAAAATCTTTTGTAATTACATTGGTCAGCAATCTCAAATCTTTTCAAAGTTGTTTTCTTTATAATGTTGTTATTGAATAAATTGCTCTGATTTGATTACTTCATTTTACATGACTTCATCAGTTTCTAGGTTGTTTTGAAACCCTTTACTTTTTATTCTTTAGGATGTAATATTATATAGTTTAGTCATTTTGGAAAATAACATTTTCCAGAATGGCTGAAAAGTTTCACCAATTGTATACTAATGTGCCCATTTCCCCAAAGCCCCTACAACAGTTGTTCTCCTTTTTCATATTTTCCAATCTTATGTGTGTAAGTTGGAACCTGAGTGGCTTAATTTTGCACTTCTCTAATTGTTAGTGCTTTGGAGAATTTTTTTTTTCCTATGGTTATGGATAGACTGAATTTACTTCCTTGAAAACTGTTGATTCATATCCTTTGACCCCTTATGAATTGAGGAAGGGCTCTATTCAAATCAGATTTATCAGAAAAAAATTCTATAAAACTGTTTCCCCTCACTTGTCCATTTCCCTACTAATATTAACTGGGTTGATTTTGTTTGTGCAAGAACTTTTAAATTTTATGTTATAATTATATTCTGAAATCCTCCCTATCTTTCATTTTGTCATGAATTGTTATTTCATCTATGGATGCAAAAGGGAACTTCATTGCTCTTCTATTTTTATCTGATGTCACCCTTTATGTCTTACCCATTTATATATGAAGTTTATGTTTGTATTTGATGTCTTTGCCCAGTTTCTATGAGACTATTTTCCAGTATCCACAATGCTATGTGTTTGTGTGTCATCATCATCACCATCAACTCCTCCTCCTCCTCCTTTTCCTTCCATTTATATAGTATGTACTATGTGCCAGTCACTGTGCCAAGTGATTTATAAATATTATTTCATTTGATCCTCAGAACAACCTTAGGAATAAAATTCTATTTTTAATCCACATTTTATAGATAAGAAAACTGAGTCAAATAGATCTTAAGTGACTATCTACCCAAGGGCACACAGCTATGAAGTATCTAAGGTACATTTTGAACTCAAATCTACTTGACTCCAGTCCTACCACTTTATCCACTGCACATTCTGGCTGCCCCTGTTCATCTGCTTGTATGCTGTGTACCAGATATGATCTACTTATTGACCTCTCTATTTTTAAAGCAATGCCAAACAGTTTGGTTGATTACTGCTTTGTAGTATAAGCAAAGGCTGGTACCATCAGTCCTTCTCCTTTACTGCTTTTCTTCCCATTATTTCTCTTGAGATTCTTGACCTTTGATCCTTCTAAATGAATGCCACTTTTATTTTCTAGAACTATATAATAATCCTTTGGTAATTTAATTGGTATGACATTGAATAAGTAATTAATTTGATTTTTGTTATAATTATATTGATATGACCTACACATGAGCAATTATTTCTCCAATTATTTAGGGATATCTATTAATTTCTATAGGAAATGTTTCATAGTTTTATTCATGAACTTCCTGGGTACATCGTGGGAGACAAACTACTAATCATTTTATATATCATGTTGTTATTTGAATGGAATTTCTCTTTCTATCTCTTCTTATTAGTAGTATATAAGGATACTAATGATTTATATGCCTTTGTTTCATATCTTGCAATTTTGCTGAATTTATTTAATTGTTTTCATCATTTTAGTTGTCTGTTTACGGTTCTCCAGATAGGTCATTATAATATATAATATTATGTTATGTTATGTTATGTCATGTTATGTTATGTTATGTTATGTCATGTCATATCATAGTTAAACCAAGTATTTTATATTTTTTAAGTATTAACGTATTTCACCCAAGTTCTTTTTAAATCAAATTAGTGCACATATATCCAGCTAGATTCCCTTTTGTAATGATTAGAATGATGCCACCTGCTGGAGACTTACTGTAGAAAAGCTCAGCATGAGGTGAAGGTCTCTGAGGGCAAGACTTCTTTGGCATCAGGAAGTGACGTTTGCTTGTGAGAGGAAGAAGGGGGAGCCTGGCACTCTGACTCAGGCTCTTTCCTGAAGACTCTGGTGGAGAAGGGAGCTAGAAATGCGATCCCCCTTTAATAGATAGATGGATGTAGGCCTTTCTCTCTCTCTGGCTTTTCAACCTAGCCATGGCAGATCATGCATTTTGTGTGAGGCTTTTGGATGTGCTGGTTCTCAGCCTAGCAGGCAGTTTGGGATTCGGTAAGTTTTATAAAGGAATATAGACTAAGCTTAGATTTAAGATTATTCATTTGTATTTCTACTTTCCTATTTCCCTAATTGGTATCACCTTTTGTTGTCTAATTACTTCCCAAGCAATAAAAACTAATCCCTCACTGATTAAAGCTCAGAGGTTTCTTTTTCTTAATGGTCTGGGATATATATATATATATATATATATATATATATATATATATATATATATATATATATATATATATATATATATATATATATATATATATATATGGGAAAAGTTAAAAGGGGAAGTTTAATGCTCATATATCCAATTTTAAATCTCACACTTTAAAACCCTTCTGCAATTGGCCCAGAGTATGGAGAGGGGTTCCTGTCCTCCTTCTTGTCACCTGTACCTTTAATACTCCCTGAGCAGGGGCAACAGGATGACCTGAGACAGATCAGAATTCAGATAAAGGAGGGAAAAGGGGACAATCATAATTTGCATTTGATCAGAAAACTCTGGAAACACCAAGAAGAAGAAGAAGAATGAGGAGGAGGAGGAGGAAGAGGAGCTGAGGAAGCATGGAGGAGGAAAACCCCATCATAAAAAGCTATTATGATGGCAAGGAGGTCCAAGACACAAAGCCAGAAAAAGAAAATGACTATAAAACATTAACCAGCAAAGCCTCAGAGAAAAATATAGCCTGGGGAAAAATCCAGCTAGAATTCCTGAAAGATATGAAGTGAATTAAAAAAAGACACTTAAAAATAGAATAACAGTTGTTGAGAAAAATATTAGAAAATAAATGAGACTTATATAAAAATGAATTGGAATGGGAATTAACAGCTTGATAAATAAGCGGTATAAAACACTCCCCAGCAAAAAACTTTCTGAAAATTAGAATGAACCAAATAGAAGACAATGAATCCAAGAGGTAATAAGAATTAAAGTCAAAATGCAAAAACCGTGAAAATAGAAAAGAAAATGTAAGTTATCTCACAGCAAAAAAATGAATAACCTGTAAAACAGATCAAAGAAGAAAAATATATCGAATTATCAGAATATCTGAATGCCATGAACAAAAAAGAGCCTAGATTTTTCTCCTATTTCAAGAAAACTTAAAAGAAAACATCCAATAACTCCTAAAACCAAAGAACGAAGTAGAAGTAGATTTCAGTGGACACTTCCTAAAATGAAAACTCCTAGGAACATCATAGCCAAGATCCAGAGTTCCTAGGTCAAAGAAATAGTAAAGCGAACATCAAGAAAGAAAGAATTCAAGTACTGGGGAGCCAGTCAGAATTACATATGATTTAGCAGCCACCACTATAAAGGAGCAGAGAACTTGGAATAAAATATTCCAAAGGTAAAAATTAATGAGCTTACAGATAAAATTAACTTGCCCAGCATAACCGAGTATCATGCTACTGGAGGAAAAATGGATCTTTGATAAAATCATGGACTTCCAAACAGAAAGATCAGAGCTATGCATAAACTTTTAAGTACAAACATAGAAGTGAAGGGAAACATACAAAAGGAAATATGAATGAACAATGAAAGAGGACTAAACAATGATAAACTGCTGACATTCATATGTGGGGAAATGATGAATATGTACCTTCTGAACCCTATTATTATCAGGGGTTCTAGAGTTGGAGAAGACCTGGGAGTGATTCTGCTATGTCTTAATTATCATAAGAAAGAATGTAAAAAGAATCAAAGAGGATAACAATGAGGAGAGCCTGGGTGAAGGAAAGGAATGTTAGGGGAAGTTATCTCACATAATCAGGATGCATAGAGAAGAAGGGAAGAGAAAGTAGCTAACACTTGGAAATTGTTTTTTGGGTTTTTTTTTTTTTAAGTGGTCAGAAGAAAGAACATACACACATTCACAGTTGGGTATAGAAATACATTTTATTTCATAGGAAGAGAAGGGAAAGATAAAGGAGTTAAGGAGCAACTTAAGGGCTAATTTATTAAGGGAGAGATGAGTCTTAAGAAAAACATCCTCTAAGGATATACACAAAAAAATATTGACAGCGCCTTAAGTAGCAAAGGATGAGAATCTGAAGGGCTGCCTATAAATTCAGAAAGGAAAGAACAAATCATGATGCATAAATGTGATAGAATTGATAAACCAAAATTCCAGATTACTTATGATAATGAAACATCATGCTACTTATTTCATGAATATAAAAAGAGAGATTTTTTTTACATGATCATTGGTAAAATTTGTTTTTATGACTATGTATTTTTGTTTCTTTTTTAAATCATAAAAGTATTTTACTATTTTTTAGTTATAGGTAGAGATAGTTTTCAACATTTGTTTTTATAAGATTTCTAGTTCCAAATTTTTCTCCCTCCCTCCCCTCCATCCCCCTTCCCCAAGACAGCAAGCAATCCAATATAGGTTATATATGTACAATCACATTAAGCATATTTCTGTGTTAGTCATGCTGTGAAAGAAGAATAAGAACCAAAGGGAAAGACCTTAAAAAAGAAAAACAAAAAAGTAGAAATAGTATGGTTCAATCTGCATCTAGATTCCATAGTTCTTTCTTCTGGATTTGGAGAGCATTTTCCATCATGAGTCCTTTGGAACTATCTTGGACCATTGTATTGCTGAGAAGAGTCAAGTCTGTACTGTGTATAATGTTCTCCTGGTTCTTCTCATCCCACTCAGCATCAGTTCATGTAAGACCTTCCAAGTTTCTTTGAAATCTGCCTGCTCATCATTTCTTACAGCAAGATAGTATTCCATTATATTCGTATACCACCACTTGTTCAGCCATTCCCCAATTGATGGGCATCCCCTCAATTTCCAATTCCTTGCCACCACAAAAATAGCAGCTATAAATGTTTTTGTACATGTGGATCCTTTTCCTTTGTTATGATATCTATGAGAAAAAGACCTAATTGTTATTGCTGGGTCAAATGGTATGCACAGCTTTATAGCCCTTTAGGCAAAAGTTCCAAATTGCTCTCCAGAATGGGTGGATCACTTGACAGCTCCACCAGCAATGCATTAGTGTTCCAATTTTTCTGAAGCTTCTTCAGCATTTATTATTTTCCTTTATTTCTCATATTAGCCAATCTAATAGGTATGAAGTGGTACCTCAGAGTTGTTTTAATCTGCATTTCTCTAATCAATAGTGATTTAGAGCAGGCTTTCATATGGCAAAAGATAGCTTTGATTTCTTCATCTGAAAACTGCCTCTTCATATCCTTTGACCATATCTCAATAGGGAAATGACTTGGATTCTTATTATAAATGAGTCCTTTATCAGAAGTACTGGCTATAAAAATGGTTTCCCAGCTTTCTGCCTCCCTTCTAATTTTGGATGCATTGCTTCTGTTTGTACAATTTTTTTTAATTTAATGTAGTGAAAATCATTAATTTTGCATTTCACAATATTCTCTATCTCTTGTTTGGCCATAAACTGTTCCCCCTTTCCAAAGATCTGAGAGGTAAACTATTCCTTCATTTCCTAATTTACCTATGGTATCGCCTTTTATGTCTAAATCATGTACCCATCTTGACCTTATTTTTGTATAAGGTGTAAGATGTTGGTCTATGCCTAGTTTCTGCCATACTCTCTTCCAGTTTTCCCAGCAGTTTTTGTCAAATACTGAGTTTGTCTTCCAGAATCTGGAGTCTTTGGGTTTATCAAACAGTACACTACTAAAGTCATTTATTACTCCTATACCAAACCTATTCCATTGGTCCACCACTCTATTTCGTAGCCAGTACCAAATAGTTTTGATGACTACTGCTTTATAGTAAAGCTTCAGATTTGGTACAGCTAGCCTACCTTCCTGTGCATTTTTTTCATTAGTTTTCTTGATATTCTTGACCTTTTGTTCTTCCAGATGAATTTTATTATTTTTTCTAGCTCTATAAAATAATTTTTGGGTAGTCTGATTGGTATGTCACTGAATAAGTAAATTAATTTAGGTAGAATTGTCATTTTTATTATATTAACTCTGCCTATCCATGAGCAATTGATATTTTTCCAGTTAGATAGATCTGATTTTATTTGTGTACAAAGTATTTTGTAATTATGTTCACAGAATTCCTGGGTTTGTCTTAGCAAGTAGACTTCCAATTATTTTATATTGTCTGCCAATACTTTAAAGGGAATTTCTCTTTCTATCTCTTGCTGCTGAACTTTGTTGGTCATGTATGGAAATGGTGATGATTTATGTTGATTTATTTTATATCCTAGAACTTTGCTAGAAGTTCTTAATTGTTTCAAGTAATTTTTTAGATGATTCTTTAGGGTTATCTATGTATACTATCATGGCTGCAAAGAGTGAAAGTTTTGTTTCCTCCTTGCCTATTCTAATTCCTTTAATTGATTTCTCTTCTCATTGCTAAAGCTAACAGTTCTAGTACAATATTAAATAAAAGAGGTGATAATGGACATCCCTGTTTCACCCCTGATCTTATTGGGAATGCCTCTGGTTTATCCCCATTACATATAATGTTTGCTGATGGTTTTAGGTAGATACTTCTTATTATTTTAAGGAAAGCTCCACCTATTCCTATGCTCTCTACTGTTTTTATAAGGAATGAATGCTGTATTTTGTTAAAAGCTTTCTCTGAATCTATTGAGATAATCATGTTATTTTGGTTAGTCTTCTTATTGATGTGGTTGATTATGTTGATAATTTTCCAAATGTTGAACCAGCCCTGCATTCCTGGTAAAAATCCCACCTGGTCATAGTGTATTATCCTGGTGATCACTTGCTGTAATCTCCTTCCTAATATTTTATTTGAGATTTTAGCATCAATATTCATTAGGGATATTGGTCTATCATTTTCTTTCTCTTTTTTCACTCTGCCTGGTTTTGGTATCAACACCATATTTGTGTCATAAAATGAATTTGGTAGAACTCCTTTGTGACCTATTTTTTTCCAAAAAATTTATATAGTATTGGAATTAATTTTTTAAATGTTTGGTAGAATTCATTTGTAAAGCCATCTGGCCCTGGAGATTTTTTCTTAGGGAATTCATTGATGGCTTGTTCAATTTCTTTTTCTGATATGGGGTTATTTAAGGATTTTATTTCCTTTTCAGTTAACCTGAGAAGTTTGTATTTTTGTAAATATTCATCCATTTCATTTAGATTGTCAAATTTATTGACATACAGTTGGGCAAAATAGCTCCTAATTATTGCTTTAATTTCCAATGCAATGGTGGTGAAATCATCCCTTTCATTTTTGAAACTGGTAATTTGGTTTTCTTCTTTGTTTTTTTAATCAAATGAACCAATTTTTTATCTGTTTTATTGTTGTTTTTTTATAAAACCAGCTCTTAGTTTTATTGATTGATTCTATAGTTTTCTTCTTTTCAATTTTATTAATTTCTCCTTTGATTTTCAGGATTTCTAATTTAGTATTTAATTGGGGATTTTTAATTTGTTCTTTTTCTAGCTTTCTTAGTTGCATGCCCAATTCATTAATCTCCTCTTTCTCATTTTTTTCATGTAAGCATTTAGAGATATAAAATTTTCCCTAAGCACTGCTTTGACTGCTTCCCATAAGTTCTGGTGTGTATTATCATTATTGTCATTCCCTTGGATGAAATTATTGATTGTTTCTATGCTTTGTTGTTTGACCCACTCATTCTTTCGGATTAGATTATTTAGTTTCCAATTAATTTTCAGTCTACCTTTCCATGGCTCTTCATTACATGTAATTTTTATTGCATCATGATCTGAGAAGGATGCATTTACTATTTCTGCCTTTCTATATTTAATTATGAGGTTTTTGTGCCTTAATACATGTTCAATTTTTGAATATGTGCCATGTACCACTGAGAAAAAGGTACATTCCTTTCTATCCTCATTCAATTTTCTCCAGATATCTATCACATCTAATTTTTCTAATATTCTATTCACCTCTTTAACTTTTTTCTTATTTATTTAATTCTGAGAGGCGAAAGGTTCAGATACCCCACTAGTATAGTTTTGCAGTCAATTTCCTCTTATAACTCATTTATCTTCTTGTCTACAAATTTAGATGCTATACCACTTGGCGTATACATGTTTAGTATTGATATTACTTTATTATCTATCGCACCTTTTAGCAAGATGCAGTTTACTTCCTTATTGTTTTAAATTAGATCTATTTTTTGCCTTTGTTTTGTCAGAGATAAGGATTACTACCCCTGCTTTGTTTACTTCAGATGTAGCATAATATATTCCACCCCAACCTTTTACCTTTACTCAGTGTGTATCTCTGCTTTAGATATGTTTCTTGTAAACAACATACTGTAGGATTCTGGTTTTTAATCCCCTCTGCTATTTGCTTCTATTTTATGGCAGAGTTCATCCCATTCACATTCACAGTTATTATTACTGTCTATTTCCCTCCATTCTATTTACCACCTTTGTACTTTTTTCCCCTTCTTTCACCCTATTCCTCCTCACCAATGTTTTGTTTTTGACCCCTGCCTCTCCCAATCTGCCCTCCATTTTGTCAGCCCCCCTCCCTTTTCTTTACCCTTTTTTTCCCTGCTTCTGCCCTCATTTTTATCAGTGCCCCCTTTCCCCTTACCCTTTTACTTCCCTAAAGAATAAACTAAATTTCTTCATCCAAATTAGCATATGTTATTCCCTCTTTGAACCAAATCTGATGAGAGTAAGGTTGAAACAATTCTCTCCCCTCCCTTCTTTCCCTCTATTGTAATAGGTTTATTCACCTCTTCCTATGATGTAATTAACCCCACTCCAGCTCCCCTTTCCTCTTCTTCACATTTACTCCTTTTTTTTACCCCTTAATTTTCTTTATATCATCTCATCAAAGACAATTCATATTTATACCCTCTATGTATACTCCTTCTGTCTGCCCAAATACTGAGACAGTTCTCAAGAGTTATAAGTATTATCTTCCTGTGTAAGAATGTAAACAGTTTAACCTTACTGAATATCTTTTTCCCATATTTACCTTTTTATACTTCCCTTGAGTCTTGTATGTTAAGATAAAATTTTCTATTCTGTTCTGGTCTTTTCATCAGGAAACTTTGAAAATCTCCCATTTCATTGAATGTCCATCTTTTCCCCTAAAGGAAAATGCACAGTTTTGCTGGGTAGTTGATTCTTGGTTCCAATCCAAGCTCCTTTGCCTTCTGGAATATTATGTTCCAAGCCTTGTGATCCTTTAATGTTTAATCTGCCAAGTCCTGTGCAATACTGACTGTGGCTCCATGATATTTAAATTGTTCCTTTATAGCTGCTTGCAGTAATTTCTCCTTCACTTGATAATTCTGGGATTTGGCTACAATATTCCTTGGAGTTGTCTTTTTGGGGTCTCTTTCAGGAGGTGATCAGAGGATTCTTTCAATGATGACTTTATCCTCTGATTCTACAATATCAGCACAGTGCTCCTTGATGATTCCCTGGAATATGGTGTCTAGACCCTTTTTCTGATCATGGGTTTCAGGTAGTCCAATAATTCTCAAATCATCTCTCCTGGATCTATTTTCCAGGTCATTTGTCTTTCTAATGAGATATTCCACATTTTCTTCAATTTTATCATTCTTTTGATTCCATTTCACTTTTTCCTAGTGTCTCATGGAGTCATTACCTTCCATCTTTTCAATTTGAATTTTTAAGGCATTGTTTTCTTCTGTAAGCTTTTGTACCTCCTTTTCCATTTGGCCAAATGAATTTTTTAAGGAATTGTTTTCTTCAGTCAATCTTTGTGCTTCCTTTTCTAAGCTGTTGATTCTTTGTATTTCCTTTCCCAAGCTGTTGACTCTTTTTGTCATATTTTTCTTGTGTAGCTTTCATTTCTCTCCCCATTTTTTCTTCTACCTCTCTCAATTGATTTTTTTAAATCCTTTTAGAGCTCTTCCAAGAAGGCTTTTTGGTCTTGAGCTTCACATGAAGGCAATTTGATAGTATTGTCCTCATCTGAGTTTGTGTTTTGCTCTTCCCTATGAACACAGAAGCTCTCAATGGTAAGAGCCCTTTTCTGTTTCTTACTCATATTGTGCCTAATTTTTTTTTAAGTTGAGGTCTGCTCCTGGGGTACAAGGGTCACTGTTTTAAGCTTCTTGTGTTGGGGCATAGGGGTTGTGTCACTGGATTTCTACTCTGAGTCTTCTGTGGCTTGTGGACTCCACACCATTCTGGGCTTGTTCCCTGCTTGCTCCTGGTGCTGTGATGTCTAGGCCTCGTCACACCTGTCCCATGTGTGGCCCTTCAGCTGGCAGCCTGCCCTCTCAGCTGGTGTTGGTGGATCTCACAACTGGCCCTCTGCATCACTAGCTTTCTGAGTCAGAATCAAGGGGACTCTGTTGCTCTGCTGTGGCCAAGAGCCTCCTGCGGATATGCCCAGATTCCTTCCATGCTGAGCTGCACTGTGCTGAGCTGTACTGTGCTCCCCTTTTGCCTGAGTGAGACTGACCTTTCTTGAAGTCTTCTAAATTATCTTAAGTTGGAAGACTGTGTCTCTCTGTCTTTTTGTAGCTTCTGTAGTTTCAGAATTCATTTAGAGGCTTGATTTAATGTTCTTTTTGAGGGAAAATTCAGGAGAGTTCAGGAAACTTCCTGCCTTCTCTTTACCATCTTGGCTCTGCCTCTCTCTCTCTCTCTCTCTCTCTCTCTCTCTCTCTCTCTCTCTCTCTATATATATATATATATATATATATATATATATATATATATATATATATATATATATATATATATATATAAAATGGATTTTGTTATTCTAGTGTTCTCCATTTGGGGAGAGGTGGTGGGAAAGAAGATTTTGTTCAATTAAAACAAGTTTTTAAAAAAACAAGAAATAACTGACTTTTAATTTTTTTTTAAAAATAACTCATCTTTTTTTTAAACTTCTTTGAAGAATGTCTACTTTATTATTTCTTTTCTTTTCTTTTCTTTTTTTTAAGTTGTTACTCTTTAAGTTGTTACTCTTTAAGTTGTTACTCTAAGTTTTTAAGTTGTTACTCTTTTAAGTTGCTATGGGCTTTTTTATTTCCATGCCCAATTTTTTTACTTGTTCTTTCTTTTGTTAATGAAATCATTTAAAGATACTTAAAGATAAAAATATTTAGTCTTCTAGGACTGCTTTGGTTGCATCCAAATGTTTTGGTATACTGTATCCTTTTCATTTTCTTTTATTAAATTTAACATAATCATTCCTTCTGATACAATTTTAGAGTTTTACCAGGTGTTATATCACATCTGAGTTCCTCTAAAATCTAACGCACTGCTATCTTCCCATAATTGTGCTAAATTATTTTGAAAGCTGGTTAGAAGTAAGCTGATACTAGACCATCCTTAGTCAACTTTGATTCTTTTTTCTTTAGGCTAAAATTTCTAAAAACTCAACTATGAAATTTCTTTTCTTAGCAAATAACATATTAAAATAGTATCATTTAAAAAAATAAGAATACTATTCTATATTTCAAAAATCAATTCCAAAGTCATAATCAAATCTTTCTTACTTTGTTCCATGGATTTTTTTTTCTATCAGTCAACTAATTTGATTACAAAGGAAAAAAGCTGATAGCAGCTTCAGTGTTATAAACCATCTGAACTGAACAAAATTTCCATGTTAGAGAAATATGTTTACTTCAAATCCTCTGATTCTTTTTAATATCTTTTTATTTAGTATTTTATTTCTCCCAATTACATGTAAAAACCATTTTTTAACATTCATTTTTAAAACTCTGAGTTCCAAATTCCCTCCCTTTTCCCCCTCTCCCCATTAAGAAAATAAGCAATTCAACATAGGTTATACCTTTGTAGTCATGCAAAAACATTTCCATGTTCTTTCTTTGGGGACAAATAGCATTTTTCATCAATGATCCTTCAGAGTTTTCTTGGATGATTGTATTGCTGAGAATAGCTGTCATTCACAACTGATCATCTTATAATATTGCTGTTACTTTGAACACAGGACATGTCACTTTGCATCAGCCCATTTAAGTCTTTCCAGGTTTTTCTGAGAGCATCCTTCTATCATTTCTTATAGCACAGTAGTATTCAATCATAATCACATATTCCAGCCATTCCACAATTAAAGGTCATCCTTTCAATTGCTAATTCTTTGCCACCAGAAAAGAGCTGTTGTAAATATCCCCCCTCCCCAGTATTTGTCATTTTTCTCTTCTTTCCTATTAGCCAATCTAACGGGTATGATGTAGTAATCTAGAATTGTGTTTATTTGCATCTCTCCAATCAATAATGAGAGCATTTTCCCCCTATGGCAATAGATCGCTTTGATTACTTCATCTGAAAATTATTCATATCTTTTGATCATTTATCAGTTGGGGAATGGCTCTTATTTTTTATAAATTTGACTCAGTTCTCTATGTTTGAGAAATACCACAGATTGTTTTGTCATTTCCCATTTGATGGGCATTCTCTCAATTTCTGATTCTTAGCTGCCACAAAGAGTTGCTATAAATATTTTTGTACAATTTTTTTCATTTCTCTTTTTCACAATTACTACTGTTAACTATTTCCCTCCATCCTATTCCCTTCCCCATATTGACTCTATTATCTATTTTCTTTCATCCTATCCCTCCTCAAAAGGGATTTGCTTTTGACTCCCCCCTCCCCCAATCTGCCCTCCCTTCTTTTGCCCCTCCATACTTATCCCCTTTCCTTCCTACTTTCATGTAGGGTTAAATAGATTACTCTACCCAATTGATTGTGTATGTTAATCCCTCCTTGAGCCAACTCTCATGAGATTAAAGTCTTCCAGCAAATTCTGATGAGTGCAAGGTTAATTCACTGCCCTACTCCTCCCCCATCTCCCCCACCACTCCAGAAGCCCCTTCCTGTTTCTTTCATATGGGATTCCACACAATTCTATCTCTCACCTTCACCAACCCCCAGTGTAATCTTCTCCCCACTCAATTTTACCCTAAAGGTATCATCATGGGGCAGCAAGGTGACACAGTGGGCAAAGTACCCACCCTGGACCTGGGAGGACCTGAGCCCCAATCTGGCCCCAGACTCAAGACACTCATCCACTGCTTGACCCTGGTCATGTCACCCAACTCTGACCATCCCACAAAAAAAAAAATGATTTCTGTCATCTGCCCTAATACTGAGAAATTTATTATGGGTTAGAGATATCATTTTGCCACGTAGGAATGTAAACAGTTTAACCTTATAATATCCCTCATGATTTTTTTCCTGTCTACCTTTTTATGCTTCTCTAGGGTCTTGCATTTGAAAGTCAATTTTTCTATTCCATTCAGGTCTTTTAATTATGAATACCTGAAAGTTCTCTTTTTCATTGAAATCCCATTTTCTCCCCTGGAAGATTATATGCAGTTTTGCTGGGTAGGTAATTTTTGGTTGTGATCCCAATTCCTGTGCCCTATAGAATATCATATTCCATGCCCTCTGATCCCTTAATGTAGAAAGTGCTAGATCTTGTGCTATCCTGACCGTGGCTGAACAGTACTTGAATTATTTCTTTCTGGCTGCTTGCAATATTTTCTACTTGACCTGGGAGCTCTGGAATTTAGCTATAATATTCCTGGAATTTTTCATTTTGGGGTCTCTTTCAGGAGGTGATCAGTGGATTCTTTCAATTTCTATTTTACCTTCTGTTTCTAGAATATCGGGGCAATTTTCCCTCACAATCTCTTGGAAGATTATGTCTAAACTCTTTTTTGATCATGGTTTCCAGGTAGTCCAATAATTTTCAAATTATTTCTCCTGCATCTATTTTCCAGGTCAGCTGTTATTCCAAGAAGATATTTCACATTGCTCTCTATTTTTAAAATTCATTTGGATTTGTTTTATTGTGTCTTGATTTCCCCTAAAGTAATTTGCTTCTGTTTGCTCATTCCTAATTTTTAAGCAATGATTTTCTTCAGAGACCTTTTGTACCTCCTTTTCCATTTGGTCAATTTGGCTTTTCATGCTGTTGCTTTTTTTTTTCCATAACCCTCCTTTGTTACTCATATTTCTCTTTCCATTTTTTCCTCTACCTCTCTTACTTTATCTTCAAAATCTTTTTGAGTGCCTCTATGACCTCTGACCAATTCATATTTTTCTTGGAAGCTTTGGGTGTAGGAGCCCTAATGTTGCTATCCTCTTCTGAGGGTGGACCTCAATTTTCCTTGTCACTAAAGAAACTTTCTATGGCCCATATCTTTCTCTGTCTGCTCCTCTTGCCCTTCTTTTACTTGACTTTTGACTCCTTATTAAAGTGGGGCACTGCTTCCAGTATGTACCATCCCAAGCTTCAGGGGGTCTAAGGTGGTACAGGTTAAGGATGGGCAGGTTCTTCTCTCACCTAGCCTGTTCTCTAGTCCATAGATAACCCCAGGGCAACATGCTAATTAACCAGGTAGCAAAACTTTGAGTCCTTTGGTTGTTAGCTCCAATGAGCCTGTGCCATTCCCTTACCTGTGCCATTGCCCCTCAAGCCTACTTCCTGGTTCTCAGCAGGGGTGAAACACCTGAGTTCTATCTCACTGCCAGCAGAGACCCTGTATTTTCTCCCCAGCCAACCGATCAGCCTTCTCATCAGACTGTGAGCTTAGTTCCAGACAACACTGGTGCTGCAACTGATTCACAGACTTCAGGGGCCATGCTCTGACTCAGCCTGCCTAGGACTGGTTCTGTGTCAGCATGACCTTGAGATTAGACTCCACTCCCGCCCTAGCACAGCATCCTTCTCCTGCCGACCTTCTAAGATGTCGTTGGCTGGAATATAATCTCAACCTAGTCTTTTTTGGGCTCTGCTGCTCCAGGATTTGTTCTATGGCATTACTTGGAGATTTTTTAGAGCAATTGTGTCATGAGTTATGAGATCTTACTTGATAATTTCTTGAAAGATGGTGTCTAGTCAGTTTTTTGATCATGACTTTTGGGCAATCCAATAATTGTTAAATTATCTCTCCTGAATGTGTTTTCTAGGTCAGTTGGCTTTTCAAATAAGATATGTCATATCGTCCTCTATTTTTCACTCTTTTGTTTTTCTTTGATTGTTTCTTGTTTTCTAATGAAGTTATTAGCTTGTGTTTGTTCAGTTCTATTTTTAAGGAATTGTTTTCTTCAGTGAAATTTTATACCTGCTTTTACATTTGTCCAATTGTATTTTTTTTTTTGGTGAGGCTATTGGGGTTAAGTGACTTGCCCAGGTCACACAGCTAGTAAGTGTTAAGTGTCTGAGGCCGGATTTGAACTCAGGTCCTCCTGACACCAGGGCTGGTGCTCTATCCACTGTGTCACCTAGCTGCCCCCTAATTCTAATTTTTATGGAGTAATTTTCGTTACTGAATCTTTTTGTCTCTTTTTTACATTTGGCCAATTCCGGTTTTCCAGGAATTCTTTTCCTGATTGGCTTTATGTACCTCTTTTATGATTTGGCCTAGTCTATTTTTAAGGGGTTTTTTTTCTTCAGTTTGTGTGTATGCATGTATGTGTGTGTTTTTTACCAAGTTGTTGACTTTTTTTCATGTTTTTTTTTCTATCACTCTTGTTTCTTTTCCCAATTTTCCCTCTGCCTCTCTTGATTTTCAAAATCCTTTTTGAGCTCTTCCATGGCCTGAGGCCAATTCAAATTTTTCTTGGAGGCTTTGGATGTTGCACCTTTGACATTGTTATATTCTTCTGAGTGTATGTTTTGATCTTCCTTGTCACCATATTAACTTCCTATGGTTAGAATTTTTCTGTTGTTTGCTCATTTTCCCAGCCTATTTTTTTTTTTGTGGGGCAATGGGGGTTAAGTGACTTGCCCAGGGTCACACAGCTAGTATGTGTCAAGTGTCTAAGGCCAGATTTTAACTCAGGTACTCCTGAATCCAGGGCCGGTGCTTTATCCATTGCTCCACCTAGCTGCCCCCTCCCCAGCCTATTTTTTAACTTTTAACTTTTTGCTAAAGTGAGATTCGGCTTCCAAGGTGGATCCCCTTACTGTCTATGGACTGAGAGTTCTGGAAGTAATCATTGCTGCTGCTGATTCATTGATTTTCAAGGCCTTTTCCTGGTTTGCTGGACTTGAACTATGCTCCATTCTCATCCTGGTAAAACAGACTTGTCCTGCCAACCTTTTAAGTTGTTTTTGGCTAGAAAAATATTTTCACCATTGCCTTTTTTTTTTGGATTCTGCTTTTTATGGCATTATTTAAAGGGATTTGCAGGGATTTGAGGAAAAGCTCAGGTGAGTCCCTGCCCTTCCTCAGCCATCTTGGCTCTATCTCCCAAATCCTCTGATTCTTAATGAGGTAAATTATCATATTCCTATCCTTTTTAAAATTTGACTCAGAGCTGAAATGATTTTTTCTTGTACTAATATAGCGTAGTAAGGAGTTAAAAAACACTAATCCAGAGAGCTGGTCTCATCAGAGAAAATGAAATTAGCATGATCAGGAATAATCAATTTGAAGAGACATAGCATGTTGAAGCAAAAAGAATGCTGGACTCAGAAGACTTGGCTTCTAATACTTGATTGAATATCTGTATAGTATGAATTTGGACCAGTAGCTTAGTATTCCTGGGCCTCATGTTGAAAGACAGTGTGTGTGGACTCAATAACTAAAGTTCATTTCAGCTCTGATTCTCCAACTTTGAAAATGTTCAAAGTGCTTTACAAATACAAAGTAGTTGTTATTGTTCAAACTCATCTAATAAACAGCTGAATAATTTAAGTAAGAAAGCAAAGGAAATCATGGATGGATTTTTGAGATGGAAATACTTCAGATCTCAGAGCCACCAGGAGCTACACACAGTTGACACTGAACTTCTGACTTTCAAAATACAGATCATTACCATTCTATTCCAGGTGTATTTATCTAGTGACATTTTACAAATAACTTGTGAGGGAACATGCTTTCTGTCCTATTGTAGTCATTTTTTGCTTTTGGCTCCCATCTGAGTATAAATGTTACATGCTCCCTGATTACTCAATTACCTGACCATTCTTTCAAGTAAAAATATTGAGTGGCTCCCAATTACCTTTGGCATAAAATCCAAATTCTTCTGCTTGCCAGTCAATGCCCTCTACAATTTATCTTCAATCTACATTTCTAACTTTTGTTCACATTGCTCCCTTTCATGATATCTATATTCCAATCAAATTTGCTTATTAGCTATTCCCTCATGTTGGGTAGCACATAGTGCACAATTAGAGCTCAACAGAAACAAAAATTATACTTCCACTTTTGACTGAATGCAATCAAACTTCATCAATCAAAAGGTGCAAGCAATATAAACAACACCCTCTCTCTATGAGCAACCAACCTCACTCAGTCTTTGAGGTCTAGGTAAGTTTCTTTCATTTATAGCAATGTTCACAACAAGGTTCCCTCTATACTATATGTTTCTGAAGTGGTCATTTGGTAAGTGTCTGACAATCAATACTTCCTTTAAGTGAGAATGGAGATGCTCCAGTTTCAAATGAGGGAACCAGGAGAAACACAACCCAGGAGCAAGCTGAATACTGGAGCTTCCAGTGCCTTATATTTTTAGCTATGGAAAAGCTTAGTGTTTTTACCATATAATTTGATGGGTAGTTTATTATCTAAGCTACTGATAAAATAATTTATATTTTTTCTATTGATGGTCTCTCCTCTCAGAAAATGCCCATGAGCTCATCAGTTATTTAAAAACATACATATATCTTATTTACTATAACAAACCATACAAGTTCATTACTGAAAAAAATAACTTTCTCAAAACAATTCAATCACAAAATGAAGACTTAAAGTAAGTTTAGTCATGCTGATAAAATTTATTCTCACTACAAGTTGGCATCTTTTACCTCTGGTTAAATTTTAGAAATGATGTTCTATGTTAAAAATACATTCCCTCCTTATTTCTGCCTCAAACAATCCTTATTACCTTTCATGGTCAACTCAGGCACCATTTCCTTTGTGAGCCCTTCCTTAATGTTACTATTAGTTACCCCTGCTGAATTTACCCCTTGCATTATAGTACATATGTACATGTTGTCTCTTACACAAGAATATCAAGGTAAGAGCTTTTACTTTTGTCTGTGTATCCCTAGGGCTTGCATAGTCCTTTTTACATGGTAAGCACTTAATAAATGCTTGTTAAATTGAATAGAATTGAATTTATTCAGTGTTTTAAAGCTTACTGATTTTACCATAAAATGACTTGAAATTCTTCAGATTAGAGTGCTCACAATTCCAATTTCTATTCTTTAAATGGGCTTTGATCCATTAAGTAGTTTTCCATGAAAACAAATAATTTCCACTGATTAGAACATAGGACTGAGAGAAGGACAGGGTCATTAAAAATCATCTGACCTTTAATAGGTCAAAGCTGTTATATTATAGATGATGAAATAGAAACTCAGAAAGAGGAAGTGACTTGTACAAGATAGCGAACTTATTGGCAGGAGATACGTAATATGTAGCAGAGCAGTCATTTGAGCCTATGTCCCCTGACTCCAAATTCAGTGTGTTTTGTTTTTCTCCCATTATACTTTTATTCCTATCTCAGAAGCCCTATGGACCCTTGCTTTTGCCTCAAAACCTTTCTTTTTTCTATTGAGAATTTGTGGGTAGTAAAGAATGAAATTTTCCCATCTTCCTCCCTTCCAAAGCTCTTTGTTTCTTTTAATGTGTAATTGACATAGTCCTTCAACTTCCCTCTAATCCTTCTCCATTCCCCCAGGTCAATATATTCACTATCCTCCAGCCTGCATATTCTCAAAACAGAGTGATTGTTCATATTTTTCTCTCTATGTACAATCCCAACCTCTTTCTTTCTACCTATTGAAATGTTACCCATACTTAAGGACCCAGATGAAATTTAGTGGATATGAATTTTTACAACCCTCTTCATGAGTTAAAAATCAATTACACAGGTAGAGAGTACAGAATGAAGGAATTGTATAACAACACAATAATTCATATAGAAAATGTTTGTGTGTATAAACACACACATATACGTGGATTTTACTGAACTGCAAAAGTGTCAGTGCATTATGATATCCAAAAATGCTAATGTGATTTTTGTCTTAAAAAAAAACCATGTTATTTCCTAGGTACATGACCCTGGGAAAGTTATTTCAATTCTCAGGGTCTTAGTTTTCTCAATTAGAAATTGATCTTCAGGATAACTTCAGCTATTTCTCAAAATGTGTTGGACCAGGGCTGTTGGCCCTTTAAGAAATGAGGCAGTTTGCTTCACCAGGGACCCTTTAAAAGTTCTGGCCTTGGAGGGAAGCAAAACAGAGTCAGTCTCTATTATCTGAGCACCTTGTCTGGTGGGCTGTAGTTAACTCTTTGAAGGAACAACTTGATACTCCATGGGGATGCAGAACAAAGATTCTAAAGGCAAACAGCAACACCTGTACTGGTTGGGGTATCATAAGGATGGAGATTCAGAGCCCGGGGTTCTCTGGAAGTTTTTGGCCACTAGACTGTGAGATATTCTGTCCTAGAAGCATAGGATCGATCATACAGGAGAAGGCCTACATTAAGTACTTAGGGTGGGTAGAGAGTGCAGAGGAGATAGTACCTAACTTGTATAGTCCAGGTGGGGGTTGGAAAAGGGGTCATCCTTTCAGGGAGAGTCATTGCCTGCTGTGCATTACAAAATGTTAGAGCAGAAAGGTACCTTAGAGCATGGAATGTTAGAACATAAAAAGAATTTTTTTTTTTTAAATGTAGGATGTCACAGCTGAAAGAGACCTTAGAATATAGTATGTTAGAACATCAAAAGAAGAAATGTTATACTATAGAATGTCAGAACTAGAAACAACCTTAGAACACAGAATGTTATAATGTCAAAAGAAAACAAAACGTTAGAATATAAGGCGTCAGACCTGGAAGGGACCTTAGAGCATAGAATGATAGAACTGGAAGTGATCTTAAAAGATACCACATCAGAGCATCAAAAGAATTGTCAGGACATAGATTTCCAGAGCTTAATGAGACCTTAGAGATCATCTAGTGCAATATTCTCATTGTCATTTTAGAAACAAAGAAGCAGAGGCCCTTACCTGAAAGGGCAAGCATTCTGCTCAAGGTTGTTGTTCACTTGTTTCAGTTGTGTCCACTTCTTCTTGACCCAATTTGGGGTTTTCTTGGCAAAGATATTGGAGTGGTTTGCCATTTCCTTCTCCAGCTCATTTTCCAGATGAGGAAACTGAGGCAAACAGGGTTAAACACCTTCTGAGGGATGATTTGAACTCAAGAAGATGAATCTTCCTGACTTTAGGCCCAGCACTCCAAAAAATAACAGAATTGAGATTTGGACCCAGCTCCTCTGAATCCCAAACCACAATATTATTTTTCCTTAGCCTAGAGTAGTCCACCTTTCTCGCTACACACACACACACACACATATATAAATATATATATATATATTTGATAATTTTAGAGATGTGAGGAATAGTATCTCCTTTCACACACTACTTGGAATAAGGGATTTATCCTTGAACCACCATGCTACAACCTTCTCATTCCTAATCGTGACCTGAAATCTGAGGGACTAAGTTCTAGGAGTGAGAGCTCTAAAGAGCTGCCTCTGGTCTCTAGGGATTCTGTGGCAATATACTGTCAGATTTCTTTCTAATCAGCTGCTTCCTCTTTTACCACTGGTTTGGTATGACAGGCTGCCTCTCTCCCAAGGGAAACCAGCAGCTCAGTAGATTTTGGTTAGTCTCCTTTCTGTCCCTTGTGATTGGGAGACAAGTTTTTAATTCCAAAGCACCAATTTTCTGAACCCCACAATTTAGCACTTGATGATTCATAATCTCTCTCTGCATTTTTTCTATTTTTCCCCACTCATAAGTCTTGCCTTCCCAACATTGTAAACACCTTAAGGGCGGAGGTCATGTTATAAACTGTTTTGTGTCTCTCACTCTGCAACAGAGTTCTTATGTTCAGCAATTGAGTAAGATCTTGTTGATTCATTGATATTTGGGGCTTTTATGAAATCTCAGTAAGTAATATGTCTTGGATCCCATTATAAACTGAAGTAAAATTCAACTTAGGTACTACTGAAAAGCTATAGATAAGGGGAATGGGGAAAAACGATTATATGTACATATGTGGACAGCAAGACAATCATTATGTTATAGCTGTTGGACTCAATTGCAGAAAGGAAAACTCATATATATATACTCTTTTTGCAGGGCAATGAGGGTTAGATGACTTGCCCAGGGTCACACAGCTAGTAAGTGTCAAGCGTCTGAGGCCAGATTTGAACTCAGGTCCTCCTGAATCCAGGGTCAATGCTTTATCCACTGTGCCACTTCACTTGTATATATTCTTATGCAGTATATATTACATTAAGCAATAATGTTTATTAATGCTCTTTAAATTGGGCAAGACAGGTGTCCTTATCCCCATTTCATAGGTTAGAGAATACAATGTTTGTATGGCAAGATTTTGCTAGAAGTTACCAGTTTTCTGATATTTTCTAATTGTGGCATTTAAGAGCTTTCAGGTAACCTAGTGCCATACAGGATGTAACTACAATGAGATTATTTCTACCAGTCACACAAGAAATATGTCTCATTACTTAAAATTATAAACTATATTAGGCTCCTTAGGAGCAGAGACAATATGAAGTAGTTTTGCTTTTATATTGCCCATTTTGACTAGCATACACTTACACATAGTAAACATGCAATCAATACTGATTGACAGATTGATTATGCATCTGGAATCCCTGAAATCTCCAACAGGGAGAACTGTTTTCATAGGTATGATTTTTTTTCATACATATCCCATACTGTTGAGCTCTAGTTTAGTTTTTCCCATCGATCCTTGGGGAAGATCCTAAAAACTAAAATGACTGTCCTAAGACAAATCTATGGTTTTTTTGTTTGTTTGTTTTGTGGGGCAATGAGGATGTCAAATATCTGAGGCCAGATTTGAACTCATGTCCTTCTGAATCTAGGGCCAGTGCTTTATCTACTGTGCCACCTAGCTGCCCCCACAAATATATGTTTAAACTGAGATTTGGGCCGAAACCTCCATTGAATCCAAGTTTAACAATGTTTCATCTTACCACAGTACCGGATTTGTGTATGGTCTTTTATCTCTAAAGAAAAACAGTAAACTTTTTCTTCTTTTTTTTTAAACAATAAGCTTCTTTAAAAAAGGATCCATATCTATTTTTTTTTTGGGTCTCCCACAGCTCTTCCTAGAGTTAACCTATCTGCCTCAACCTCTCTGCTGATCTCCAATCTCACATTTCCAGCTGCCTTTCAGACATCTCAAACTGGATGCCTAGCAGATATTTTAAACTCACAATGTCCAAAAGTGAACTTATTATTTTTTTCCCTAAACCCTCTCTATCTTTTGCCTTCCTTGTTATCATAAAGCTTAAAACCATCATCTAAGACCCTCAACCTCAAACCCTAGGAACCACCATCATAATGGTTGTCCAGTGCAAAATTCAAATGAAGGAAGCTTTTCCTGTAAATGGTGAGATCATTCAGATGTTTAGATGCTTCTTTTTGTGGATTATAGTATGCTGATTACACCAAGAATTAGAGCTTTGTTGTTGTTGTTCAGTTGTTTCAATTATGCCTGACCCTTTGTAACCCCATTTGGTGTTTGTTTTTTGGCAAAGATGCTGGAGTGATTTGCTATTTCTTTTTCCAGCTCTGGACTCCTCACTATCTCTCACCACTCATATCCACTTGTTTTGAAAGACCCATCAATTTCACCCTTGCAAAATCTCTCAGATACTCCCCATTCTCTTGTCTGACACAACCATCACTTGTGTGTAGGCCCTGATCACTTCACACCAGGATGGTTACAATAGCCTTCTGGTGGGGAAAGGGGTCAGCATGCCTCAAGTGTATTCTCACTCCAATCCATCCTCCATTCAAACAGTAAAGTGATTTTCTGAAAACAGAGGTCCAATCATGGCATCTGTGTACTCAATAAACTCTAGTGGTTCCTTATCATCTCCAGGATCCAAAACAAAAGCTTTTGTGCAGTATTCAGAGCTCTTCATAATTTATCTCTCTCCTAGATTACTCCCTGTCTTGTACTCTCATTCAGTAATGCTGACTTCCTTGCTGTTCCATGAATAACATACTCTATCTCTCTGCTCTGGATATTTTCTTTGGCTGTCTTCCATCACTGGAAGTCTTTTCCTCCTCAATTCTACCTATTGGCTTTCCTGGCTTCCTTTATTTATTTTTTAAATTTCTTTCAGGGCAATGAGGGTTAAGTGACTTTCCCAGGGTCACACAGCTAGTTTTAAGTGTCTGAGGTGGGATTTGAACTCAGGTCTTCCTGAATCCAGGGCTGGTACTTTATCCACTGCACCACCTAACTGGCCCCCACCTCTGCTCTGGCTTCCTTTAGGTCCCAACTAAAACCCCACCTTCTACCAAAAGACCTTCCCAACCCCTCTTAATTCTAGTGCCTTCTTTATTAATTCTTTCCTACTTATCAACTGTGTAATTTAAAATTCTAAATGTGGGTTCTAATCTGTCCTCCCAGTTTTTGAGGGAAACTGACTAAAATCACTGATAAATGAGTTTAGGTTTTTTTAAGGGTTTATCGAAAGATAGTAAAAGAAAAAGAAAGATTGGGAACATATTTCCTATAAGCTGGCAATCCTAGCCTCCCACTTCTCAAGTTTTCTGCTACCATGCCGATGTCTCTCACCAAAAGAGGAAGAAGACTCTCCCCAGTGTCTGCTTCCTGCTTCATGTTCCCCTCCCAGAAATGGGAGGTTCTTCAAGCTGATTGGCTAGTGTTATTCAAATTCCTTGGTTCAGGGCAGATAGGTGGCACGGCGGATAGAGCACTGGCCCTGGAATCAGGAGGACCTGAATTTAAATTCGGCATCAGACAATTGACATTTACTAGCTGTGTGACCCTGGGCAAGTCACTTAACCCCAATTGCCTCACCAAAAAAAACCCAAAACAAGACAAAACAAAACAAAAAACCCAAATTCATTGTTTCACTGGCCCAGAAGGTGGTCTCTATGTAAAGTTCAAAGTTTTTAGCTTCTTAAGTACCATGCCTTCTTAAGTACCAGCCAGATGTGCTTATAATCTAGTAATCTCCAGGTGGGCCCCTGAGTATCTGCTAAATCTCATCTATCACATTCCATTATCTTGACACACCTGTATTTGCTTGTTTGTATATATTTGTTTATTTATGTCTCCCCCCATTAGATTGTGAGTTTCTTGAAGGCAGGGACTTTATTTTGTCCCTTTTCATATCCCCAGACCTTAGCACAATACCTGACAGATAGTAGGCACTTAATAGAGGTTTATCGATTGAGTCATGATATTAACCATATTCAACAAATATGTCTATGGCTTGCTTACTAAAATTTAGATTACCTTTTTTTTAATGACCTTCCCCTTAGCTACAGCACCTGATTTTCCTTAGGTTGAATGGCTGCCCTAATGAATAGATGATCCTCTTTATTATTGATACAAAGCATTTCTTTATATATCTGTTATCTGAATCATTTTCCTGAAATTATGGTGTACTTATTTACCAATAAGTCAATGTAGTACCAGAAAAAGTAAATTACTATCAATACTGATGCTTTTGCTATAAATTAAGTCAGATTATAAAGAATGTACAACTAAATAGAGTAATGATTCATAGTTTTTGGTTTTTTCTTTCTTGAAAGTGTAAATAAAGGAATGAACAGCCTTGTTTTTCTCATCTGTTGAAAGGATAGAAGAAACATACTTTTATGGGATATTTGTTGTTGTTCAGTTGTTTCAGTCATGCCTGACTCTTCATGACCCTGTTTGGGGTTTTCTTGCCAAAGATACTGGTGGGTTTGCCATTTCCTTCTCTATCTCATTTTAAATATCTGAAGCCAAATTTGAACTCAGGAAAGTGAGTCTACCTGACTCCAGACCCAGCACTCTATCCATTGCATCACCTAACTACCCTCATGGAATATTTAATCATCTTTTGTTTCAGTGTTTATGAGTAGTGTAAGCAAACGGATTACCATAAATACATTTTTCTGTAATGCCTCTTTCAGAGTTTGAGGGTTTAGGGAAATTTTATGAAGAATTCATTGAGATTCTTAGAATTAAGTAGACCTATACTTCAAAAATTGGTGACATCACTGCAAAAGTAAACATATATGCCTACAATGAAAAACTATATTAGAAAATGTTACTCAGAGTCAAGAGACAAAAGTAGATAAGGGCTTGTATACTACATAAAAAACATTGATAGGGATAGGGACTTAACTTCGCCGGTATAGAAAATTCCTAGGTGAAGAAACTTTCTAGTCTACCAGTGAATGTTGGCACAAACATATTGAAAGAGGAAGGTTGGATGGAAAGTTTCAAGCAACATTGGGAGAAGCTAGACCTAGCTCTGACTAACATCACAAAGGGAAATTAACTACCTCTTAATAGACCTTCACACTGATAAGGCATAATAGTACGTTAAAGATTCTCTTCCAGCAGAGAGCCTTAAATGCATATATAAAGTTCACAAAAGATTACTTGAAGGGCAGCTAGGTGGCACCATGGATAAAGTACTGGCTCTGGATTCAGTAGGCCCTGAGTTCAAATCCAACCTTAGACACTTGACACTTAATAGCTGTGTGACCTTGGGAAAGTCACTTAACCCTCATTGCCCCCACACAAAAAGAAAGAAACAAACAAAGGGTTAGTTGAGAAATTCAACAATGAATTTAGTAAACAATTATCAGATTTTAATATCAAATGGAACATAAAATGGTTAATACACACCAAAAGTATTGCCACCATCATGATGGCTGTCCAGTGAAAAATTCAAATGAAGAAAGCTTTTCCTATAAATGGTAAGGTCTTTCAAATGGTAAGGTGTTTCTGGATTAAAGTATGATGATTGCACCAAGAACTAGAGCTTTGTTATTGTTGTTCAGTTTCAATCATGTCTGACTCTTTGGGACTCCATTTAATTTTTTGTTTGTTTTTTGGCAAAGATACTAGAGTGGATAGCCATTTCTGTTTTGAGCTCATTTTATATATAAGGAAACTGAAGCAAACAGGATTAAGTGATTTGCCCAGGGTCACATAATTAGTAAGTGTCTGAGCGTAGATTTGAACTAAGGATTTCCTGACTGCAGGCCTATTGCTCTATCAACTGCACTGCCTTACTGTTCAAACTAGACCTTTGTAGATGTCTTCAATAAAGAATATGTCAATAGAGTTCAACCCAACAATCTAAATAGGAAAATAAAAATAAGTGGATAAAGTATGCTTGTTTCCTAAAACATGATATTCAAATTAATGGTTAGCCCATAGAACTGGTCTATAAGGAGATGTATTTTTAATAGACACTGTAGACAGTCCATGAACTAGACTGAGAATAAGAGAAAGAGAGTAATATGAATTGCATTTATGATTCTGAAAACTGTTTGAATTCTAAGATTCTTTCAGCAAAAAAAGAAAGGAAAAATAGCATCACTATTTTTTCTTGTGCTAAATGACTGCAAATTATGGATTACTCGAATATCTAGGTCAGCCAAAGAATGGTAGAAAGATGGGAGGTGGATGTAAATAAACTACAACATATTAACAAGGATAAGTTTTTTGCAAAAAAAAAATAAGCACAAATATATCATTAAAGAACAGAATAACTCAAAAATACGGGCCAGTCATATAACAAGAATGAAAGATAATAGATGGATAATGAGCATGTTGCATTGGTACCCATGTAATTACAAGAGTCCCAGAGAAACACCCTAAAATACAGGATGGACCCCCTTCATAATTTAATACAAAGATATGGAATAATATAAGAAGGCAGAGATTGGTTTTGATTTTCAATATTGAAAGCCGTGCATGTGTTGGTGAGATCAACAATTCATTAGAAAATTGAATTATAAGATACTAGATTGTAATAATCTTTCCAGGATTCATGTTAGGAAAATTCTTGAAGAAACACAAGTCTAGTTTTGATATACCCTTCCTTCCATTACTATTTAGCATTCTTTCATCCTGCCTCTCACCTTCCCAGTTCACTCATGGTGAATGTACTTCTAACCCCAGTTCTCTAATTTACTACCTATGTGACCTTAGACAGAATTAAAATAAGAAGCATTTAGGGATGGCATGGCCTAGGGAACAGAGCCTTGGACTTGCCAAGAACACAAAGGTAAAAATGAAACAGCCCCTGTTCTGGGAGGAGCTAAATCAGATTAAATACTCTAGGAATATTTGAACAGAGTGCAGAAAAAGTTAAGAGGGAAAAAATATGAAAGCTGAATTGAACTTTGATGAAAGATAAGGAATCCTAAAGCAGGAAATAGCAGAATGTACAAGTATTTTCACTTCTCTGGATCTTTAGGATCTTATCCATAACTTTCAGCACATAAAAAACATGATTTTTAAAGTACTTTCTGGCTCTAAATCCCCTTTCCCTAAGATTGTAATTTCCATGAAGGTAGGGATATTATATTATCTAAATTTTAAATCTTCTCTGAATAAACTTTGTATCTCCATGGTGCTCAGCATTACAATTAGATGTATAATAAATATATGAAACAAATGAAAGATATAATATTAACCCCCCACACACACACACAAATTAAGTGTGTAAGTAAAATACAACAGATATAAGCTTTAGGTATGAATAGGTTTCCTACCCTCATAATTCTTTAATCTAGTGCAACATAACTCAGTGGCAAAGATAAAAAGAAAACATAGAATTGCATGATAGTTTATGAGACCCAAGGGGGAAAGTAAGTATCAAACAGGCAAATCAGGGAATGTCTCACTTTGGAAAGTATATTTGAGGTAGACTTGAAAAGTTATGGGTGGTCAGACTACCAAAAACTTATTTTATAGAGCTAAAAAAATTATAACAAAAATTCATCTGGAAAAGTAAAGGGTCAAGAATATCAAGGGAACTAATGAAAAAAATGCACAGGAGGGTAGGTTAGCTGTACCAAATCTGAAGCTTTACTATAAAGTGGCAGTCATCAAAACTGTTTGGAACTGGGCAAGAAATAGAGTGGGGGCTCAATGGAATAAATTAGGCACAGGAGACACAGTAGTAAATGACTTTAGTAGTGTACTGTTTGATAAAACCAAAGACTCCAGCTTCTGGAATATGGACTCATTATTTGACAAAAACTGCTGGGAAAACTGGAAGACAGTATGGCAGAAACTAGGCATAGACCAACATCTTACACCTTCTACTAAAATAAGGTCAAAATGGGTACGTGATTTAGACATAAGAGGTGATACCATAGGTAAATTAGGAAAAGAAGGAATAGTCTACCTTTCAGATCTTTGGAAAAGAGAACAGTTTATGACCAAATGAGATAGAGAATATTGTGAAATGCAAAATGGATGATTTTTATTACATTAAATTAAAAAGGTTTTGTACAAACAGAAGCAATGCATCCAAAATTAGAAGGGAGGCAGAAAGCTGGGAAACCATTTTTGTAGCCAGTACTTCTGATAAAGTACTCATTTCTAAAATATATCAAGAACTAAATCAAATGTATACGAATCCAAGTCATTCCCCAATTGAGATATGGTCAAATGATATGAACAGGCAGTTTTCAGATGAAGAAATCAAAGCTCTCTTATTGCCACATTAAAAAATGCTCTAAATCACTACTGATTAGAGAAATGCAAATTAAAACAACTCTGAGGTACCACCTCACAACTATCAGATTCGCTAATATGACAAAAAAGGAAAATAATAAATGTTGGAGAAGCTGCAGAAAAATTGGAACACTAATGCATGGCTGGTGGAGCTGTCAAGTGATCCAACCATTCTGGAGAGCAATTTGGAACTTTTGCCCAAAGGGCTATAAAGCTGTGCATACCGTTTGACCCAGCAAGACCACTATTAGATCTTTTTCCCAAAGAGATAATAAAAAAGGGAAAAGGACCCACATATACAAAAATATTTATAGCTGCTCTTTTTGTGGTGGCAAGGAAGTAGAAATTAAGGGGATGCCCATCAATTGGGGAATGGCTGAAAAAATCATGGTATATTAATGTAATGGAATACTATTGTGCTCTAAGAAACAATGAGCAGGTGAATTTCAGAGAAACCTGGAAGGACTTACATGAACTGATGCTGAGTGAGATGAGCAGAACCAGGAGAACATTATACACAGTATCAACAACATTGTGTTTTGATCAACTGTGATAGACTTGACTCTTCTTAGCAATGCAATGGTCCAAGATAGTTCGAAAGGATTCATGATGGAAAATGCTCTCCAAATCCAGAAAAAGAGAACTATGGAATCTAGATGCAGATTGAACCATACTATATCTATTTTTTTATATCTTTTTTGAGGTTTTCCTTTTTGCTCTGCTTCTTTCACAGCATGACTAATACAGAAATATATTTAATGTGATTGTGCATATATAACCCATATCAGATTGCTTGCAGTCTCGGGGAGGGGGGAGGAAGGAGAGGGAGGGAGAAAAATTTGAAACTAGAAATCTTATAAAACAAATGCTGAAAATTCTCTACATGTAACTGGAAAATTAAAAAAAAAACTTTTACAAATCTGAAAAAAAAAAGTTATGGGTGGGAATTTAATATGACCTTTTCATGGGTATGATTCACAGAATCTGAGATATGGAAGGGACCTTAGAGGTCATCCAGTCCAATTTATATCTAGACAGGAAATCTCTGTGCCACACCCCCAACAAATTGTCATCCAATCACTGCTTCATAACTTTAGAGTACGAGGGCCCACCATAAATTGACTTAGCCCATCTGACTATGGACAGCTTTCACTGTTAGCAAGTTTTTTCCTTAAACCAAGCCAAAAACCTGCCTCTCTGTAAATTCTCCCCATTGATCCCAGTTTTGATTTTTTTTGACGGGAATGGGGGTTAAGTGATTTGCCCAAGGTCACACAGCTAGTAAATGTCAAGTGTCTGAGGCCGGATATGAACTCAGGTCCTCCTAAATCCAGGGCGGGTGCATTATCCACTGCACCACCTAGCTGCCCCTAGTTTTGACTTCTAAAGCTAAATAGGACAACTTTAATTTTTCAGTATCTTTCAGATACTCAAAAACTATTATTTTGTCTGCCCATAAACCTCTTTTTTCACAAGCTTAACATTCTCAATTCCTTCAACTGATCTTCCCATACCAAGTTCTTCAGTCTTGTCATAATCCTTTTCATTCTTTTTTGGTTGTTCATCCATGTGCTTCCTAAAATGTGGTGCCCCAAACTGAACACAATATTTAAGATCTGTCTGAATGGGGCAGAATACAGCACATTGGAATAGCCATCCCTTATCTCATTTGGGACACCATGATAGTCCTTAATGTCACCTAAGTTGAAATTAGCTGGTTTTCTTTGCCTCCTTTAAAAAAAGGATTTTGACTCCTGGTGAGGTACATAACTCAAATCCACACTTCTTTTTTCTTAAACTGTTGTCTGTCCAATTCCTCCCCCATCTTGTATTTATCAAGTTATTTTTACTATTTACATCACTTTACTGATGTCCATATTAACATTCTTATTAAATGTGGCCCTTCATTCTAAACTGCTGATATTTTATTGGACCCTGACTGCTATATATACCATCTACAAATAAGAAAATCATTTTATCATTGCCTTCATCCAACTGAGTGATAAAAGTATGAAACAGCACTGGGTCATGGATAGATCTTTGGAACACTTCACTAACGACCTCCTTTCCAAGTTAAGATTTAGTCTTTAATTACTCTTCTTTATATCTGGTCATTCAACCCATTCTTAATACACCTAAATGTATTATCATTTGTCCCATATAATTCTCTCTAGTCCCTGAGAATAATATGAATGTATTATGTGATTTACTGCTATGTAGGAAAAAAACACTATGTAACATTCATCTGCCTGAACTAAGTAGTTTATCTCCCTTCTTGAAAAGGAAGGAAGGAAGGAACAAAGGAAGGAAGCAAGGAAGGAAGAGAGAAAGAAAATCAGGTTAATCTAAAACGACCAGTTCTTGAGAAAGTCATCCCGGGTATTAGTAATTATTCTTTCCATTTCTCAATACTTGAAATTTCTAGAATTGTCAGTAATTTAATCCAGACTCAGTGATATGGAGTTTTGCACATACTATTTTCCTTATTCTTTTGAAAATGTTGACATTTGCCCCTTCCTGTCCTCTCTCCTTCTCCAAGAAATTTTTAAGATTACTGTTGGCATCTTGGCAATCACACATACTAGTTATTTCAATATCCAAGGAGTAATTTGGCCTTGGAAACCTGAACCCACTCAGCCCATCTCAGTACTCTGTTATTATGTTCTCATTTATTTTGAGTTTCAATTCTCTTCTGATATGTTTCTTCCGTCCTCTGAAATCATAAAATTATTTCTTGTTGCAGAAGGTACATGGGTAGTATATGTCATTTCATTGTTAAGGAGAATTCCTGGATGAGCAAACACCCTCTACCAATACATATTGGTACCTCTGCAATATAAAGTCTCAGAGAGTGTCCTAAAGGACACTGAGGTGTTAGGTGACTTGCCCAGAGTCATACAGCCAGAAAGTGTCAGAGGTAAGACTCAAACTCAAGTTTTCCTAGCTTTAAGTTCAGCTCTATATATACTATGCAAAACTGTCTTTGTGTGTGTGTGTGTGTGTGTGTGTGTGTGTGTGTGTGTGTGTGTGTGTGGCAGTTGGGGTTAAGTGACTTGCCCAGGGTCACACAGCTAGTAAGTGTCAATTATCTGAGGCTGGATTTGAACTCAGGTCCTTCTGAATCCAGGGCTGGTGCTCTATTCACTACACCATCTAGCTGCCCCAACACTGTCTTTTGGATTAGAGAATAGAAGCAAAATAAGACCTCAGTAATTGAACCTTCTCTCTGATGTCTCCTATCATTGTTCCATGATACATAAAGCTAACAGAGTAGGAACAAGAGTCTTGACTTTGGATCTTTAATCCTCTGGGTACTATGGTATAGCAAAGACTGATCATTTAATAACTATAGTGATGAGGGGGGCAGCTAGATGGCGCAGTGGTTAAAGCGCCGGCCCTGGATTCAGGAGGACCTGAGTTCAAATCCGGCCTCAGACACTTGACACTTACTAGCTGTGTGACCCTGGGCAAGTCACTTAACCCCCATTGCCTACAAAAAAAATTAAAAAAAAATAACTATAGTGATGAAAGATTACATTTATACAGACTTTAAAATTTTCCAAGGACTTCATTTCTATTTAATCCTAACACCCATTCAGTGAAGTAGTTATTATTATTCTTCCCATTTTCAGATGAGGAAATTCAAAGAGAGATTTAGTGACTTGCTCAAGGTCACCCAGCCTGTTAGACTCTGAAGCATAATTTAAACCTAGGTTTCCTGACTTCAAATCCAGTTCTCTATCCAGTGTACTACAAGATCTTGTTATGATCAGGTTGTATATGTAATATAATGTGGCAATTAAAATTATATGGGATCCCCCTACTACTGTCCAAAGTTTTAGGGAAAAATAGCTGTGTGAGCCCCCTCCAAGTTCCAGGGCTAAGAGCGCGCGTGACCGTGTAAGCTTCCTGCTAGCTGGACGAGAGCCCACCCTTACACATTGCTCAAACCTAACTGGCTAGCATCATTCAAATCTATTGGTTTACTGAATTTGAGGATGGTTTGGTGCAGTGCATGCTGATGTTAGAGCCCTCTTAGGGGAAAAGGCTTTCAGGTAGGTGTGGTTTTAATCCCTATTCACATTCCAAGGTCCAACCACATTGCCTTTGAAATTCTCCTGACTCTGGGCTGGCCTTAAGAAAGGTCTGGCCAGGCTCTCTGGGTTGCATAGAACCCCATTATTTTCTCACAATAGCCTTGTGACTAGATCTCCATTAAACCAAATAATGTATTTTCATTTCATTAGTACCTTTTCCCCCTTACCATGGATCCTTAATGCTATAACTCTACTATTACTATATGTTACAACAATTAGCATCCTAAAAATTGTTTGTGCAAAAGTTTTTAAATTTATATAATCAAAATGATCTATTTTTAAAAACATTATCTAATGCTCTCTATATCTTCTTTGGTCCTACATTCTTCCCCTGTCAATACATCTGACAGATAAACTATTCCATGCTCACTTAATTTGCTTATGGTGTCACCCTTTAGATGTAAATCGTGTATTCATTTTGACATTATTTTTGTATACAGTGTGCGATGTTGGTCTATACCTAGTTTCTGCCATATAGTTTTCCACTTTTCCCAGCAGTTTTTGTCAAATAATGAGTTTTTGTTCCAAAAGTTTGTATCTTTGGGTTTATCATATACTAGATTACTCTAGTTATTTACTATAGTGTAATTCATACCTATTCTATTCCACTGATCCATTACTCTATTTCTTAGCCAGTATCAGGTTGTTTTGTTAATTATCATTCTATAATTTAGTTTGAGATTTCGGGACCACCTTCTTTTGAATATTTATTCTTTCATTGACTACCTTGATATCTTTGAGATTTTGTTTTTCCAAACGAATTAAAAAAAACCAACAAAACTTTTGGCACTTTTTTCAAAGCCATATATAAAGGCACAGCTTGATGCAACTTTAGGATAATTTGGTCCTATTCCCTCCCCGTCATTTTACAAGTAAAGAAACTGAGGCTCAGATATCCTCAGTGACATACTAAAGGAAACACTACAAGTTAGTCCCAAAACATGGACTCAAAACAAACTTTCTGGTTCCTAGTCTAAGACTTTTCCTACTAGATTATGTTGCTTTCCCCACTTATAATTTTTCCAAAACCACTTTCAATGATATCTAAATTTATGATTAATATGCAGGTGAAAAATATTAGGATTAACTTTAGCTTTAACCAGTCATCCATGGATATCCACCTCAATAATAACAAACCCAAACCAACTGTTCAAATTGCCATAAGCAAACCTTTCAGATATGAGTGAGATTTTCTTGCAGAGGAAAGGAAGTAGAACTTATCCGACATGGAATATAGAATTTTCAGGGCATTTCATGTCATGCACTCATTCCAATGCCCTCTATGCATAACTCTGTTTCAGTGAATGCTTAGTTCTGCTGCAGCTGGCAATTTCTCTTCAATCTCCCTCTCAATCCCACTACACATGAAAACTGAAAGTTGCTCTTTTTGTTGTTTAGTTGTGTGAAACTCCTTGTTAGCTCGTTTAAGGTTTTTTGGGTTTTGGTTTGGGGTTTTTGTTTCATTTTTGTTGTTTTTATTGTTGTTTTTTGTTTGTTTTTGTTTTTTTGCAAAGATACTGGAGTGGTTTCTCATTTCCTTCTCCAGCTCATTTGGAGAGTTTATAGAGATGAGATTAACTCCCATGATATATCCCCCCTCCCATTCCTCCTGTTGCTGTTACAGGGACCAAAGGACCATTGCACCCAAACCAAAATAACAAAGCCTTCAAGGTAGAGACAGAGCATGTCTGCCCCATTAAAAGTGGCTATTTCCCCAAAACTTCACTCCAAGCCTGCTCAATAGTAAATGGTTTAATATGAATTCAGGAATGTGTGTCTAGGTGAGAGAATGTAATAATTGGCTATTACACTCCCTCTTATACACACTGTTTTTGTTTGTTGCTCAGCTATTTCTATAGTGTCCAACTCTTCGTGAGCTCATTTGGGGTTTTCTTTTCAAAGATACTAGAGCGGTTTGCCATTTCCTTCTCCAACTCATTTTACAGATGAGGAATTGAGGCAAACAGGATTATGTGACTTGCCCAGGATCACATAGCTAGTAAGTACCTGAGGCTAGATTTGAACTCAGGCCTTTCTGACTCCAGGCCCAGTGTTTTATCTATTGATCGACTGAACTATCTAATTTTTTTCTAGGCTGCTACAGTATTTTCATGTGAAGAAGGGATACTACAGAAAGAAAACCCATATATATTCAGAGTATTTTCTATTGCGTTGGGGACAAGTAGATCTCAGTCTTCAAACAAATTATGGAGACTTTGTGACATGAATGCCATTTGCTTAGAACATAAAATTATCTTCTAATTATCAATTTCAATATTCTACCATCATTCATTAATCTTTTCTCCCAGATATTTAGTGTAATAGTTACCCAGCTAGTTTGTACCCCTTTTATCAATTTCTATTCTATTTTTATCATTGTTAATTCCACACATCTTTCTCCATGGAATTTCTCCTTTGTGCATCATGGTAACTTAAATGGTATCCTAGGTTTGTGTAACCCTTTAGTTTCAAGCTTTGTCATACCCAAACAAACTGGGACGATTTGGAAAATGGCCTGGAGATGGAGTTTCATCCATGGATAGACCTAATTAAGTACAAAAGATGATGAACAGAAGTTGAAAGGTTTAGCTTGACCAACTCATGAAACTATTTACACTTGTCATTGATATGGGTTGGTGAAGGAAATACCCCCCACCAATGAAAGTATACATATCAAAAATATTAAAGAATATTTATATGTTTGTCTCCTCTAGGCTAAGAGCTACTTGAGTGTAAAGGTGAGTTCTTATTTATCTTTGCTTCCACCCCTAATGTCATATCTCATGATGCGTGGAAGGCGTTTAATATAATTCACTTATTGATTGATTGATTGATTGAATAGAATGAGCTCATGCTTTAAAGCCAAAGGGTTATCAATCTTCATATATTCTTATTGGATCAGTAATTAGGGAGTTGATACTATCAGATTAATCTTGGTGTATTTTTGAATGGATAGTTACATTGCTATTATATCCCAAAATTTATCTGAAGCAAAAGTGAAAAGTAGCTAATCCATATCTGCTTTGTGTGTGTGAAATGCTTGTTCACTGTAGTTTAAGTTCATTATGGGTATTTCTCTTTATTTTATAAATAAGCCTATTGTCTACTGTGCCCCTCTACTAGGGCACACTTGTCATTAACTTGTTCCTCAACTTGACCTCCCTATGTCCTACTTCCTTATCCCTAATCACCACTCAAGACACAAATTATCCTCCTTCCATTTCACCAAATTTTTTCTTGCTCCTTAATAGTGCTACCTTCAACTTTCCCCGTTCTCTCACCCCACCTCTCTACTGACCCTTCCGCTGTGCCTTTTAGATTTACTGTTGTATTGTGTGAATGGTTACAGTGCCTATATATTTAAGAACCACCCATTTCACATATTTCGATATACAAATCAACAGGTCCTTAATGTGTCCAGGCACTGTACTAAACAATAGAGATACAACAACAGAACAACAACAACCACAAACAACAAACAATAATAATACTTTGCCCTCAAAGAGTTTATAATCTAATTCCATTATTAGAATGTACTACACTCTAGCCACTCTGTTCTTCATACGTTATATTTTAACTCCCTTCCCCAAGCTTTTCCTCTGGCTGTCCCTTATTACTGGAACTCTTTCTCTATTCAACTCTGCATCCTATCTTCCTTGCATTCCTTCAAATGTTAGCTAAAATCTTACCTTCTGCAAAAAACCTTTCCTCTCCTCCTTAATCTCAGTGTCTTTCCTCTGACTACCTCCACTTTATCCTATATATATCATGTTTGTACACAGTTGTTTGAATGTTACCCCCCTCGGGAGAGTATGGGTTCCTTGAACACAGGGACTCTTTTTTTTTTCTTTTTTGTCTTTCGTTTTATCCCCAGTATATAAATAGACATTTTTAAGTGTTTTTAGGCAAGGAAGACATTAGAAGTTAGAAGGATCAGGAAAGGCCTCCTACAGAAGATGGCATTTGAAATGATCCCTGAAGGAATCCAGAGATTTCTGGGAGTCAGTGGTAAGGAAAGAGAGCATTCCAAGTAGGGGATGGTGGGGGGGGGGGTAACGAGTATAAAGGCACTGAGCCAGGACACAGAACCTCATGTGGGAAGAATCCCACGTAGGCCTGTGTAATTGGATGTAGACTACAAAGAGGAAATTAAAGTATATTGGAAAAGTGAATTCATCCAGGTTATGCAGAGCTTTAAATGACAAAGGAGATTATGTATAATCCCGAAATGGAGGCAGTATAGTTTTTTAAGTAAGGGGGACACATGACCAGATCTATGCTTTAGGAAAATCACATTCATGGCAGTGTAAAGATAGATAGAGATGGACTGGGGTGGTGGGAGACTTGAGGCATGGACCAAAATTAGCAGAATAGTGCAGCAATCCAGCTGAAGGGTCCTGGCTATTATAAGTGGAGAAACTGTATCTATTTTATGATATATCTTATGAGTAGAAATAACTAAAATTTAGAACGCTTTTGTAGCATTATTTCACTTATGATTCTTCAATGTTCTTCTCTCTCTCTAGACTGCCTTTAAAATATTGCTTAGCAAAGGATCTCAGCTTCCATTTTACTGAAGCTTACTTTTCTCTCCTATTTCCCATCTTAAAACCTCTCTTTGCCATCTCTCCATCCCTTCTCTCCTCTTTTGCTTCAGCCTCTGATGAAAAGTTTGGCCCTTGTCAAGACTAACGTCTTCACTGATGCTCTTGATCAGGATGTCTCCCCTTGATCATTACCTCCAGTGGTCCTTCATGTCTGCAATTCTCTCTCTCCTCACCTTCATATCTTTGCAGTTTCATTCCAAGCAAAGCTCAAGTACCATCATCTGTTCTTTACTTACTCCTGACCCCTACCCCAGTGATTAGGTCTCATCTCCTCTAGAAATTGTTTTTTATCTATTTTGCATATTTATTACCTATTGCCATACTTGTTTGCATATTTATCTAAATGTTGTGTTCCTTAGAGCAATGTAAACTTCCTTAAGACATAGACAGTTTCACTTTTGTAATAACAATAATGATAGCCAACATTTATATACCACCAGGCATTGTGCTAAGCACCTCATTATTATCTTATTTGATCCTTACAATAACCTGAGAAGAAAAGTGCTATTATTATCTTCATTTTACAGATGAAGAAACTGAGGCAAAAAGAAGTTAAATGACTTGTCTATTGCCACACATTTACAAGTGTCTGAAGCTGAATTTGAAGTCCTTAGCCCACATATCTATACACTGTGCCCCTTGGTATCACCAGTAATTTGCACTTGGTAAGTACTTAGTAAATGTTTGTTGAATCAAATCGAATAGACAAAATTCTCTCCCCTCCCTGCTAGTTCCGATTCAAGAAGGGGCAAGCAAAGACATTTCTATATTTAATTCATCTTCTAGAGCACCATTCTGCATCTATCTCTCATCAACCTTCAAATTTTGAAGTGATTATCACCTTCCTATCTTTGTCATTGACATATACTAACCTCCTCTTCCTCATTCTATTCCCCAACAAAAAAATTTCTTCATTTTATCATCTATGTATATGAATAAAAGCTGTCAGCTATCTAATGACTGACTCATCTGTCTATTTTCAAAGCTTATTGACTTTTTTTGTGGGGCAATGGGGGTTAAGTGACTTGCCCAGGGTCACACAGCTAGTAAATGTCAAGTGTCCGAGGCCGGATTTGAACTCAGGTACGCCTGAATCCAGGGACAGTGCTTTATCCACTGCACCACCTAGCTGCCCCCAAAGCTTATTGACTTTTGATAACCTGTTAACTTTACCACCTCAACTTCAGATACCTATAAGCAGGTGCAGTTCACATACTTTGTGCTCATATCTAAAGTAACCTACTAGTCCTTTTTATTTACTCCATATTCCATCTAAATGTAGGTCTCCAATGGGAAGAGAAGATGTTCAGGTGGGAACTCTGGGGAGTGGGGAAAGGACACAACTTCAAATATATGAAGGGTTGCCATGTAAAAAAAGAGCTTAGACCTGTTTGATTGCAGAAGCTAGAACTAGGGATAATTTGGAGAAGTTGTAGAGAGTCAGACTTAAACTTCAATTAATAAAAATACTTCCTAATTATATTAGAACAAGCTTTTCTTAACCTGAAGTCTGTTGACCCACAAAGGATCTGTGTATAGAATTCAGGAGGTTTGTGAACTTGTATGAGAAAAGATACATCTTTATTTTCAGTAAAATTTAGTTTCCTTTTTAATCTTATGTATTTTACTTTATGCATTTAAAAAACATTATGCTCATGGGGCAGGTAGGTGGCACAGTGGATAAACCACCAGTCCTGGATTCAGGAGGACCTGAGTTCAAACTCCGCCTCAAACACTTGTTACTTACTAGCTGTGTGACCCTGGGCAAGTCACTTAACCCTCATTGCCCCACCCCCCAAAAAATAGGCTGAGAAAAGGCTTTATCTAGTATTATCTAGTATCTAGTACCACAAAAAAACGTTAAGAACCCCTGATCAAGAGCCATCTCAAAATCAAAAAATAGTGCCTCAGCTGTAGTGAATTCCCTTTCCTAGTCACTTCATATGGAGGCTAGTTGATCCATTGTCAGATATGTTTGTTAAAGTGGATTTCTATTTGGTGTATATCTGAAACTAGATGGCCATGTGTGTCCTTTTCAGATTTGCTGCAGTTATTCTATGTGATTTTGAGATTTTGTGCTTCCTGCCTATTGCAGTTTATGTAACCTCTCCATGTTTATACTCTTTTCTCTTAAGTACCCTTGTCCCTAATGCCCACATGGTTACCCATAGTGACCATTTTATTTGCTCAGGAAGCATTAGAGTCTGTGGCGAGGATATGGAACAGACTTGGGAACACTAAAATATGTACAGGCTGTAATTTAATTTGAATCACCTCTGCTTCCCCCTTAGACCTGATTTCACCTTGGCAGCCCCATTAATAAGGGGTCCTTGTAAATTTCATCTGTGCCAGGGTTTTTTATACTATTTTGTATCATGGACCCTTTAGTGAGGCCTATAAGCCTCGTCTCAAAATAATATTTTTAAATGCAAAAAAAAAATGAAGAAAACTAATTATTTTTAAAGGATACTAATTATAATGAAATAGTTAAAATTCATTTAAAGAACGAATTTAACCCCAGTTAAAAAAAAAAACAAAACTTGCTGTAGTCAATTGATGAGACGAGAGAGAGAGAGAGAGAGAGAGAGAGAGAGAGAGAGAGAGAGAGAGAGAGAGAATAAGAAAACGATGGGGGAGGAGAAATAAACATTTCTTTAAGTGCCTATTATTTGCCAATCACTATGCTAAGAATTTTACAAATATCCATTTGAGCCATAACCACCCAAAGAAATAGGTGTTATTATTATTATTATTATTATTATTACTTTAATATTTGAGGAAACTGAGTCAGACAGAAGGAAAATGACTTGCCTAAGTTTACACAGCTATAAAATGTATGAGGCCAGGTTTCAACTCAGGTTTTCCTGACTCCAAGTCCAGCATTCTATCTTTTATACTTCCTACCTGTCTCTAGACAGAGAATTTTCAGAGACAAAAAGGTACTTTCCTATAAATCTCTTTCCAAACTCCCTTGATTCACCAACCATTTCTCAAACAATTAACCCATCAGTATGAACAATCATTTACTAAATGCCAGCTATATAATGGTAGGTGCTGGGATACAAATACAAAGATTGAAACAATTCCAACTCGATAAACTTGCATCAGATAAGCTTACATATATGTGTATACAGTACAAAAGTAAAGGGAATTAATATAAAGACAAAGTAAATAAATACAAGGAGGAAGGGAATACAAACAATAGAACAATCCTTGCTCTCAAGGAGTTTATGTTTTAATGGAAGATTCAAGTACAAATATAAATGGACATAGAATAAATGCAATAGAGACAGAGTTTGTGATTTCATTGGTTTGAGGAATTCCCAGGTGAGGAAATTACTTTTATCAATGCAGGTGAACTGAGGGAACTGAGAAGTGAAGTGGCTTGCTCAGGGTCAGACAGCCAGTACATACCAGTGAACCCAGGTCTTCATCTATCCAAGGTTAACTCTTTCCAGTATGCCATACTGGGTTTTACAAACACACACATGCATGTATGTATCTGTGTTTGTGTGTGCATGTGTGTATATGTATATGTGGTTTGTCTATATATTAGTTAATATGTTATAGTTTATATATACATATATATGTTAAATATAAGGTAGTTCAGGGAAGATTGCACCAACATTTGCGAGATTAAAAATGGCTTTGTTACTATTTGACAAAAACTGCTGGGAAAACTGAAAGATAGTATGGCAGAAAGTAGGCACAGACCAACATATTACACAGTATACCAAAATAAGTTGAAAATGGGTACATGATTTAGACATAAAGTGTGATTCCATGGGCAAATCAGGAGTGGAAGGAATAGTTTACCTCTCAGATCTATGGAGAGGAGAAGAATTTATGACCAAACAAGACATAGAAAATATTATGAAATATAAAATGGATCATTTGGATTAATTTTTTAAAAAACCTACAAAATGAGGCAATGCAGCCAAGATTAGAAGGAAAACAGAAAACTGGGAAACAATTTTTCAGCCAGTGTTTCTGATAAAGGTCTCATTTCTAAAAAATAGAGAAAATAGAATCAAATTTATAAGAATACAAGTCATTCCCCAATTAAGAAATGGTTAAAGGATACCCAAGACATTTCCAAAGGACTCATGGTGGGAGATGCTCTCCTCGTTCAGAAAAAGAACTGTAGAATCTGATTGCAGATTGAACCATACTGTTTTTACTTTCTTTTGTTTTTGTTTGTCTTTCTTGAGGTTTTCCCTTTTGTTCTGATTCTTCTTTCATAACATGACTAATGTGGAAATAAGTTTAATGTGATTGTACATATATAACCTATATCAGATTGCTTCCTGTCTTTGGAACTCAAAATCTTATAAAAATGGATGTTGAAAATTATCTTTACATGTAACTGGAAAAATAAAATATATTAATAAAAAGCAAAGAAAAAATGACAATTTAGCAAATGGATTTTGAGTTATATCCTGAGAGAATACTGGGATTCTATGATGTGTTGTTGAGTAGACATTGCATTTTGGATATGAGATATGGTTGAAATGGAAGATGTAATGCTGGATGAGAAATAGAGATGGCCAATTTGGCTAAATTGCCAAATATGAAAGGGGAGTTATATGCAATGATATTGAAAAGATTGGTTGGGGCCAGTGTCCATTATAAAATCTAAGTAGAGGAGTTTATGTTTTTATCCTAGAAGCAACAGGAAGCCACTGGAGTTTTTTGAGTTACATGGTCAGATCTAGCCTTAAGAAAAATCCCATTGGCAGATTGTAGAGGAGTGAAGTGGGAAATGACTTAGGTTATTGAGGTCAATTAGGATACTTTCAATAATCCAAGCAAAAAGTGGCTTAGACTCTAAACTAGGGTTGGGACTGGGTGAGCAGAGGGAAGGGATGGGGTAAAGAGATAGAAATATTTGGCAACTGATTCAATATGTGGAGTCATGGAGAATGAGGAAGAGAGTATAATATTAACGTTATAATCTTGGGAAACTAGACCAATGATAGTACCTTTAACAGAAATAGAAAAGTTTGGAAAAAAGGAAAGATGGGGGCAGGGGAACCACAATGAGTTCTGGTTTGTACATGTT